>NC_060257.1:72777975-73090721 GCF_921293095.1 Ischnura elegans
CTATCCCATAGAAGGCCGATTTATGTTGCCACCTCGGTCGCATTTTAATCGGTTTTCAAAAATTGTGCGAGACGTCCACAGAGAAAAAAAAATCATCCGCCTTGACCAGGATTCGAACCCGGATCCCCCGATTTCCGGTCTAGTAATTTAGTCAGTTAAGCTCACCGAGGCGTCATTCCTCCCTGTGGATATTCGGGGGGGATCCGGATTCGAATCCTGGTCAAGGCGAATGATTTTTTTCTCTGTGGATTTTTCGCACAATTTTTGCATTGCGGGTGACTCCCGTAAAAGTTATAACCGTGGTAGACCCGGCATACTTAAAACTAGGTTGTCAAAAATGTCCACGGCGCGGTGATGAGTGTAATGCAATCCAATTTTTTCCAATATTTTGCACTATAATGATTTTAATAGCGATAAATTGCATTGAAAAGTAATGGATGTCATGGATCACATTATAACGTGTATGAATTTCGGTTAGTACCCCTAATTACACCTTATTTCCCCGTAAAACTCGGATCATTTTGCCCGTCAGCGACGCGAGTGGCGACTTTTGTAAACCAATTTAAATGCGCGGAGGTGAAAACACATTTACAAGCAGACTTGAGGATCATCTTTCGTAATATTCCTGGTCCTACCTATCTCGGAAGGATATAGGAGTACGGAAACAAGAGCTGCACACCTTGTCTGTTCAGTTTGCATCGGAGAATCCATTTACGCATCATTACTTCCTATGTCTACTTACAGCGGGAAATATAAACATGGAAGTAAGGAAACATTTTATCATAAATTTTATTGGAATCTGTTTCTCTACGGAAGTGAGGCATGAACAATGATAGCAGCGGAGAAAGCAATAATACAGGCCTTCAAAATGTGTTGCTATAGAAGAATGATGAAGTTCAAATGGATAGACCGAGTTAGTAATGCAGAAACACTAAGAAGAGTGGGAGAAAAGATAAGTCCTCTAAAAACCTTGAAAATAAGACGGAACAATCTTATAGGCCACATCTTGAGATATTATGGCCTGACGAAGACAATCGCCGGGGGACAAGTGGAAGGCAAGAACGGAAAAGGAAGATTTCAAAAAAATATATGGAACAGGTAAAGAAGGATGTGATAGAGAAGAAATACGTAGGTGTGAAAAGATTGAAGAATTAAGTGGAGAGCTGCGTTGAACCAATCCTAGGATTGTTGACCAGTTATGATGATAATGGTGATACATCATCTACCCTGGAGGAGCTTAGTAGCCTAGTGGGACGATCGCTTGGCTACTTATCGAGGGTCAAGGGTTCGAAGTTCGGGTGAAGCCTTTGGACACCGAAAAAATATCCTCCTAATGGCCCAGGGTAATAATAATAATAATGTCGTCTTTATTTCACAAGCGAATTTAGGACTAGGTAGTCCTCTCTTACAATTAACTTGTTTGACAATCACATACATCCATGCCCTGGATGGCGT
Source organism: Ischnura elegans (assembly GCF_921293095.1). Classification (NCBI taxonomy): domain Eukaryota; kingdom Metazoa; phylum Arthropoda; class Insecta; order Odonata; family Coenagrionidae; genus Ischnura; species Ischnura elegans. Next base: position 72,779,431 of record NC_060257.1, read on the forward strand.
TCAAACCACCCAGGCGGGATTCGAACCCGCGACCTCTAGGTTAGCAGTCGGGCACTTTACCCCGGCGCCACCGAGGCCGGCCGGCGGGTAAGGAACTGATCCCCCTATCCCGTTAGTGTGATATCCTTACGCCTATGCCTTAGTTCGAGATGAGCTCGAGCCTCACCTAGCCAAACTAACCTTAGGGTCAGAAACACAGATTGGAGTGATCTCTCAGTCTTCCACGATTTTGGTCCAATGCATTTGAACCATATGTTATACATGAAAAATGTTTTAGCTAAGAATCGTTGGAGCTTGGTTGCAGGTAGAGTATGGTTGGTAGAATCGCAGTAGCATGATTTCAAGCACCTGAGTGTCCCAGGCTCAAAGTCCAAGTGAGACCTTTAGACAACCACAAGAAAAATTCTCGCATCTCGCACGAGGGGAAGGACGTTCACTCCCTTACCTGAATGTGTGAACATCAAATGCCAATAGCTTGGTTTTGGTTGAGCCTAAAGCCTAAATCCCAAGGTCATTTTTTCCGTCCCTTGGAATGAAAGCTTCAGCGATGAATTTTCAGGGACCAAAAGAGTGATTGCTCAAACTAGCGGCGTAACTTTTGGGAGGATATATCCCCCCATAAGTCTCAGAGATATAAAAGAATTATTAAAGACTGTTGCCTAGTTTACACATATAATAACTACATCTGATCAAAGTAGAAATTTTTGTGCCAAAATGATGTAAAATGTATCTCCAGGCATGTCATTTTCCAAAAATTTTCCCGTATCCCCCATTGCCTAGGGGGAGGGGGGATCGCCACCCCAGGCCATTTCATCCCCCGCAAAGTATATTCCTAGTTACGCCACTGGTTCAAATTATAATTTCCTGAATTACGCGGACCTTGTTAAATCAATTTAAACTAATCAGTTTGACTCTTCGTAGTCTAGTTTACGAGAAATCATACTTAGTGACCGCCATTACCCCAGTCTCCCTATATTCTAAAAAAAATCCCTTTTTATAGTAAGAGTAAGGTGGGGTATTAGGATATGAAGAAAGATTTGGTGTTTGCCATTGCCTCACCTTTCCGCACAATCGACGAATTCGTACAACGAGGGAGTCGTAGCTAGATTCCCGGGTAGTCCTACGCGTCGATTCATATTAGTAACGAATTTTTCGCCGTCGTTGCAACAGGAATCTTCAGATTTAAAGTGCCAATTTCTAAACCTGAACACGTCTTCCAAATTGTCGTCTTAAAGACGACTTTACGCGGAAGAAAACCCGGAAACCTAGCTACGCCTACAGCACAACTCTGTGGAGGCCTCCATCAGTTATCATGAAGGATTTTCATCATATTTCGCTGGTCACTATTCAATTTATCACCTTGCCACTTGATTTTGGTCTGTGTATTATCATTCCATGATCGCAGTATCTGCTGAAGAGATGAGGAAAAATATAATGTCCACTCAACCCTATCCTTTCACTCTTCCCATACCCAAAATGTCTCCCCTCCTATTTCTACCCCCCTCCCATCCCCTCTCCATTCCACTACCCTCCCCTCTTTCCCCACCGGTGTCTACGACTGTCCCCCTCTCTCGTCGTACAGATCATTCACCTTCGGTCGACGCGATTGAACAAAACCGCCGCATTTTCAAAGAGTTTAAAGGCTGTGTACGCTAGTATTGGATCCTGCACACTGTGCGCGCGCAATATGAGGAATACTAAGTTCATGACTCATGCGTCATTAAAGCTGAGGGGTGCTTACAAGCTCGGAGTATAGTGTCGCCATAAACCATTTGGGGTTAGCTTGACGCTGTTCGGAATTATTCCGAATGGTTTTAATTCCGAATGGTTTTCATTCAGAATGGTTTTCATTCCGAATGGTTTTAATTCCGAATGGTTCTCATTCCGAATGGTTTTCATCCGAATGGTTCAAATTCCGAAAGGTTTTCATTCCGAATTTCCGAAAAAAACATTTGGGGATTTGCTTGACACTGTTCGGAATTATTCCGAATGGTTCTCATTCCGAATGATTTTCATCAGAATGGTTTTTAATCGAATGGTTCTCAGTTCGAATGGTTTTCATTCCGTATGGCTTTTATTCCGAATTGTTTTCATACCGAACGGTTTGTATCAGATCACTTGCAATGCGATCGGAATAAGTTGTGTTTCAAAATATTCACTCTGACGACACACTACGAGGGATCATATCGTCGTCGGAATGAAAATTTTCAAGCCCGACAGATTCCGATCGTGTCGTCAACCAATCGGTTCAACCGTTCGGAATTATTTTGATAATTGCCAAGTACAACCCCCAGGGGTCTGGAGGTGGCCCACCAGATCCTTCTGTGCGGACCTTACGTGGAACATTTCCTTTTATTACGTACTTAGAGAAAGATTTTTTATCGACCGAGAAAAATAATTTAAAACGCATATCTACATTTTCATCATTTTTTTATGTGGACCTCGAGGGTGTAGTCGGTCAACAAAGGTACACAAAGTTCACTAAGCTATAAGGAACGTTAAGTTCACGACTTATTCACCATTAAGGTTGAGGGGTACTCATAAGCTCGGAGTAAAGTGTCGAGATAGACCAGAGGTATCCAAACTACAGCAGCCCGAGATACCCTCTGGTGCGGGCCTTATTTGGAACAGCTCATTTTATTTCGTACTTAAAAGATCTTTTTATCTCCACGAGATAATTATGAAATTTTAACCATTACCACCCTCATGTGCCATCTATCAGTGCCTTAAAATTGTAACAGAAAATTTGATTTTACATAAATAATTATAAACGAATTTATATTTTGATTTGTTTGTGTGTGGACCTCAAAGGTCGGTCACCAAACAGCTGTTTGACTGTGGCCGTCGGGCAGAAAATATTTGGACACCAGTGATCTACAGCATTACCGTATCTCATTTCGTTATTTAACTTTGGCCATGGCGCGCTTCAAAATTTCAGTATGATCAAAGATAAAAATGACTTTGTGCCGTCATTACGAGGCATTGTTCATTTAATCGTTGACACTTAGGGGGAATGATTGTAAAAACCAACTTTTTTCATTGGCTTTCATGAATTTTTGATGCGTAGAGTGAAAAAATCACGTTATAGCTGCAAATATTGGTCTTTCATTGTCGAAATTAAACAGCAACCATTATTTCATCAATAAATTAAAATTTTCATTTCATTGAAAACGCTAACAAATACGGCAAGATTCTTCGCCTATCTCTACACGGTTAGCAAGTGTAAACTCAAAGATTGTGTAAGCATATTTTAATGTATAATTATAACACTAATTCGGTGATCCATAACGTCTTCATACACAATACCGTAATCTCTGGCATAAATTTTCGTCCGCTATACTTTCCGCCGAAGAGTCGTATTGTACCCCTTTAAATTTCATAGCAACTACAAAGGTTCATATTCGTGTAGTGGCGGCATAAATTTATCACTATCAATGCGGAAGAAAAGTGTGCAATCAATTGGATCTTTCAATAATTCAGTGCAATACAATTAAACGATGCTAAGGAAATATTTTTGCATCAGAATCACACCATAAACCGTTTAATGTCCTGCTGAGTGCTTCACGATCAGCTGGATCTGAATAATTAGCCACAAAAGTTAACGTCTGCATGAGGTCAGCTGAAACAGTATTGCTTAAGGTATGTCAGCTGTTTTTAAAAATCGTATACCAGCTACACTCGGCTTTTCGCTGATTGGAGAGAAAGTCGTGTTATCATATCGGAATGGAGGAGAAGGAATATAGTTATTGAAAACAATGGCGTATTCAAATATGAAGTAGTGATTCACGACGACCGAAAACATCTGCGTACTTAAGTAGCCATGGTGAGCATATTTTAATGCTAACTTGATAAGAAATACTTCCATAACTCAACTGCACAAACGCTCAAAAATCGTCCACCGAATCAAATCCGCTCATCTAGGAGCCCAACAATACGAATGCGCTCAGCTGGCAGTAGCTGGGGCACAATCATTCACCTCCTAAGCTTGGAGAATCGACTACTCAAGTATCACCATCTTTCTCATGGCTCACCACAGCCCACAATCTCCAATTTATCTATACCTTGATTGAAACATGGTAAAGATACTGACTCTCGCCGCGGTGAAAATTTGTACTGTCCCATGATAATGGCTTAGGAAATGTCGTGGCTTATTTGGCAGAGCGTGCGGGAACTACGCAAAGCCCTGTATTTAAAAATAAATAATTGATAAGTAAAATTTTACATCAACCAACATCAAAATTATTCACAACAAGGTTCACAATGCATTCTCACGGGGAAATGGCTTGCAATGTTGTATTTTATTGAAAAATCTTTACGCTCTCGCATGATCATCATAGTACGTCAAACAATATGAATGAAATTTAAATGATAGGTACACCAATTTAAGTATTAACAAAAATTAATGACGGTAGCATGTAATCCCAAAATAAATCCACTGAGTGAGTAAATATAGACTTTTTCCAACCAGAAAATGGAAATAGAGGCAGGATATATTCCTCTCGTTTTTTTCATAGTGTTCTCTCGCCTCAAATAAAAATCGTACAAAAATATCTTATCACTGACAAAACACATTTCCATTAATTTTAATGATAAGTATTCTATTTATCCTGATATAGATGTGATGATCTATATACGATAGGTATTCAATAGAGTTGAGGATTTTATCGAACATGACGAGGAAAAACTTGGTAAGTCGAACTTCGGTGAAAAACCAGACATTTGAAAATTATGAAAGTGACTTCAAGCGGGGAAAAAGTTGGCTAGTCCTATTCCTAACCATTAGGAAGTGACTTGAATGTGCATTTTAGGCATATTTAAAAGCTTCGACTCACATACGATATATTTACCCACCATCTTTTTCCTAACCCCGATAACATGACCAAGTATAGATTCGTTGAATTACCTAGTATCGTTCATGTAAAGAAGAAGAGCTAAAAATATAGTAGATGGACTTGCACACAACCACAAACTATTCAAATAAAGAGAAACAGTTTTATCTAACGTTTCACTTTGTCAAAGTGATGGTAATTCTATTTACCCAATAAATACAATGTATGGTATTGTTATAACATGCCCTTGTTTTATCCTCAAATGTATTCTTGACCATAATACTGAAACATATTTAACTCAAGGTCTTATCGGAGAGGAACTCCAAGGTACTCAACACCGGCGGTTCCCCAAGGAATTATTATCCACTTGCTAAAAATAGTGTGAAGGCAAAAGACTTACTGCCAACAGTAACTTTCAGCTCGAAACCTTAATGAACGCTAGTAAATCGTGCGAGAAAGCGTGACAGGAATTAAATTCCTTTAAAATGATAACACTAAATCTCAACAAGTAAGATAAATCAAATGCATGCAGGAAATGGTATTCCAGGTATATACTTATAATTAATGATTCGCATATTACGAAAAATAATGAGGGATTAATACATTAATAAGGATCAAAAGGTGGTTGCTAACACATTTCAAATAATTTTTGCACTCTTAACGCAAAAAAACTTACCTACGTCTTCATAGGATGAGAAAACGCCATTGTAATATTTTTACTTCAATTTTCCAAAACCGGAAATTTTGTAAATAATAAAAATTTTGAAATTAAATTTAATATTTCACTTTTTGAATACGGCGCTGCAATAATTTTTTTTTACTAATGCCTTCGTAATTTTGCGTAAAAAGTGGTTGCTAAGTCAAAATAACAATTGATTTTTGAAGCATAAACTAATTCATAATATCTTTCTCGCAGGTCTTAGTGTTCTAGGCATATGCTAACAATATATGATTCGCATATCACGAAAATTACAGAGGTGAATGCATCAGGATTGGCCACTACTGAGATGGTTGCTGCTTGGTGGATTATTCAGTGCAGCAGATAATCGCGGAAAATTGCAGGAATTTATTTCTAACCTGAAAATTTATTTCAAATCTTTCAAATTTATTTCGATGCGGAAAAATTCCACTCCATTACGCTAGAATCTTCGGATTTTATCCCATTTGTAATAAAAAATACGTATAAAGAGGGTACTTTGTAAGGGTATTCGGAAGGAGATAAAGGTGATACCTTAGTATTAATTGTCGAGTCTACAAAAATTAGGATTCCTCCCTATACTCTAAGGTAAAAAGGTAAATTAAAATACCAGAGACAGAGAAAAATGTTGGTGGTTGTTTTCGAGAAATGCTGCGTAGGTACCATTATCTGCTCGACGATTCCTGGCCCAATCTAATGACCAACGGCTATCGCCTTCCGTGAACATTCAAATCGGGTCAACAATTGGTTAACGACACCTATATAAGCTCGGGACGAGAACGGTTTCCCTCCCATTCTCTTGAAAAAGCTCCCAGTAGGAGGAGTGAAACGTCGATCAGATAAGGTTACCTACGCTGCATTTCCCGAAAGCAACCACCAACATTGATAAAAGAAGCTGTGAAAATCTTCAGACAGAGAAAAATGTTATCCATGGTATTGTGTACGCACTCATACATATGATAACGAAACTTAAAAGCGATGGACTCTTCGCCAAAAAAGACGAAATATGATCAGTGGAGAAGGAGAATTGACTCGTCATCTTAAGAGTCTAGACAGATTTCGAATATTGGAGGAAAGCAAGAGTGGGCGGATGGATGGAGGTTGAAGGGAGAACAGAAGTGACAGGCCAAGCACACAAATAACTGGTTCTCGCGTGGGTGGATGATACCGGCGGACACGAAGGACAAGGATCACTGGGCGCACGAGTATTACGACAGAGGATCCTCAAGACAGCCTCCAAACGTGTTGCCCCCCAACGCGATTTTAAATGGGTTTACAAAAATCGCCATTCGTGTCGCTAAAACACAAAAAGATTCGAGTTTCTCGGGGATATAATATAAAATTAGGTGTATTTATCGAAATTTATGCGCCATGTTAAATTAAAAGTTTTGGGCTATTTCGCCGAGTCAATTTTTGGGTGGCCCCAAACTTTCTCGACCGATGCTGGTCGCTTTCTCAAGAGAATTCAGAGAATCCCTTGAGAAAGCGACCAGCATCGGTCATACTCAGACCACAAACATTTATACCCTGATTAGGGGTAACCTACCCAGGCGGGATTCGAGCACGCGACCTTCAGTTAGACAGCCGTGGACTGTACTGTACCCCACCGCCATCGAGGCTATCATTTTCTACTTAGTAATATGAAAATAATGTTACCGAATATCGCCTAATATGGAGATGAATATGTGTTGAAATCTAATAAAAAAATAAACTTAAACATGTAATTGCATTCACCATATAAAAATAAATTTCAACGGTTATGAAACACTATCTGAATGAAATGTTAGGAATGTAATCATCAAACATCGAGGGTATACCGAATATAATCTTGGAATACTTCTTGTCTGGGAATTGCTAAGTTCCTACAACTATCTTCCACACAATATGATGCCCTAATTCAAATGGCACTGTAATTCTCTGACTTTCCAAGCCTCTCCAGGCTATTTTTATAAATATTTTTATTTATATTACCCCGAAGAGCACCATATGGCTTTTAAATCCGGGGTCTGCATCACATAACAATGGACGATGTATAGGTGCTAGGGAATATTTGGGTTTAAATTTAGGTGTTACAGCTATATTTCTTGGAATGCCAGGGTATGGTTGGTTAAATACGTTGCATTTAGATTTAGTAGTAGTTGTAGTGATATTTATAGGGTACGTCGGCGGCTAAAGCCATTTTGCACCTCTTACTGACAAGAACTGGAAAAGGGGAACAATTCCGGTCCTAAAATAAGGTGTAAGTAATTTACAAGAGGTATCATTTATATTTTCATATTTTTTAGATTTAGGTATGGAAGTTAGACTTTGGCTTTTGCTTCCATTAGAAATTATATGAGTGGGTGAGAAGCCAAGGGGCACAAGTGATATTATTTCTCAACAGAGTTAGGTACAGAAATTGATAAAAGACAGATAGTGTGAGAAAACGATACGAGTGAGTCTCTGTTGTGTGCTGACATCGTGTGCAAAACCAAATGCTTTACTTGATATCTAGTCGATCTGGTTTGTTTAATTTACCTAATTTCTGTCCCTAACTCTGTTTAGAAAAATTATCACTTGTACCACTTGGCTTCTCATCCCCGTATATGTTTTAGGACTTTTTCTCTCATAAAGGTTGATTAGGTGTACCTGTTTTGTGAAGGCAATGGCATTAGTTATGTAAGAAATTTGCTTTATAACTGCTTGTGTAAAAATGGTTTTTGAGGGATTTTTCGATTTTTTTTTGTATTTAGTATTTTATGTTTTGTATTTTAGTTTTTGTATATATTTGTGTGAGATGAGACCTATCAACCAGGCTGGTACTTTGCATTCTATATTTTTGTCTTTATGTACTTCCTGATTTTATATCACCACCCCACTATATGGTCGATTTGTAACAATTTATGGAATAATAAATAAATAAAAATATCAAAAAATATACAAATGAATTGTAACGGGTCATCGGAGGACACGTTACGACTGCCGACTTCCCCCGAGAACCGCCACACACTGTGCTGCTATTTCTTCCTCTGCATCCCTATCTTCTCCCCGAGAGGGTGACGCAACAGAAGCGGTCCCCTCATCCCAACCCCTTCTCTCGCCCACCCCCGGAGGCCGGACGAGACGATATGCGCGTGCAAGGACGGGGGAGTGGAGGAGTTGGCGGTGGAGGAGACGACGCGTGGAGGAGACGCGTCCTCCACGTGAACGCCTCCCACTCCCCCGCGGTCGGAAGTGCGTGGAGGCGGGAATCCCAACTCGCGACTCACGCCGGTGATGCGACTCAACGCGGAACGAATCGCGCGATCCGGAACACGGCGGTGAAGAGCCGAGACCAGTACAGGGTGGAATTATTGAAAAATTGCAAAATGATATGAATTGCTATATACCTTTACTAAAAAAAAATAACTAAACATAATGAAGAAAAATATATATGGGAAGTACACGGCGGTGAAGAGCTAAGACCAATATACGATGAAATTAGTGAAAATTACAAAATAATATTAATTGCTACACACCTTTACTAACAACAAAAAATAATTAAACACAATGAAGAAAAAAATATATAGGAAGTACACGGCGGTGAAGAGCTAAGACCAATATACGATGTAAATATTGAAAATTATAAAATGATAATAATTGCCACACACCTTTACTAACAACAAAAAATAATTAAACATAATGAAGAAAAATATACATAGGAGGTACACGGTGGTGAAGAGCCAAGACCATTAAGGGATGAAGTTATTGAAAATTACAAAATTATATAAATTGCTACTTTCCTTTACTTAATACAAAAAATAATTAAATTTAATGAAGAAAATATATAGAAAAGAATTTAAAAATTGAAAATATATAAAATAAAAAACTATTGACTTTAATATTAGCAAAGCACAATATAATAAAATATAAAAGAATAAAAAATAAAAGTAAAAAACAGAGGAAGAAGGCTTTAGGTCAACATAGGCTGAAATTATTATAAATTACAAAACGATAAAAATTGTAACACTCAACAAAAAATAATAGATATGTGGAAATTGATGCTTACGACCAATAATATAAAATAGAATGAACAAAAATATATTGGAGAAAATAAAGAAAAGACATGGAGGTGAAGAGTGTTGGGCAATATAGGTTGAAATTATTAAAAATTACTAAATGAAAAAAATTGCAAACTGAAACAAAAATTAAGGAAAATACTTTATAGCAAAAATTAAGAGAGATAAAATAATAAAAAATATTTACTTCATTATGAATTCTTGTGAGCAATTGTCATAATAATTGTTCCTAATTATGTTCTCGATGTTAATTTTTAAGTTTCTGCTAACACAAACAAGACACTCCTCACACTACACAGACAAATGCGCACCATCATATTTGCATTGTAAACCGCTAGGTTGGGTTGTGCATGGTGTACCGGTATATCTTTGATAGCGCCTATGGCGCGTAGTGGTACCTCAGGTTCCGAGAAATGCGAAGGAATGAACCGCCGTCAGACCAGGCCACCCTAGGTCCCGTGCGGCAATAGAAAGAAAGAAAGATTATTTATTATTCTAGGACTGATGTCCTCTCAGAACAAAACAATTCACAAAGCATATATACATACTTCAATATATTTGCTCAATTACTCATTTACTCATTGTGAGCAGTAATAGAGAAAAAAAAATATTATACAATATCCAATCAGTGATACAAGTTTTATACAATGTATACAACGGTAAGACATACAATTTAAAATCAAAATTACAGCGTGGCGGTAAGCAATAAGCTATAGACCTTTGAGTTAAATAATTTCAGAGACCGAATTTCTTTCGAATAGGGTAGTTCCCTTCATCAAAGAAAACGAAAGGCATTGATTGCGATTCGCTACCCAACATTAGTGTATTCATAATATACAAATTATTTTGTCTTACAAATCCCTGCTAGCAGGGTACTCTGCTACCTGCTAGCCGCCTGCATCGTAGCGCCGCTCACAGCCTCGCCCCATGGTGGCCTCGCAGGGCGGCAGCTGGTATCAGAATGATGTCACACGGGCTTTACCCAGCATTCAGACTTAGCTGTCGCGTTTTCGCGCGATTGAAATTTTTTCCTTTTCATTTAATTACCAAAAATAGATATCGTCATTTAAAAAACTAAAAGCGTGAAATACGTACTCCAGGAGTAATAATCTTTCGATTTAGGTAACTTAAAAAAAATAGGATAACACCCTATTGACTGAAACCGCTATCGCCCCTTAGCAGATCCCTCCCGCCTCGTCTCGCCTCGTAATCGAACTTTAATCGAAATGAAAAGATCGAATTTTTAACAAAATCGAAATTGAACCGAAAGATTGATTAATCGAAAAAAGTAAACGGTTTTTTAAAATACAGTTTGTACAAAATTAATGTAATTATATATCACTAATTGTGTTAACTCGTAAATTTAGCGTCTAAACAGGCCTTAATAACAAGACAATGACTCGTTCACGACGAACGAGTCTCTCGCGAACGGCGAAAACATCTCGCACAGTTAGGGACGGATACGAGGAAGGAGCTGGGGGAGAAGGGGCGGGATAGATTCGGGAGATAGCTCCGTGGACATCTCCCTTTGCCTCGTTGATCGTCTCGACCAAGTTCCTTCGCTTCGTTTCAGTCCGCGGGCAGGCCAAGCCGCACACATACCACTCCCCCCCACCACTTACTCGTCTGACACGCCTCAAAAGACTGAACGCTGTGAGACGGCCAAACTTTAAAACACACACACGCGAGCGAAGCGTCGCTGGATCGCTACGTCCCTACCACTCGCCCTAAGTATCGCGTATATAGGTCCTTCCCTTCAGTTGACGGACCGATACAATCATCGGCAAATCGACGATGTGAATTCATTTTCGTCTCTTCTGCATTACTCGCCGGAGTGCGGAAGATGCCGACGGGAGATAGGCTGAGCCAACGTGCTGGAGAGCGAAGCAGTTCTACAAGGAAGTACTCCAGTGACACATTAACAAATTATCAATACTCGGAGCTTAGAAAATCATCGGAAAATCAACGTTGTGAATTAATTTTTGTATCTTCGCGTCACTAGCCCGCATCGCCGGCGTATATCAGAGGCCGACAAAAGAACAGTTGCGCCAACGCGCTGGAGAGCGAATAAATTCGATCAGGAAGTTTCCCAGTGACATATAAACGACTCATCAAGACCTGTAGCTAAGACAATCAACGTTGTGACTTTATTTTTGTATCTTCTGCATCACTAGCCGGAACATAGAAGAAACCGACGGAAGAAAGTTGTGCCAACAAGCTGGAGAGCGAAGCAGTTCGGCCAGGAAGTACCCCAGTGACACATTAACAACTAACCAAGACTTGGAGCTAGAAAAATCATCTTCAAAATTGCATTTGTAGCCTCTTGTATACAACTCCTGATTGGTCCCTGTCGGCACTGCAATACAGGGAAGACTGGCCATATAGAGATAGAGCTTCAGCCCTGGGGAGCTACATTATCCAAACTACGACCAATAGACAACTCTATACCCAGTGTCAAGTGCCACGGAGGTGTGTGAACATAATTGCCAAGCTTCTTTAGCGCTGAAATAATTTTTCACGAGTGATCTTATTGTCTGGAGACTAAAACAGTGTCTGGGAACGGGAAGAAACTCACAGGATATTCAAGGAATACCTCAGTTTACGACAGAGTGCAGACGGAGGTCAAAGGGGCAGACGACAACTTTACCTAATACTTGTTGTCCCTGCCAAAGTTTTTCCTAGTTCCATTTCAACCGTTTCGTAGCTGTCTTGAAACGACCACTGGCAAGGATATGAATGACCTTCATTATAGTGTCAAGGAATAGAATTTACGTCTAACGCCAGCTAATAAAGTGTAGAGATCTTCCTGATAATTTGAAAGACCCCAGCGGTCATTAAAATCCATTTTAGACCACTTATACTATGATCTCAACTAATTGCTCTAATTTACAACATTGCCTTCATAGTGTTTGAGAGTAAAAACCGTGGAGAGCATCAACGAATTGTCTTCTTGAGACTGAGTAGGAGCAAGTGAAATCGCTCCCTTACAAGGTGACAAAAAGAAGGTAATCCCTTTCTATCAAATCTGAGGTGAGACAAACTGAGATTGGAATACCTCGGGAACCCCGATTGGGAAGAAAGTACCCACGTGTTTTTTTTAGCGCGAGTGAAAGTGAGTTCTGTTGAGAGAAGTGAAAGGGAAGTGCTTTGCCCATCATAGTGTGTTTATCCATTGCCCGTTCCCCCCGGAGGAATTCGGGTCTGGGAGGCGTTTGGAGAAGAGGAGTTGGGCAGTTGGGGGTGGGTTGTCTGAGGTTGTGAGGGGGCAGCGACAGCCTTCAAAGTGGCGGGGGGCAGGAGGAGGGGCGGAGGTGGAGGGGGCACCTCCGCCCACAGCTCCAGGAGGCCCCCGAACCGGAAGGAGCACCACCTAGTGCCACGGATGGGACTCATCCGAAGAAAGGTAAATCATCACCATATAGGAGTTCATATCACTACAGGAGTATCCACTCCCTCGGTTCCATTTCTTCTCGCCAATCGCCGTAAATATTGGCGCTCCAGTCGCTTGTACACTTGTCAGAGAAAATTATATTAGCTTCTCAGCTAAAAGCATGATACGTCGAAGCATAACATAAAATTGATTTATTCATGCTCTATAATTGCCTTCATTGCATTGTGGGAAAGTTACAGATAAGTGGATATTATTAAAATATCCTCCATTAAAAAATACATTAAATTCCTAACTTTCATTGTGCTTCGTGAAACGGCACCAGAGTAAATTCAAGCAAGAGATACGATACGCGACGAATTTAATAGTTTATTTCTAAAAAAATAGAAAGTAAATGTGATTAAAAATGAAAATAATATTTGAATAGAAAAGTTACAAATATTTTAACAGTGAAACCGCGAACTGGTAACACCTTTAAATAACCTGTCATTTATAAGTAATATTGAATTCTCCTGTTATGGTTTCAAAGATTTTTCAAAATTTTCAGTGTCATGTTATAGTAGTTGAATTTATTTATGAAGTTGAAAATTTAAGCGTAATATAATTCTTATGCTTGCAATGTGCCGCTGAGTAGGATAAATGGAACCTGCTCACAAGCCTTGAGGCTTAGAAGGACCAACTTATACATGCTAATAACTGCATATATTATTACTTAAAAAAAGATCATGTCAACTATCAACGAGCTTAGTAGTTAGCAATAAACGATTAGATTCCCCGAGTAGCGTATCTCTTGAGGGTTAATACGTATATTGACAAGTATCCTAGCGACTTGAACGCCACAATTTATGGAGGGATTCGATGGAGTCGCAGGAGTGAAGAATCCCGTACACAATAATTGTGATCATCACCATGGTATGAATATAACTAAAGAAATCACACCATCAAATCCCCATTATAATCACTGTGTGCAGACAAGGATTACTGTATGCATGCAAAATAAATAGACGTCTGTATGTCCAAGATGATTTGGAAAATTGATGACAGTAAAGTATGCATTTAAAATCGACATTAGGTCATTAAAAATTCTTAAAGAACTCTTAATTCTGCAAAGAATTTCATGTAAATTTATAGTTGGTATATTTATAATGAATTTACTTCGGCGCCGTTTCACGAAGATGGTCAATGTATTTTTTAAAGGAAGATATTTTAATAATATCCAATTAGCTGTAACTTTCCCACAAGACCCTTTAAGGCAATTATATGGAATGAATAAATGAATTTTATACCATGCTTCGAAATCTGAAAATCATGTTTTTAGCTGGTAAACTGATAATTTTCTCTGAACTCAAATGCCGCATATTTTTTTGAAAACTAGAAATAATTGTAACACACAATGCCTTCTGCTGATATTGGTACCTAATTAGTGAGCGAGTTCGAAACGTATTATCATTTCATTTGCAGTGCGTGGAGTGCTGTGCATTCACGTTAATAACCATTCCTCTATAATTCCTGCTTGTAGCATATACGTGCAGAGGTAAAGAAACAAAAACATTAAACAGATCGGACAACACCTGCGAGCTTTTGCCAGCTCTGAAGTTGCATTGAAAATTCCAAGATGATAGCCTAGGTAAAAAGCAAGTAATTCGTTAAACATGATGATTTCCCGGCGAATTATTTGCGTGAAGTCTTTCCCAGATTTCTACCGGTTTCATTTGTTGTACTAATATCATTTAAGTTTCAATAACAACAACTTCTGGGACAGTCTTGATAAGGAGACAATGGAGATCAGACTTAATACTATGATTACTTTTAATCTAGGTACGCGATATAAACTTAGCAATGCGTGGAATCCCATTTTAAATACAATAAAAATGATATAACTCCTCGATAGGCAGCGATTCTTCCGGCTTTCCTTCCGCGTGTATCCATTTTGCTGGAAAATATTTCGCCAACGTTCCAGTCGGCTTCTTCAGGTCCATTGAAGTGTCGATGCAGAATTCAGTGGACTTGAGGTGCAGATGCATTCTGCATCGACCTGGGCTGAAAACTCGGAAGATTCGCTGTCCACCGTCATAATCTCCCCGGAAGCCTACTTGGGCACCTTAGATATAACTCCTCCTTTTCATCCGAATTGCCTAGATCTATCCGGCCGATCTGGAGTAACCTAATTGCTGTGACTGTTAATTGTTACATCTCAACGTTTATTGTTCAATCAAGCTTAATAATTCACCCTGATGAAGATGGACGAGTCGTCCATAGTAAACGAGAAGAAATCCCGAGAAGACTCCAAGAACTTGATATGGTCTTTAATAGTAATGGAAAAATTTTCTGCCCAGTATCAAGTACCAAGAGTATTTTGCATGCATTAGAATAAGTAACAGTTATTTTTGTGACATGAATATTAGAAATAATGGCTCATTTGTTTTTTTACAATGTTTGTTTTGCCTTACACATTACCTACTTCGTTCTAACTGATCATGAAGGCCTCGAGTTTGGAGAGAGAGAAGGGATTTTAAATGGGATATATATGAAAAATCTTTCTCTATCAATCGAAGTTCCATTATGTATCATAATGCTTCAAAAAATATGTTTTTAGCAGATAAACCTCGCACTGATCTCTGCCATCGTCCAGAATCGAGTTTGAAATGCAATTATTGCCCATCACATGAAAGGTTAAAATATTAAGAGCCTCTTTCATACTGTCTGGTGAGCGCTAATAATAGGATGATACAGCCCTCGACTTCACCTGGCGCTGATTAAAAGTTTCGATTACGTAGAAGTCAGATCTTATACATAAGCTAACCGTAGTTCTCAATAACGGACAGGTAAAGTTGAAGGCTTCAATTATCAAATACTTATCGTTAACAAAACATTATAAGACCGCCCCTAAATGTATTAAAACAATATATATTCACAGAAAAATTAAAAGACTACTGTCAATAGAATACGATACTGCAATAATAGCGAATAATCACTTTTAGCTCCGAAATAACAATCTTTACACCATAAAGATTTTATACGATTAAATACAGAGGAAAAATTTCATATTAGAGATAGATATAGGAAAATGCTGTAAGGGGTCCACTTTCTATATCTTGAAACTTTCAACTATGAGCGTATGTTTTTACAAAAGTAACACGCCAGGAATAGCGGTAGTGATGCCTGCAATTATTGTAAAATAAGAAACCCAATCAATCTAACTTGATTTTGACATGAGTGACGGCCCATACCTTTTTTCACCGCTTGGCATAATTACATTCCAATGTCCTTGGAATATGTAAGCCGCAACACCATGCTATATATATATTCAATTGAAATCATATGATAGTGCTTCTTGAACTCTAGTGTTTGAGTCATTTTCTGATTAAATTTAGATTACTGTTTAGTGAACCTCGGTGAAAATACATGCCCTACCCCTGACGTAACCCCCCCGTGACGTGACCCCGCAGGGTATTACGCATACATAGATAAAAGAGGCGGTAGGTAGCACTCAAAGAATTCTCGTCTCGATCCCATTCCTAAGTATCTCATAACATCCGCTTGTGTGAAGGAGGGCAGTCGAAGGATGGAGCTATAGTTAAACATATACATCACACCCCCGGGCCTAAAGGAATTCCTGTCCGTCTCGACGCGGAAATTCGCTCAAGGAACTCGCTCCACTCCGGCACCACTTCGCGAGTAAACAAACGGAGTCACTTCCGCATTTGATTTTGGTGAGTTCACCCGCCACTAAAAAAGCGATTGAAGGCGAATATTAAAAAAAAGCGCATTTATGAAGAATCTGAGGCTTTCCCGGCGAATGACTCGGGTGAACTCATTGAAAGTCGTTGTATGATCTTAGTTTTTCCCAGCGTATCAGGTGCAGAAAAGTTTCTCGGGTTTTCCATATTTTCATTTCTATATTTATGTGGCAACTTCTTCATCTTAAATATTTAAAAAAATAAATAGGAAAAACAAATACTATATCAGAGTTACTGAACATTAATCATCATAAAATCGTCTTCGTTTTGGATGAAATTAAGGAATTTTCAGATAAAAATTCGCTAGTATGGCATTTTTAGGCTTGTGAATGCATGTTATAACGGATCATTGAAAGTCTTTCTGCAGTCAATGAATCACCTAACCATAAAAAAATACTGATTAAGACTACAGAACATAATCTCCTAAACACGTTAGAAAACACCCATTCTTATGCCCTAACCGCTGGCTATTTAGGAGACCTACATAATCATTTCTATATTTATGAGAAAACTTCTTCATATTTAATATTATAAAAAAAAGAGAAAAAAATCCTATTTCAGAGTTACTAATCTTCATTGATCACCTTTTTTTGGGTGAAATTAAGGAATATTCGGATAAAAATTCGTTAATATGGCGCTTTCACGCATATTAATGCATGTTATAACGGAAAATAAGATACGGTAGTTTATATGTGTACTTTTGGCCTATCTTCGCAACCCTTTGCTTAAAGTCAAGTTTTCTTAAAAAAAGTTTTTGGGCCCTATCAATGCAAATAGCAAGCAGATATTTACTTCATATTTAGTCTAACCCTTTTCGCTGACAGCGTATTGAAGAAAACACAATAGCTATACCACCAAATATGACATGAACTATCAGTTATCTAACGGCACTGCAGGGGGGCTGGCATAATATTTGATTGGTTTCTAAAGGCTAGAAATGAAGATTAGCAATGACCGTAAAAGTAAATTTCTCTGCCACGCTGACGATACCAGAGTCATATATCGAAACGTAGGCCATGGATAATGCGACCCTGATATTACTATTTAATGTAGTATGTATAAAATCCAAAGAAGATTCAAGTAGGCTGGAATGGAATTTTTCCCTATTATAATCACGGAAAATTACTTGTATAAATTTGAATAATGCCATACAATTGATAAATCACCTTAACGACACACATGGATTGGTAAAGCGGTGTCAGAGCTACGGCTACCAGCAGTAGGTGTAAAAGCTACAGCTCAGACAATAAATTCTATCCAGGTGGCATGTAATCTACTAAAAATGATGATGACCATACCTAGAAAAATATATGAGTCTGCGATCACCCACTCCTCCCCATAGGAATAGGCAAAAAGCTGGGGTACATGGTTTCCAGTGGAGAAATTCCAGCCTCTTCTTATCACAAGGAAATAGATACCTACATTTGTAAAAAAATACTGAAATCTGGAAGAAATCAGTGATATGTTGCAGCTCACTTCCGTGGCCCAGGATTAGTCAGCACAAAATTTATACCCCAAGCCATAAAAATACCGATGTATCTAAATCTTACGTGCTACGTTAGTGATTACGTGTTAGGTGTGTGCATATTAATGTACCTCGGTTATCAATATCCTTCACTCTAAGGATATTAATAACCGAAGGGGCCTGTAAAAAAATGAAGAGCTTACACGCAAAATAATACTTTAAAATACAATTCAAATCGAGAGGTTGGCTGGTCACTGCGGATACTATACTCATCCGCAAGGACCACTCGGGAAACAACGAATCCATCCTACCACCTATACACATAGATAGAATCTAAACAAAACGCGCATTGACGACATAATATCGTGGACCTGAAAAAAAGTATAACCATAAAATACTAAAGTATCTAAAAGGTTAGCCGCAAATAACCGCCGCGTGTTAGTTTTTTGATGCGAATGAATTTTATGGTATTAAAATGTGTGCTTGGGAGACTGTGAAAGCATTGTCTACGACGCGACGAAACGGGAAATGCATAAGTGGAAAATCACTCCCACGATAAATGACTTTCGAAATGCGAATATGAACGGTAAAATGGGAGTATATCTGTGGTATAGTACCTTGACTGCCCCATGTGGATCGGCGACTCTCTAGCATTGTAAACGCTGCGTCTCCTATGCCGTCATCTGACGTCGAACGCAGTCCAATGAAGGTCGATTCCCTACCTGCAACAATGAGAAAAAAACTGAGTTTTTTTCCTTGGAGTAAGGATAAGACGGTGGGTAGCCAGTACCTTCCGCAGTAAGCACGTGTACCGATTACATAGTTATTTATTTATTGTTAACAAATATTAAATATAAGTAACAATCATGCATAACAAATTATGTGGTTTAAATACAGATTGACCAAAACAATATAACGCCAATAATTTACGAATTTCTCCTTTAAACTTGACAGAACTAATTCCAAAATAGTTAACTTCTGATGCTGCATCTTCACCTAGGCAAAGGAGGCTTGAGAAGCCACAGTTAAAGGCATAGAAAAAAGGTTGATTTTTTTCTAGTGAAGATTGTCCTGGAACGTGTTCCTATACTTATCTTAAAATCAACATTCCCCAGGAGATCTGGGCAGTCTATCCTACCATTCACTGTTTCAAATGAGAAAACGAGGCCAGAGATATCATGTCTGATCTTAAGTGGCAGCAGCCCTAATTGAACCTCCATCATTATCACAGGAACATGAAAGTATCACGTGACGAGGGAAATTTAAACATGGGATGGCAATCGAAACTAAATGAAAGTCAATTAAAAAATCAGTCAGAGAGTCAAATCAAACCAGTAAAAATTCAATTGTTTCGTTCCCGGGAGCGAAATGTAGAAACGAAACGAAAAAGAATTAAACTCGGGGAGCTAAACTCAGGATCGAAACGAAATCGGAGTCAAAAGTACTTCGGGTCTAAACTAAACTAAACCTGTGGGACGAAACGAAATACATATTATGTTCCGCACCGGAAGGACCACGTGCTTAACTTTCCAACAGTTTAGTTTCAGTTTGTACCTCAACATGATAATGTATGCGTAGTAAACTTGCTTATATGGTCTAAGGTGGTAAATAAAAACAGAAGAAAACCCAGGTACGAGTTCGTATCAGTTCAAAAAAGAGTTCACTAAAACATGAGAATGTATACAACAACAAAGCATGAAAAAAAAACAAAAATTAAATTTGACTAAAATTTTAGTGATTTCAAGCGAAGCATTAGAGTCTGGGGCAACGTTTATTTTCCTACATGAATCGGTTCATTAAAAATTTAAACTCTGAGAGCCGTGGATGAACTAAAGATATCTCACCTTATTGTTCACTGCCTCCCAGCGTAGCCGATGGGTTTCGCTGAATTTCTTCTTAGGAATTTTCGACACTAACAATTCACACATAACACTTTCACTCGCCACGTCTTCAATAACTCACTAAACGGCGTCATCAAAACACAACACAGATAGCACTATAAAACTGGAGTCTTAATACACTAATGATCAAAACACAAGGTGGACAGACGAATGGTTATCTCGGCCGGTGCGTTGGAGTCAGTGGGAATTCTTTGCACGCCGTCTCAAGGACGTAAATTAGCCAGTGAAAATTGAATATTGATTATACATCATAATGTTGAGTTTATTCTTGGAGATTCACGATGCTATTATCGGAAAATTCCCGTCAGTGCATCGTCCTGAACTAATTCAGTTAACACTTTCAATTGCCACGTTGACGATCACTGCATAATGATCAAGACCTAAACATGACGCAGAAAACACAACTTTAGCCTATACAAGCCAATGAAGAAACACAAGAAGAAACAAAAGAGTGATAATCTCAAATAAAATGAAAATTATGTCAAGACGTTTAATGTTAGGAGCCTTGAAGCGGGGCTGGACGACCCGGAAAATGTAGTCAAAATTCACTCCACAGTAAAATACCCAAATGGTTATGCAATACAGCAGTTGAATTACAAAAAATAAATAAGCGCGTTAGAATTCAGTAGCTAAGCACTCATCCTCTGGACCTAAAGATATGTTTCGCGAAGTTTTAAGGTCAGAAAAATCTCCACAGTGCGAGTGCAGCATCAAATAATCCGTCACGGAGAATCGATCCGTGGAACCTCTGATTCGTTGCATATTACTTTACCCACCACGCCACCGGAACGATTGTGTCCTTAGGCAGTCTTAATGCTGAATGTGTCGGCTGTGTTCATAGATGTCCCGACGAGAGTAAATTCCATCCTAGGTGAGTCGCGGGCGAAGCTTACTTCGGAGAATATGGGGATGAATTCGTAGCAAGATGTTTTGCGCGTTGTCATAATGCGATGGATATGAGCATTTGCCCGGCATAAGGGGCATAAAGCTTTTAAAATTCCCGGTTGTATGAGAGCTTTTCGAGGGCAAAATTTTGGAAGACAAGCAGTTCCAAAACTGGCCGCTTTCAGACGCCAACGAGCTGTGCATTAATTTTTTCCTCCACTGTACGTCTTCCTGCCTATTGTTACTTCGACGATTGTCTACATCAGGCCATCATTCCTCTCTATATGTCTAATGTAGTTCTTCATTCATCTCCTCAGGGATTTATTTAAAGACTTCTCTCCTACTCATCCAGCATTTCCTTATTACTGACTCGGACCATCCATTTTATCTTATTAAATTTTACGATAGAAACACATTTTTAATGTCACAACTGCTTAACTTCTCTATGCCTGTCAACGTCCAAGCCTCGCTTCCATGATGAAATATGCTCCATGTATCATGCAATAAAATATTTTCTTGATCCAATGCTTCCACACTAAGCTGTTATTAAAATTTTTCCCTTAGTAGCATTCCGTCATAACCTTTACTATTCTTCAATTTCTTTCACGTTTAATTCATCGCTGGTTATACCTAGATGGCAAACTCTTTCACTTCTTCAAGATTTTGTTTCCCAGTTCAATGTTTTTACTGGAATCAGATGTCAGTACATTCTTGATATATTCTTCGAAAAAAATCGAATACCCTCAAGGATAAGAATATTGGCGAAGCTTCACCGAGGCACGAGGCAGGCACAGAGCACCTCACAACATCAGTACACCTTGAAGAAACTCGTTGAACTGTGAAAGATAAGAAAAAGCTGAGGTCAGTGAGCAGAAATAAAACCAGTCATACAAAAATGGGCTCACGTGCCATATTCCATGGGGTAAAAAACATTTTACCACGTAGCGTTTATAATCAGAACGATTATCGAGGAGTTTACTTTGTGGAAATTCTTTGCAATAAAATGAAAACAGCCCTGATAATTTTCCATGCTTATTTTTCTACACAACCGGTTTCAACGCCTACACGCTTTTTTTTAAGAGCTGTTATTTATCATACATGGTAACCGGCTGAGTTATTAAATAAGTGCAGATAATTACTACGGCTTTTTCCATATTATCAGCGTCATAGGCGGATCTAGGGGGGGAGCACGGGGGCACGTGCCCCCCCCCCCGAGACCCTTAAAAAATATGCAAGATTTTTAACACGGTCCCATTATCATTGCGTTCGTTTTGTATTACGGGGTACCCTTGTGTCCCCCCAGAACAAAATCCTGGATACGGCCTTGATTGTGCTCCCCCCAGAAAGAAATCCTGGATCCGCCCCTGATTAGCGTTTATAAGTCCTTGTTATCTAACCATACAATTCAATTGGTTCATAAAATATAATAAAAACTTGTAAGAATGAAATTTTCAATTAAAATTTTGATCAATTACCATTCCGAGACATCAGCTAATGCAGTAAAATCGACCAAAATAAAAACGTTATATTTCACCAAGCAGAGAGTTCTTTAAGCACTTTTTAATGTTTGAGGATTTACATTTTCGATACACAAAATAAGAAATGAAAAATTCAAGTGGTAAATTCCATACTAGCACTTTACTCCCGACAATGTGCCCGCCAAGGCCAAAGATAAAATCAGCACATCGATCATAACATAATATTGTAGATCCCATGATCATGAAGTATTAGCGAGGAATTTACTAACTGAACTTTCATTTTTTTCTCTTAAGCAAATGACTTATTTATATTTTTACACTCGATATTGCAGATATTTGATGATGCATTTGCATTCCTTTGCAATAGGTAAAGTAATTAGGAACGTCATTGGCTTCTTACGAACAGCCTGCACATGGATAAGTTAAATTGTATAGATTTTTCAACGAATAAACACATAGATGCACTCTGGAGCTAGAGTTAAATAAGGGGCTATAAGAGGCATACTAGCATGACTCCTCAAAGAAGCTTCGATAATCACTGGCTTCGTTTGAAAACGCTCCAAAGCGATACCCTATATCTTTAATTGATGGCCAACGGCATTAATTTGGAAGAGACCAAAACGAAATTTCAAAATGGTCACAAAAGTAAAGCCCTGGTGCATCCAGTTCATCTTTTATAAACGTGATATGTACGATATTCACGCCATTAATTCGAGGACCCTCGTGAGAGTACCATTTGCAGCACAGAATGGGATGATTGAAGACAAAACGTGCCGAAACGGTAGGTTGGCGAAGGGAGCAATTATTTAGCCAGAGAATACAGTAACAGCATTCATGGCTCCGAAGAAGTACCTTCACTTCACATCGTCCACCGTGTGGGAAGAAAATATCATAGGCAAGTAATTTCTGATGGCCACATTGTAATCAAGAATGAATTTTTTCGTAGAAATAAAATTCGATGATTCAAGCGTGATGGAATTGAATTTTTCCATATTGAAATTAATACTTTTCTCATATATTTTCCACGACTATAAACTTTATTACGACCAATGTTATTACATCATCTTCAAGGAACATATAGCGTGACCACCACACGGTAATCACACTATTTTTACCTTGAATATGATGTAGTAACACTGAAACCTAGGTCATAATCGTAAAAAATATAACCGTGGAAAATTGCTAGTATTTATTTCAATACCTTCTCAGAAAATTAAATGGCAAAAACCTGAAAATTTTCGCCACACCGGGAAAAATATTTTATTCGACGTAAAATCCTTTGCACAAGTGGGTAATTTTCTACGGATTCCTTGTTTAAATAGATATTCAACGGTTAAATAAGAATATTTTCGGTTATAATTAGGTCCCAAAAAGACCTTGTAAGGAGAATACTAACACCAATAAAATAGGACTTTATAAAAAATTGAATGCTTAAAATCCTTTAAAAACTTAATATTTTTAACTTGGAAAACGTCTTTTTTCGTAAATCGCATGGCCTTTTTAAAGTGCCAATTGTGATCAAATGTACCTATACCTAGCACAAAAAAACTATTCTACTTGAACTGATTCTATTTCTTTCGACCATTATTCGGAAACTTTCTTTGGATACCTACCCTTATATTTGGATACTTATCCCGGAAACTAGCAAACACTCGATAAATATCCGTTTATAAATCCCTAATATTACGGTATTTTTCGAACTTATTTACTGCAGCCACCAGGTATTGTAAAAATAGTACGCATATGAGTAGAGGCAAAGAAAAAAAACACCTCGGTTTGAGCACGCGGGGTGGGTATAAAATAAGAGCCACGATTTCGACGTCCTCAAAAGCCCCATATATGAAGAGAATGGCGCACGCTCCCTCGGTAGAGCTGTATTCCCCGCCATCTGGATCCAAAAATGGAATTAGGGAGGCGGAATAAGGAAGAGACCATGTGTCAGACTGTGTATTAAGGGAAGCTTACGACTCCCTCCCAAGTCCCTGCCTCATGTTGATGCGTTGCGCAGCTCGGGAGAAAGTAAGCAGGCTGGTGAATAAGATGAGTGAAAAGATTTGGAGGCCGGGGAGGAAGGTGGATTCCGAGAACAACGCCACCGAGGCGGGAAGAGAAACAACATAAGCTGGCGCGAGTAAGAAGGATTGCAACCGAGTCCTGAGAACGGTATTCCAGGATGAGTCAATAAGGAAAGTGATGGTTCTGAAACGGAATCCGTGCGTAGCTTTCCGCAGCGTTGTTCACGATGATTGCCAAATTTCGGGTCCTCCAGCCGCATACAGGTAAAATATTTGGACCAAAATATCGAATCCCGCAGGAACTGCGCGAAGGCGTGTATAAATATAATAAATTACCATGCTCCTCCAAGATCATGTGAGAGGATTATAAGCCAAGGGTACAAGTGATTTTTTTCTCAACAGAGTAAGGTAAAGTTAATTGTTAGAATAAATACACAAAACCTTGGTTGCCATGGGATACAAGTGAGTCTCTGTTCTGTGCTGACATCGAGTGGAAAATCTAATGCACTACTAAACATTTAATTGATCTCGTTTGTTTTGTGTACATAAAAATCTGTACCTAACTCTGTTTAGAAAAGAGAAATCACTTGTACCCCTTGGCTTCTCACCCACTCATATGGTGTTGGTGAAACATGCCGAGGAATGGGGACAATGAAGGAGCTCGTAAGAGCCACAAATAAGAAACAACTGCTCTCGTCAGCCATTGCAGAGGATGCTTGGAGTGAGGCAGGCCACAGAATTGATTTCGATAGAGCGAAGATTGCGGCAAAAGACAGCCGCTGCCATCCAAGGCAGATCAGAGAAGCTTAGAAAATCCACAAAACACCTAATATTAACAGAGATAATGGCTGCGAAATCAGCAACGTATGGAAGAGAGTACTGACCAATCGGCGCACAGGGGGAACGACGGCCAGGCCTAAATAAGGCCGCGAAAAATCGCTGAAGGGCAAATTTCAAACATTTACACAGACATTTTTTTCTTCACAAATTTACACTGTCTTAAATATTTACGCGTCAATGAGTCTTTCCTATATCTTAACCTTCTTCAAATAATAGGTGTAATTTAGCTCCGTTATCGTCCCCAATATGAGTTTAAATTAATTATTGCATCTAGTTTTCATGTAATTACGGAAAACCCGTGATCTAAAAAAATTTAAAATAGAGAAAAAGAAAAAATTGAAATCAATTTCTACAATAGCTATTCTATTATTAATATAAAAAAGACAACAACAACAAAATAAAAAATAATAAAGAGAAATGCTTCATATATCAAAAGTATTTTACAATACATTTTCTATCATTAGTTTTAAGTTTCCTTTTTCATGCAAATGCAACGCAATTTTTCACATTAACGCAGCCAACGATACACATACGCCATTGTTTAATCATCATTATGTAAACTGGCTGGTTGGGATGAGTTTGATACTCACCGGCACAGCTTAGCAGACGCGTCTTCAGCGCGTCCATTACGTAAAGGAGAGACTTCTCGCCTTCAACCTGAAGACGAAAGAAGGATGGCTTTCGAAACTGTAGTCGGTTAAAAAGTACAGACTTGCTGGAGAACCCAGAATTTGGCAGTGAGTGGAAATGTTTGGGACTCCTGAGAATGGTTTTCCAGAATGAGTCAAGAAGGGAAGTGATGGTTCTGGAACGGAACTTTCACCGTCAAGGGGACTGTATAGAGGAGGCCCAATTCCAATTTTTACGCGTTCAGGTTTACTGTACGATAAAGCGAGTATGGATTCACACACACAACGAAAGGTATCAACTTAAAAACAAACACGAATATCTCGAATGGTGAAGGTAATTTTAATTTATTTATCTATACCATCCCAAATTCATTCATGCCAATTAATTAAGGAATTTTCAGATAAAATACATTAACCTGGCTATCAAGGGCAATTGAATGCTAATATAGCAGCACAAAGCTACAGTTGTTTATATATTTACCGAAAGAGTATTATAAATTTGATCAGCTTATGGAGAGGCGCTCGAAATATTCTAACAACAATTTGACCTGCGCAATTCAATCTGGATTCTAAATTTCATTTTTAATCCTCACTGGACCAAAAAAAAGCGTATTTAAGGCCAAAACAGATGGGGTAACTAACGAATAATTACGTACGACGATCACAAAACCCATACTCTGTATAAGAACCATATACTCATTCGGGATGCGGGATTCGAACCCGCGGTCTTCGGTTTGGCAGGCCTTACCCCGCCCACACCTAAGACAACCTAATACATGCACAGTGTACGTAAAACCTCCTATATGTACAGAGAGAAGCCCATGGGGAAGGCATTTAAATATTGTTTTCCATAAGTAGGTTTATTTGTTTGTCAAGGTCCTCATTGCGAATATTATTATCATATGATTTGAGAAATTTGACGTAATATTTCACTTTTCTGTGATGCGAAAGCGTTTGTTGCTATAGTAATTACAGCCTGAATTACCGCACGACTTCGTTAAGTTTTTTCTTCTATAGTACTCCCTAAGTAAGTTTCCCTAGAGGATTAAAAAGAGGATGTTGTCCAGAATTTATTGCCCTAATGTTTATCAGTTTTTTGGATGAAAGATGCATAAAAAGACGCTAGATAATGCTTAATGACTTCCACTTACCTAAAATTCTTCCTTATGTTTAAATTATCAGCACCCCCTTTCCACGTATTACATTCTTTATTTACATCCTAGCCTCCTTTTAACCAAAGTCAAATATCATCCTCTTCACCCAAAATACTTCACACTGCTCGTTGGCAATAATAAATACTCAAATGAAACAAAAAATACGATAAAAGTAGTACCATTCATGCATTTCTATTAGCCATTCGGTGAAAAACACACTAAATACTTCGTAAGATATTTCGAGGAGTTATGGCTAGTGTTGGATTGCTACCAAATTCATTACCCCATAGAATGCATCAAATCAAGGAATCTCCACGCCTAAAATTCCACTCATTGTATTATATATTTTTTGTAGTGCTAAGAAACTGTCGTCCTGATATACTTGGTCTAAAGATAAACTGGCCTTAATGACCGATTTGATCAGTAAAACACTGGGAAAAGCAATAAAAATCCCGCCTGAAATAATCGAGCCACCGACATCAAATTACGAACGTTGCTAGCAAATCTGGGTCTTCGCAAGAGCAACCGCAAATCTCCACCAAAATAAAAGAAAGCCATCGAACCTTAAGATACGCAATTCAATTTTCCGTTTTTTAACCACGAAAAATCGTGTGTTGTTAAGATGTACAAGTGTGGGAAATACAATATTTACTCTCAGAATTTGTCGGAAGACTTCCAAAATACCATTACCATGCTCTTACTTTCTTTGCTAAATGATTATTTTAAATTCTTAACTTAATTTACAGCTTCACATACTTGTTGAGGGATTTTTCGCTTCAATAATCTACTATAAATTATTTTCATTTATTTCAAAAACATTTTTCTTCTAAGTGTAGTTAAATTATTATCTGAAGCCTATCAATTCAATGAAATAGATCGACGATACCGATTAATAATGTCCCGCATGGAACAAGTCTGCCATTAAAATCATATTACTCACGTAATAAATAATTATTATTTTAATATCTTCATTCAATTGATAGTTTCACATACAGATCCATTGAGTGGTTTTTCTCTTCATTGTTTTAATTTCTACAATAAATAAGTTTCATCTATTTTAAAAACATGTGTTCCTTCAAATAATGTTAAATCTTTATCTAATAGTGCCCATTCATTGAACGAAATGGATCGACGATTCCAGAGTCATTCGCATTAAACAATCTGAAATCACTGAATCCGAAATATGGAACTGAAATCATATTATTTACTTTAATAAATAATTATTTTTATTACTTCATTCAATTTATAGTTTCACATACAGATCCATTGATTGGCTTCACTCTCCATTGTTATAATCTCTAATATAAGTTCATCTATTGTAAACAAATGTTTAGTTCAAATAGTGTTAAATAATTATCTAGTGCCGATAAATTCAATGAAATGTATCGACGATACCACAGCCTTCCGCACGCGCGGCATCACATTTCTTTAAGAGGAGCAGGTCCTGAAACGTCAGGAGGGGTGGAAAGAGGAGAGGGAGATAGTGGAAGGGGGTGGTAGGGGGGGAATGTGTGGAGGAGGGGGCTATTGCCTGACATGCCGAAGCCCCCACGTTCCCTCTGTTTCTCTCCAACACCCTCCCCTCCTCTCCTCGCATCGCCTTCCCCTAACTCCCCCACCCCCGTTGGCTCGAGCGCCTTGGACCGCCGTCACTAGTGTGGCGGCCCTGCATTGCGGGTGGCGAAAACTAAGGGAGAGCAGTCTCACTGCCTCTCCATGGATATACGTCTCTTATTTCCTCCTAAAGGAGGGGTTCTCAAACTCTTTTTACTACACGCCATGCTATTAAAATAGAAACCTTCACGGTGAATTTTGAAGGGCATGTAAATAAAAACAAGTGTTACAATGAAAACAAAACAGGTTTTTTTACAATCACAACATGCAATATTATAGGTTTATATTTAAAGAAGTACTGCTAATAGGAAAATTTGAAAAAAGTACGTACGGATGAATTTCTGCTATTAAATATCACGTTTCATACAAGTGGATTCTTAGATTTTCTAAACATTACTGCTGATTTTTAAAATCTACAACATTAAATCAGTTAAAGATATGTATTGATTTATTTATTTAGAAAATTTTATTGGAAAATTTCTCATATTTCCCTCGAAAGCAGGGGTACTCTAACTTTTCTCACTAAACCTCCTCATGTTAAAATAAAAACCTTCCACGTAACTAAATCCACAGTAATTTTTTTTGGGCACGTGACAAAGAAGCAAGTGATACAATGACAACAAAACGTGTAATTTTACAATCAAAAAATACAACAATATAGATTTCAATTTAAAGAAATAATGTTAATAAGATAATCTAAATAAAAGAACCTAAGATAATGTTTTCCTCCATAGATCTTGTTTCGCACAAGAATATTGTTAAGTTTTCCAAGAATGATTTAAAAAATTTATAACATAAAATTAATAAAAAAATGTATGGATTTCATTGACTTTGAAATTTTTATTTTTAACTGGCCTCGCGCTCACTGTCCACTAGGAAGGCGCGCCTCCCATTTTAGGAACCCCTGCTCTAAAGTATACCAAACCGAATGAAATAATCTTGCTATTTCGTGCAACGACATTAATTTTAATTGCGATGAATTATGATCTTATTAAATTTAAATGAAGCATTTCATTTTTTTTACCTTAAGGCCCATTCTATTTGTCTCAGTGTTTTAATTTCTTAGATCAATAGGGGGTGGCTAACTTAATGTAGCTCATTTATCTTGTATTTCATAACATTTGTCTTGATATTATTGTCCTACGATTTTATTATCTTCAAAGATGCAATTAGATAGAAAAAAACAGTTGGATATTTGATATATCCCTTTCACACAACATCTAACCCCTTATCATGTGTATCAACACCGACTTTCCCCATAGTGCATTCTTTCTTCACATCTTATACCACATCTTAGCCAAATCAAGTTATGTCTCTCCTCGCCCAGCCCTCACTCACGCTGTTCGTGAGCAATAACAGTGATTCAAACGAAAAATAAAAGAAAATATGGAGAAAAAATTCCCGAATACGAAATTTTATGAGCCATCCGGTGACAGTTAAACTCAACGCCCTAAAATATATTTCTAAGAGTTTTCGCACGCGAAGGATTGCGACCAAATTCCTGCCCCTTAAGCTGGGACAAACGCTTCATTCAAGTCGCTGTCATATCATTCTACTTCGATGCGCAAACAAGGACCAACGTAAATGCATTGTTCTCGGGTTTTCAACCGTGTTAGGGTATGCATGTTGTAGACTGACGTTTCGTTGGGAGGCTTTCCCAACATATTCAGGGCTGTCGAGGCAGCAACGTCGTCATTTACGCGTCGAAGTAGACTTCTATTGCAACAGCTTAAATGAAGCGTTCCTCATAGCTAAAGGAGCATATGAAAAAGAAGCAAGTAACACAATAAAAATAAAACGTTTAATTTTACAATCTCAAAATTCTACAACATAAGTTTCAATTTAAAAAAAAATAATGTAAATAGGAAAATCTAAATGAAAATAACGTAAGATAACATGTTTTCCATAATAGATCATCATTTATACAAGTATATTTTAAAGTTTTCTAAGGATGATTTAAAAAATCTACTACATAAAATTAGTTAAAGAAATCGATGGATTTTATTTAGGTTCTTAATTTTTTTAATTTTCAACTAGCCTTAACTAGCCTTTAACTATCCTCCACATGCGAAAACTCTTCGAAATAGGTTTTCGGGTGTTGAGATTAATTCTCACTGGATGGCTGGTAGAAATTCATAATAGGGAATTTTTTTCTCCAAATTTTTCATTTATTTTTCATGCACATCCTAACACATTATGGCACCCGAGAAGAATTCATTTATGTTGTAATGATCCGGAAATTGTAGAATTATAATTCACAAAAAATATGCATAAATATGTTGCGGTAGTGTTATAGTCTTAGAATATTCAGCTATGTTAAACTATGCCTCGGGTAGCCCCATGTCAATACCAGCGGCTTCTCTCCTTCCCGAGACATTGGTAATATCTTAAATTTTGACTATTCTGAATGCAAAAATTCATAACTAGATATCTGTTCATTGAATTGATTTTTTTGGGATTATAAATGGAAATGAACGTAGGGTAAAGGCTTTAAATGAAGGTGCATTTAAATAAATATATTATTCGTTTTCCGACAGAGAGCGCAAGAACCCACTTAAAAATACGACTCACCACTTCGGCGTTGAAACGTAAAAAAGTCATACACTGGGAAAAACACAGATTCTTCATTAAGACTAACGTAGATAGCGTCATGCGATCTGTTGATCGAATTGAGGGAGTGAGATTCTATAGGGTCTCCTGGTGATTATTTCTCTAAACAGAATTAGGTACAGAAATTGATAAAGGAAATATAATAAAACTGGTGGATGAAGGATGAGATTGAGTCTCTGATTTGAGCTAACATCGAGTGGAAAATGAAATGCACCATCAAATATTCACTAGATTTTCTTTGTTTTCTTTACCTAATTTCTGTACCAAACTCTGTTTAAAAAATAATCACTTGCTACCCTTGCGTTCTAAATCCCTCAATTGAGGAAATTAAGAGGCCGAGGGTGATAAGTGCACTTTTTATTTTTGGAAATAAGTACAGATAATGGTTCTACATCAACATAATACCCCGCAAGACGCCCAAAAGGCATGTGGCAGGGGGTGTTAGGACACCAGCCTTCTACACATAAAAATGAAGTGATCTAACGAAGTTGAAACTAGCGTTGATTTAAGTCCTTTATGGTTCGGGGGAAAAACCGAATTCCCATATCTATCCGTTTGGCAAAAAATCTTTCTTAATTTATCGCTTCTATTGGACCTGGAAATATGGTGTGGCTCTAATGTAATGGTTGATGGGGTATACAATATTGTTGTAAAAAAGTTACACATATAAATCACTGAATCTATGTGTATTTAAGTATCAGTGTTTCACCATAGGACCATCTCAATACTTAAATACGATGCTGTTTGCTGACGATCAGGTTATAATACAAGATAAAGAGGACAAACTCCAGATGGCAGTACACAGACTACACGAGTTGAGCAAGCTATACAACCTGAGAATTTCAAAAAACAAAACAAAGACTATGGCATTTTTAGGAAGCAACCCGATAAGAACAAAAATTGTTATTGAGGATCAAGTCCTGGAGCAAGTGTCGCACTTCCAGTACTTAGGATGCGACATAACATATGACGAGGAAAAAGATATTATAAATAAGGTTAACACTTTCCAGAGAATATGTGGCACTATCAGAAGAACTCTAAAGAACAAAACAAGAAAAGAAACACAAATAAAATTTTACAAAGTGATGGCAGTCCCTACTGTACTCTACGGATCAGAATGTTGGGTGACAAAAAAGAAGGAATTAAGGCAGATAGAATCGTCTGAAATGAAATTTTTAAGATCAGTTAAAGGTTGCACAATATTGGATAAAATAAGAAACACTCAAATAAGAGATGAACTGGGTGTCCAAGCAGTCACTGACAAATTAAAAGAATACAAACATAGATGGAAAGAACATTTACTTCGAATGCCAAATGAAAGAATTCCAAAGCAAGCAATGGAATATCAACCATTTGGCAAGAGAAGTATAGGAAGACCAAGGAAAAGATGGTGATGTGGAGCCGGAACAGGCTTAGTAGCCTAATCCTTGAAGGAAGAAGAAGAAGAAGAAGAAGTGTTTCACTCATACCCCTTTGCCACAAGAGTATTGTGTACCCCACCAACCATTACCTGTACTTATCTTCAAAAATAAAAAAATGCACTTATTCCTCTTGGTTTCAAAGGTCCTCAATTCAAAAATAAAACGCCAGCCTATGGAACAATCGAATTTTCTAAGGTAAAAGGTCGACTAAAAGTGAGTTAAATTTCCCGATCCGCAAGGTAGCCTAGGAGGAAGTAGATGGAAGGTTTTCCTCGCGGGGTGGGGAGGTAGACTCGGGAGCCGGCTGGTTTTGCGGACGGCGAAAACGGGAAGTAGCGGAAACGCGCGGGGAAGGGACTAATTTCCCATCACCGGAACACGCGACTCGAATACATCATGACCCCTGAACTTTAATAGCCGATAAATTATGTTAAGCGCACGCCATTTGCCAAGAATTATGGAAGAATGAGGAATGGAAGCACGAGGAAACGCTAATGGAGGACTTATGCGGAGAGGGGGAGGGTTCGATGGATCCGAAAAGGGCGCCAGATACTATGGGAGGAGATGGATAAGACGAACAGGAGGATATACCAACTGTGTTCAGGGAATATCGGGAATTTTAGCGTTTTGAAAAAAAATTATTTATTCGGTCGCATTAGAGTTGTCACTTTCAAAATAGCCCCTATTAGACAATATGCACTATTTAATTCGTTCGCCCACAAATACTACCTCAATATACTCGTATACTGAGGTCGTATTTGTAGTCGTATTGGTTAATGGTCCAGCTATAATATTTTTAAGGGTGCAAATTTGTACGAAACTATTTATTTTGGTATGGTTAACGTTTTGTTATTCTTAATAAAGCTGCAGTGTAGTGAGATATGTTGACTCAGGTCCAATAAGGTTTTATGTGGAAAAATGCAAAGCAGTATCACTTCATATCTTATAATAGTTCAGCTACCAGTGAGCATATGACCACTTCTTCAGCGGTTTAAATTTTGCGTTCAACACGCACTAAGGGGACAAATGGTACAACAAGTTTAAGGAACAAGAACATATTACGTTTCCAGTGTACGTGCCAACGCTTCTTCCAATCCTCGAAATGCTTCTCAAACTCGATCTTTGGGATAGCCTTCAGTCCTCCCAGTGATTAATGTAATCTAGGCTAGTAAAACGGTATAAATTGTGCGTTAAATGCACACTAAGCGGACAAAAGATACAACAAGTTTAAGGTACAAGCATTACCTTTCCAGTGTAAGTGCCAGCGCTTATTCCAGGCCTCGAAACACTTCTCAAACTCGATCTTCGGGTCCATCAGGTGTTTATGTAATCTTTTCTTGTAAAACGGTTTTAATTTTGCGTTTAATGCGCACGAAGAGGACAAATGATACACTGAGAGGTTTTCTCATTTTTTAGTTTAGTTTACGTGATAGTACTCATGATCACAACTTATGTGCTTGGGCTAACTTTGGCCCAGATTTCTTGTGAATAAAAATGCCTCACTTCTTTGATTTAACTCTCGTCATGGCTCGTAAGATTCGCGATTTACAGGCGTTTTCAACATCGCCGTGAGCTTAGAGTCCTCTCTGATTGTCTCTCACCATTCCGAGGACATTCGGCTGTTTTTTCGGCGGCGAGTAGGCGGGAGACAATTGTGGGACGAATTTAGTCTCCGCTAGGGCTCTTGGCGAAGGCGGCAGTGAACGTCAGTGGATCCAAGAGGGTGCGAATATTTTGCTCAACGCCACCGAAGATGGTATGGCACATGCTAAAGATACCCCAATCTATGCTAATCAGACACAGACACACGAAAGTAAATTCTAAAATTCATATACTGCATATAAGGAAGTAGTTACGTACACACACGACGTGGCGATAAAGTATAAATGAATACGATACGTTCTTACTCTTGAGTTAAAATTTTCACCGTTTCCGTAACAAGAACAACGCATAGAGTTCTCACTTACTTAGAAAGTTGCGATTGAATAAAATAACCTCAACGTACATAAAAACGTATGGATGCTTATCCGACAAGCAAAGTAAATAGCCCTTCCATGCTGGTATAAAAAACAATCGCTAATATTACTATATCAAGCCATGAAATAGGCAAAGTAAATTTTCATCTTCTATATTAAAAGCAACGCTTAATTTTAAGCCTTCCTTTTATGCGTATATGAGTGCTCATCATCATTACTTTTGCTAACTTCGACACAAGTTTCTATTAAATAATAATCCCATTCTATTCAACATATTACGCAATACGATGCTGTCAAAGGCTTGATTTTGCCAAAGCAACAACGACTCATAATGGTTTCATATGAAATAAACCCGTTTTACAAAGGCAGATTTACCTTATCTTTCAATGCTCGAGATCCTAGCCTCAGGCAGCCGACAGGGTGGTGGTTATTTCGATTCGCTCGACACGACGTAAATTTCCCCAGACACCAGGGAACGTGATTCCCTAACTTATCCTGATTTCCATGACCCATTCCCAATGAGATTTTCCTAAATTTCTCAATAGGTAACAGCCTTGCATATTTAAACCTGAAACAACCGGTACACAATGAAAAATGTACCTGTGCCTGACGATATCCGCTAAATGAACGAAATCTGCCGTTACATATGACTTTCTTTAATGTTGATTAGTGTCTTAGAGTATTAAGTCTTTAAGAATTAAATGAAAAACTTTTGGCCAACGTTTTGGTATATTTTTATATACCTATGAATGAGTATGATTTCAAATAAATCATATTTATCGCAAAAAAGCCTTGACGAAGGTATAGAAATGTACCATAACGTTGGCCTAAAATGTTGCACTTAATTATTAAAGACCTACACTCCAAGAATCTAATCAAAATTAGAAATAAACGTCAAGAGAAAGAAAAAAACTCAATTCAACTAATTTTAGTTAAAATCGTGAACAACACATTTTTAAATTAGTACTACGTTTTTAATTTTTATGGAAGGATTGCGGTGCTATCTTCTATGTTATTTGTGGAGATATATTTATATCTCCAGTTTCTGTATTCTATACCAGCAAGAGGCAGGAAAACGTGAAGTTCCATTGAGGACGTGCGCCCTGATGGAAGTCATCCAAGACATATTCTGAGACGTCACCTTCAGACCTAGCTAGAGATAGAAGAAAAAGAAAACACTGGCAAGGTGCGTCAAGTCCATTGGGAGCACACCCACGCATAAAATGTAAACGGATAATCTCAGAAAGATGCGATGGGGTGAATTGCTTGAAATAGCCAAGTCTCCATTAGATATAGCCAAATTAAAAGTTAAAAATGACAACGCTTCTACGATAGGTACACATTAAATTTAAAAAAATCACTCAAAATATTCTAATTTAAATAAAGTAAAAAATTCTAAAAAGTTTTGATGCCTAACTTCAAAAGCGGAAAAGAAGAACCATATTGCATTACCATACTCGGGATTACAAACTCAATCTGTAAAATTATTACTCTCATGGGAATTGTAATTAGGAGTTTCTCATCGCTATCATTCATCAGTCATACTCCTTTGATTGATATATATTAAGTGGGAAATTAAAGGTAGCAATATATAATCACCATCGTTTAACATCTTTTCACCACCAGGACAAATATTTTCCACTGATGCCAGCAGCATTATATTAAGAGTGCAATAGCACTCAATAAGCGCATGCAACATGCAAAAATCAAGTGTGTAATATTAGCAAGAAAAAACATCTCTGAATTTCGAGAATATGGATTTGAAATTTTACGATTAGAGGTTCTCTGGTTCTCAAATGATAGTTAAGGGATATTTTTATTTTATCTCTTATATTAACGTCCCAATGCCTACTTTTTTATCTGCCAGAGTTCACTGACTACAAAGAACATGTAAAGTATAATGACGAAGTTCACTCAATCCAACTTAGGTTTGCAGACATTTTTATCGCCTTAAAAATTACTTTCGGATTGTAATTGTGTTTCAAATCAGAACGAGGAAAAGTACTGCATGAAACAAATTTTGATGTTTACAATAATATTTGTAGATAATTACACAGATTTTTCACTTAATGTTAACGAAATTATGCAGTACCGAAAATTGTTTCCTCAAAGTCACTTTTGAACCATAAATCACGTAAGGCAGGTTTTTTCAAGGTTAAAACGGCAAATGTATTGCTCAATAAGGTTTATTTTCCACGGACGACACGAAACGATCTTTGAAAATCAATTATCTGGGTTTATAGAGATGAAATTCAGCCATCAACCAAATTGTTTTTCGTAATGCTTCTCCTAAGCTGCTGGTTGTGAAATTTCCTAAGGCCTTTGAAATCATAGGTACCTTACTCTTTTCGTCTTCAATTCCCTTCCATTAACGGATGGATTGGCAATTGAGTACAATGTATTACCTACGTAAATTTATTGATGATATTGAATTACAACAACTCCGCAGTATGTAATTTATGAGTGGGTTGGAAACCAAGGGGTACAAGTGATTTATTTTTTCTATACAGGGTTAGGTAAAGATTATTGTTAGAATAAATACACAAAAAACTGGTTGCCAAGGGAAACGAGTGAGTCTCTGTTCTGTGCTGACATCGAGTGGAACATCAAATGCACTTATAAACATCTAATTGATCTCGTTTGTTTTCTATACCTAATTTCTGTACCTTACTCTGTATAGAAAAGAGAAATCAGTTGTACCCTTAGGTTTCCAAACCACTCATATGTTATCGAGGGTATATTAACAATGTATATTTCCGACGTAACAGCTTTCCTTCATCTCAGTATTAAATACAAAAACGCTTTACTTAGTTTTAATCTATGCATTCTATTAAATGGCATTATGAAAGCACGATAATGATTGGACAGTAATAAAAAAATTTTAAAAAAATTAGCTAAGGATGTGCTTCGAGACCGCGATATATTCAATACTTCGCAAAATGACTGAGGTTGAGCAATCGCATTGAAAATACTTGCTCAAAGCTCTCGTTTAATTAATCGCTTACTGTCTAATGTTCCCATTTGGTAACAGATGAAAAAATGAGGAAAACTATATTTCGCATCTGTGATTACTATTACACCTTTTTTTTGTGTACATAAAGTATGGTAGAAATTTTAAAGAGAATTGCATGACTTGTGTATACATTGTTCGTTAATTATACCTTTTCAAAATCGTCCCATCCGACGGACGGAGTGTTGCGCTTGAAATGTCCTCCACACAACACTCAAGTAGGGATCGGGCAATCTTTGAAAATTCTCTGCCACTACCGGGATATGAACCTGAGCCCGCCGGGTGGGAAGCCAACACTCACCACCACACCAACCCGAACCCCCCGGAAGATAAAAAAAATTATGAAGGGTTTTATAGCCATTATTGTCAACAATAGCATGTACAGAGGAATTTTACACTTGTGAAATTTGGATATTGTATATTGTACGTATGTAATTCCTATGCGTTCATGTAAGAAAGTTAGTTATCCATGTGTACATTTTTGAAATATCACAAGTGAATGCAATCGGTAAGATTGCATTCACTTTTGATATTTCTCTGAATACAAAGAAATACATTTATTTTTCATGTATGTTTGCACCAGACCTGTACACAAAGTGTAAGACGGTAGCCCCAAAAATATTCAATAAGGGGTACCTATGTATTCCACAATTATTAAAGTGTTTTCCGATGTAATATATTTGAATTTAAATGGAATAAATTTATATGTATTATATTCCACGGGGAGGGATGGTAAGGAGGGTAGTGAAGACAGAATATGACCTGAAAGGCGGGGAGGGTACAAGCAAGAGACGCACGGCGGGGTATGTTTCGGAGGGGACGCTTCCCGGGGAAGAGCAAAGTGCAACGACCGCCTCTGACGTCACGGGAGTGGGACAGCGTATGATAAGGGAGGGAGAGAAAGGGGAAACTGGAATTTTCAATGGAGGGGAGGGTAGAGGGAGTTTCGGGTCGCATGAATGAAGGAGCTTCAGGTTAGGGTCTTCCAATATTCCGCAAAAAAAATTGGACTGATCGAAAGAAGCAAAAACAATAAAAGCACGAATATTACAAAAGGGAATCCTCAAGTCTGCCTCTAAATTCGTTGTCATGCATCGCGCATTTAAATGGGTTTACAAAAGTCGCCGCTCGTGTTGCTGACAGACAAAGTGATCCGAGCTTCACGGGGAAATGACGTATAATTAAGGCTGTTAATCGAAATATATATACATGCAGTGGCGGATCCAGGATAGGAAGAAGGGTGGGGGGCTAAATTGGGAGGTAGGGGGTATCTCCTAGCAGTAGTGGGGGTCCGAACAAAATACACATTCTATCTAGTGTAAAATGGATACCCAAGGGGGTACTATAGCCCCCTTACACCCCCCATAGATCCACCACTGTATACATGATGATGTGATCTATCAAATTCACAACTTTTCGATGTTATTCCTCGCAATTACGAACATTTAACGGCAAAATAGGCAAAATATTGGAGAAAAGTAGATTACATTGCACTTATCACCGCACCGCGGTCATTTTAGAAAACCGATTAAAATGCGACCGAAGTGGCAACAGAAATCAGCCTTCACTGGTATGGATTTGTGACTCCTCTATGCAGTCCCCTAGCAAATAACACTCGGAAACAAATGCTACGTTGAGGGCGCGTTTCCGGAGGCTGTTCCAGTCTCAGAGTAAGGATTGGGGTAGAGGGCGCTTTCAGGCTGCGCAGTAGCAGATTCTTGTAGTCAACATGGTTACCACGTGATCGTGGGAAGTAGTGCGGGAATCCCTTGTGGGAAGAATTGTGGGAAGTGTGGGATGTATATGCTGTATATGCGGGATCTTGACTACATGCGCAGTAGCCAAAGCGCACTCTCCCCCATCCTTACTCTGAGGTTCCAGTTAGTCCAAAAATCACCACAACCAGCCAGTTTCCAAAGAAACATGAGTAAAATGGCGGAGGAGGTTGTTTTGTTGTCGGTGTAAAGTGATGTTTGTGTGAAAAGGAAGCTAAATTTAATGATTTTTATTTTTCAAAATTCAGAATCAATTGAGCAGAATAAAGCGTTTAAAATTGAGAATTTATACATTTATATTTATATATTTCATTTTTATTTCTTTGTGATGCTAATACGGTAACTTTATTTTGGATTTATTTTTCATTTTTTCACATTTTAATTTGAAATTGCTCCTGCAGTCATGCAGTTTTGTATTTTTTCTAACATATGTTGCATTATTTAAAAAAATATTTTCTTACACATATTTTATAATTGAATACAATTTCATTACTAATTAATAACCTACTATTAAGTGGAGATTAAGGCATACGGAAGACACAATGACGCATATTTTGGGTTATGTGCTGATTAACTACACGTATAAGCGCGACGTTACGGCATTCCTGACTATCCCACTAAGGATTTCACGCGAAACGCAAGCTCGCTTTTTTTCTAAACCGATCCAAAAAGCTCTCGATGAGCCCAAAGAAATATTCACTCAAAAAATTACGAAGGCACGGCCCAAAAAGAGCCCCAACCCCCCTGCGGACGGATACAAAGAGAAAAAAAAAACACGATCGAATTTTTTTATCTCGTCGCTACCGACACCGGATCGGATACAAATGATTGAGCGCGTAATTCCGGACTTTTTTTGTTAACCCTTCAGTTTTCAGCGGCAGGTTTATTTTTGAAATTCATTTCGTTCGTGTTCGGGACTTCCGAAGGATATATTTTCGCACCAATGTCTTTTCCGCGTTGCCACCGGCGAACACGCAAAGCCGATCGTATTTTTAATCAAGTGTGTCGAATTCTTCGTGACGGTGATTACGAAACTTTGTGCCCATTGAAAGTAAGCAATCGATACGCGGATTTTTTAACGATGCACCCCAGTGTGTCTCGCGTTTCACAATATTATGGGATCGAATTGCGATACCACATAGAGGTTATATAGTGTGCAGCGAGATAACTTCCTTTCTTAAAATGCAAACCATTCAGTCAGTTGATATTGCAGAGGAGTACCATAGGTCACGTTCGAGAGGCGTTACTATAAGGTTTTGTTCCCTCCAAGTTCAATCTCCTACATGCTTTGAAACAGTAAAGAGTGCGTGCTTGTTCTTGAGGCCTATTTTCCTTGAGTGCCTCAGCTCAATAAGGTAGTTTCCTTCACCAAATAAAACGAAAGGCATTGATTGCGATTCGTTGCCCAACATTAGTGTATTCATAATATACAAATTATTTGGTTTAAGAAATCCCAGTTTAGACGAATGTTAATGTTCAATTTTAACCTCATTTGAAAAAGGCCAGATTGGAGTCCATGCGATGCCAATCCACGTGACGTTACAGGGACCTAGATAATATACGAGTAGATAGGATTTTCACATCGTCTTAGATTACCGATGCCTGTATGTGGCACAGAGCTCAGGGAAACATTTCTTAATAATCACTTTTTAAAATTGGCTATGGTCGGAAAGTCTCCTTCATTTGATTGGGCATTAATAATCCTTAATTAAGCCAAGCGCAAACTGCTAGCAGCCGGCATCGTAGCGGCGCTCAAGGCCTCGCACTAAGGCGGCCTTACACAGCGTAGGCGGAACTATAATGACGTCACCCGGGCTTTTCCCAGCATTCATACTTAGCTGTCACTTTTCGCGCGCTTGAAATTTTTCACTTTTCATTTAATCGCGAAATTAGATATCGTCATTTAAAAATCTAAAAGCGTGAAATGCGTACTCCAGGAGTAATAATCTCTCGATTTAGGCAATGAAAAATAATAGGAAACCACCCTATTACGGACGATTGAGAATGACTGGCTCCTAGTGATTTTTTTCCTACGGGGTTCTTGAAATACCAAGTTTATGTCAACCGTCTAAGGACCCTACAAGCTTTGAAGACCATCAGTCAGGAAACAAATTGCCAACATAACCATTGTACATTGGCAAGAGGCATTGCAAACGCCAGGAATCAGTTTACTCAGAGTAGTGATAATGGGGGATGTCATCGAACTGATTTGGTCTTCAAAACTGTGTAAAACAGAAATTTAGATACTTGCCTACATTATAAAAAAAATAAAAAAATAAAAAGCTGCACTTTCACCATCTACAAAAGTGCTCAACGCGACGTAAGAAGTTTTCACTTCAAAAATTTCTAATTCATGCAATATGTACCATTAAGTTTTGAATAAAGGAATTTATGTTGCTGCACCTTGTATTATCCTGTTGTTATATATTGCTATTTCTACGAATACATTAACATCTTCTGTAGGACTTTCCCCTCATGATTTCGAAATGCAGGATTATTTAAGCTAAGTTTATGAAGGCCTACAAATCTTTGGCGATTTCTTTGGACAATTCTTAGAGGAATTATCTTGAATTTCCTCCACTTATATGAGACGGATAACCGTTTAAATAGGCCACGCACCAAGAATTCGCCCAAGACTTCTGTAAGGGTATGCAATTCTGCAGCCGAAAATATGAAGAAAACGATAATTAATTATTTATTTAAAAACTACCGGCTAACCGCAAAAAAAGAAAGAGATACCAACTTTTACTTGAAGATTAGAAATTAGATGCATTATCCAGAGTGTTGGAAAAACTATCAATATACCGAATTAAAGTTAAAAGAAGTTAATTGTGATTCTGTATTCCTTCCCGTGACCCTTCCTCGTCCGCAGGTTTGCTATTTGATCCGGTGTCATGTCAATACGTAAACAGCTAATTCGTAACTGACATCTCGAAACCGTCATGTCGTAACCGACATTTCGTAACGACACATCGTAAACGGACAGTTCGTAACCATGACATCTCGTAACTCGACATCTCGACAATTGGAAGGCATAAAATTTTTACCTGACTATGTTGTGAAGGCGACAGTTATAGACGTTTATTAACCGGAAGTGATGTAATCAACTCATTGAGGATATGAGAAATATTAATACTCTAATCACCACGTGTGCAGCTGTTGCTTTAAATTGCGAAATTCAGAATGTTTTCCATCCACTGAACACGTTTTCAATAGTGCTTTAACTCAATCACTGCCATAAATATTTGTTTGCTCCTGTTCCTGAACTTCCCCTCGTCGCTGCCAGCGTATCTTTCCAACGGAGAAAAAAATCAGCGAAGTTGCATTAAATTATCGGCGCGTTCCTTGCCTCCCGACGCGACAACCTTATCATGATCTCACCCTTTCATTGCGGCCTTTAGTCTCCAATAATCGTCACGGCATCTCATAACCTTCCCCAATGAATGGACCATTGGCGGATTTGGGGGGGAAACGGGTTGCACGGGCTCCCCACCCACAGACACTTAAAAACTAGACAAGATTTTGAATACGGTTATCATTAAGTTCGCTTTCTTTTGTACAATACCGAACCTCAATCATTGAAGCCTTGAGCCCAACTCAAGATGATAGATATGACGGTCATTGGTCGTCCGCTTGTCAGCGCTCGAAAAGCATCTCCCCAGTGGGAATGGGGTTCGAAAACTGTCGTTATTACATAAATAACTTATTAATATTTTCATGCTAACAACTTTCACATCAATATAAAGAGAATATGTCGTACAGTATGTAGGACTTCACTTTTTCCCGGCGAATGGTGGCAGTAAATTCTTCTCGGGATTTCATCCGGGTAATATCCTCTATATCCATCGCTGGTGACATTTCGATGAAATCATGATCGGCCCTGATGACGATTGATTCAACAGTGACTTGAAAAGAGGAGCTCTAGTTGGGAGAGGTAACATGCCGGGCTAACAAGCAACCTAACCTATAGAATACTTTCCTAATACCATTTCAAAACTTTATTTCTGGAAAATAAATTTCTTTCGTTCCTCAGAGGTACCTCGTCAAAATTGATGCCACCCTTATCCACCTACGCGTACTATTAAACCTGATTAACAGGATCTTTTTTTTTATCCCTTTCGAAATTAAATCGAAAGTTGGAGCTTGAACATGGTGGAATGGCCCTATATTAGCCATGATTGGTATTTCCATTATTTATTTGGTATTAATGTACTTGATAATGGCTTGATAGCTGATACTGGTGGTAATTTTTAAAGTAAGCAGTGGAAGAGTTATCATTGTTAATGTCCTTTTCGAGGGACAGCTCTAGCGATGGCAAAAAAATACTGTTTTTCGCGATCATTTTCTGCTACGGCTCCAGGGATTGAAAACCCATTATCACTAGTCAAGTTAATTTTTACGTATGTCCGTGTGATTCAGAAAATGATGGCTAGAGCTGTCACTCTGAGGGACGGAAAAAATATCGTTTTATTCAGACTTGAGCAACCGAAAAACATTGCGAAAGGAGAAGTCTTCTCAAGGATCTAAAATAGCCGGCGAGGATAAAATCAGCCAACTTAAGCACTAGCACATAGTGATGAGCGATATATCGCTAACTGTGATTGAATCACCGTTACTGAAAAGTAGCAGTCACTGTCGGTGATTCAACATTCGAAATCACTGTGATCGGTGATTCTATCACTGGATTCGGTGAAGATAGCTCTGGCGGCTCTGGCTGCAACCAAGTGATATGCGATATATCGCAACCTGCGATTGAAGAGAAGTAGCCGATCACTGCCGGTGACTAAATCACCAAATACTCTAAATCACTGCGACTGTGAATACGGTGAAGTTAGCTTCGGCAGCTACCATGATGCTACCAATAGTAAAATAAGGATGTCTTATTCATCTTGTATGATAAATAAGACATTCTGTGCGAAATATACAGCTAAAGCTTTGAATTATGATGGTTTGATTATAAATATGTATAAAAAATGATTGCCCCTTATCAATTCTTTTACCACTTCAAATTGCTTAATTATTGTAATATAAACTGGGAATTAGAACTATTCCCTCAAAAAAAATATTTTGCCTAATTTTACAATTTTCTATAAGTTTATTTGTTCCT
This sequence comes from Ischnura elegans, assembly GCF_921293095.1. Lineage (NCBI taxonomy): Eukaryota > Metazoa > Arthropoda > Insecta > Odonata > Coenagrionidae > Ischnura > Ischnura elegans. Next base: position 72,824,002 of record NC_060257.1, read on the forward strand.
ATTGAGGAGAGCTCATTCCTTGGAATTGGACAAAGTAGCAGGAATAGCAGCGCCACAAATCACCGATGACTTTAAAGAGTGATTCACCTCGGTGATCGCAATCACAGTTAAGAATCGCCGTTACTGATGAGTAGCAGTCACTGGTAACGAAGTGATCCGAAAATCACAGTTCCGCTCATCACTACTAGCACATTCTCCTCCAGAAGGCACGCCACGTTTGGTATTGAATCAATTGTAATTGTAAACATTAGGTGAATTTGAGGAAAATAATGGAAAACGGATGCAAAAAGTGATCGAGAAAATAGAAATTTTATCTTGCACGCAATATTATGCATATAAGACACAGTAATAAAAATTACCGCTACAGATGTCCCAGAGCATGGGGTACCCAGGAATTTCGTTCGGAGGGGGGATCCAAAACCAGGGTGGAAAATGTTTTTTAAATAGGGTACTAAGTAGAGGGTTTTAAACTAGTTTTAACACTTTTCATAATCGAAAAAAATTCATTTGCCAAAGATATCTTTTGTAAATTCATGATTTTCCACATTTTGTTTTCTTTAATGAAGGAAAGAATTTGTTTTTTTAATGTTCCGGGGGGGGGGCAGACCCCCCGGACCTTTCCCCTCGCTGCGCCACTAACTCTGAGGACCTGAAAACTAACTCTGAGGACACTGAGGAACTGAGAAAAACTATCGAGTGATTCAGGCTTAAAATAGAACCTCTACTACAAGGACCACAGAATACATGCCCCGATATTTTCATATGCTGCAGAGGAATTATGCATCAGTCGATCTGTGGAAAAAATATTTGTGGTAATGGGCCATTTAGCGCTGATAATAGGATTTCAAACTCGTAACACAAAGCCTCAAAATACATAGATTTTATAACCTTTTAATCTTTGGGTTGGCTTGAGGGTTTTGATGTCAAGACAGTATTTACCTATTTATCTACCTTCTTCACCCCGAAAACAGCTCATGCAAAACCTTTTACATAGGGGGAAATAACGTGCTACGACGACTATCACATACAACCATGCCCTGGGTAGAGACAGCTTATCCAGGCGGGACTCGAACCCACGACCTTCGGTTCGGCAGGCATAGACTTAACCCCGTCGCCACCGAGGCCGGCAAGCATTAACAGCGCCGCAAGCTCTACATTCTATACGCCATTTACATGCCAATCCCATGAAATTTTCTTCAATTACATTCATCATCAATTAACATAATACAATCAAATACATCAATTCATTACATTTACGATACATCCCCATAGAGCCGGCCAGCGAAGTAGCATGCTGTAAATCCATCCATCACCACCTATGACTCCCTTATCAACCTACGCACACTATTACCGGCGAGCACTTGTTCCCGACTCCACGGGTGTTTATACATGTGTGTGAGCTTGCCCTTTGGCGGTGGTCCGGGCGAATATTTGGGTCGGAGTCGTGGGAGTTCCTCTGACGTAGTTCTCTTTCGTGGAAGGGGGGTGGTGGAGGGGTATATATCTAGGGGGTGGGGGTATGCGGGGGTGTAGGGGAGGTTGAGGGTTGGGCATGGTCTGCGCGTCATATAGTGGCTGCGTCGGAGGGAAGTCACCATGACAACGCAGCTGGAGTGACGCAGTCTCCCTAACACTCCATATCCCCACCGCCAATGTTCAAGTTTCAGCCTCTTTCCTTCAGACCCATACACGCTGAATAGACACCTCCTGACCTCTCATCGAACCACTCATTCTACAGGCAGTGTTCCCACTGTAACTACATTATAAAATTCACGGTTTTTTCAAGGTTTCCACGGTCCAAATGTCTTCAAATTCATGGTATGTAGATAAACCATTTTGGGCAGAAATATTGATCACGCAACAATCATAGGCCGCACGTTAACTACAAATTTAACGCTACAGACACCGTGCATGCAAACATAGCAATGAAAGTGCTATCTCTCCTGACGTCACATATCGTTTGCAAAATTCAGCTCCAGCTTAAGGTTGTGAGTGAGAAAATAGAGAGACCAGGGTGCCAGGGATGTTAAGAAGTATCTGAATTTTCGCAAGTGTTAATGAACACTTTGGTTACCAGTCTTCCGGCTTTGGTACAGGCTTAAGGTCAATGTGTCATCATGACACACGGACCAATAATTGCCCTTCAAATATACGCGTCCAAATAAATCCGTGGCCATGTCTGCGCGTGACTGACCTTGAAATATGATCGAAATATCCATTTTTTATCTGTCAACCATAGTTCTACGATCGTAAAATCCAGATTGAGAGATTTTTAAGGCTTTAGGACGAAATTCACGGCTTTTTCCAGGTTTTTTTCACGGTATGCGAAATTCACGGCTTAGTCACAGTTCTAAGGGTTTCAAGGTTGAGTGGGAACCCTTACAGGGTGGGGCAGCATAGCTTCCTTCTTTTAAAACTTAATAAAACGCATTGCATGAATTAGAAAATGTTGATTTGGTTTTTAAAACGTAGGTGCATACCTAAAGTTTTGTTTTAAATAGTCTTGAAGATCAAATCATATAGATGACGTCCTCAATTCTCGATACGATGAGTTTACCAATTACCGGCGTTTTTCATGACCTTTTCAAGCATGGCAGGCGTTATGTTGGTAATTTCTTCCTGGATGTTGTTTTTTACATCTTGTCGAGTCCTTGGACGGTTCACCTAAACACGGGATTTCAGAAAACCCCATAGAAAAAAATCACAAGGGGACTAATCGAGAGATCAGGCTGGCGACTGGAAATCGCCCCTGATTGAGATAAGGTGTTCTGGGAACTGTTCCCTCAAAACAGCCATCGATGCTCTTGCAGTGTGTGCTGTTGCACCGTCTTGTTGGAACCAAATGTCCCCCAAGTCCAACCCATTTGGCCGCGGGGAAAAGAATTTCTGTGACATTCCTGCTGGGTTGCGATCACAGAACATCCGCTCGAAAAGTAGGCCTCAACGGCAAACGCACGCTCCTCACTATTCCAACGCATGGTGGCGACTGAAATCTTTATAGCACTGCCTGTCGAACAAGACCACAAGCGCTCTGCTACGATACCAACCGACCGAATGCCGCGCATTGCAAAAAAGGAATTTATGCTGCCCCACCCCGTATCAGTGATTCAACCCTAAGGGTGCGTTTACATTGTGTAACGCGTTATGCGAGGGACGTTTTTTTTTTAACCTCCGATAGCTCAGCACAGGGGCGCAGGAATTAAGGCTGGGGGGGCTTAGGTGCAACTAATACAGGGGTGTGGCATATATGGTGGGTATGCAATACCGAGGGGTATGGCATACCCACCAGGATAAGTGGTAGGTGCGAGATTAATAAATTGCAGAATTTTAAGATAAGTGGTTCAAAATGGTGTGTTTTACGGCTTTCTGAGGGATCTGATCTGATCTTACACTATTCCATGAGAAATATCAATCCAATTAAGTTAAATGGATTAAACTTAATATTTCCCTGAGCTCTGCGGGGGGTTTTTATCATCCAAACCCTTCCCCCCCCGCTGCGCCACTGGCTCAGCAATAACACCATACAAGCGAAAAGCGGGAACTGCGCGCATACGGCGACTGCGCATCCTCCGTGCCACACGCTCAAGTCATTTCTGATCTTAAGTTTTTAGTTTGAGGTTAGTAGCAGTTCCATTAACTACACTGCATCAATGGATTCTACCGCCATGTGTGCACTGCAGAGCGACAGCCAGAAAACTCGCATAATTTCTTCAGCATTGACTTGTCTTGACCATTACGCCAATTAAAGAGAATTGTTTGATGAACTGTGGCTAGAGTGTGAAACATTACACCCATTCCCATTCAAAACAAAAGAGGAGACATGCTGGCTTCAGGAAGTGTTCTGATCCACGACAACGACTGTCATCTCAACGCTGATGCAGCCCAAGTGCTCCTTGAGCAATTTCAATGGGACATTTTCGATCATCCGCCGTGTAATGCCGACATAGTGCCGTGTGACTTCCGTTCAATGGTGTCAGGCTCAACTTTGTGGAAGTTGAAGTTCACAAATGAAAAAACGACTTCGTTTTCTTCCACTAGTTTATTTTGACGGTACGACATGTTTCGACCTTGAGCGGTCATTTACGAGTACAAAATTTTGTCCAAAGTCCTTCCATCTTTACACTGACGTGAAGAAGTGGCTAGGAAGAAAGGGTTTTCAAACAGGCTTTGAGCTCCAGAAATAAGGCAAAATTTATTGGAGGTCACTGGCGGCAACATCTTCTGAGGAGGGCATGGTAAAACTTGTCCACAGGCACGACCAATACCTCAATTGACGAGGCGATGATGTCGAAAGGATATCACAAGTGTGCTCAAAATTTAGAAATTATATAATTTTTAATCATTCATTTCGTCTTCTGCTGATGACCCATCGGAGGTTAAAAAAAACTTCCCTCGTATAAAAAAATTACATATAACGTATTTTAGGAAAAAGTTACAAATCCTTATAACATATTTCATGTAAAATTATGTTATAAAACGAAAATTCGTGTTATACAACAAGTTTTTGGTTTCCCGCTTCGTGTTTCACGCACCTTAAGATTGGTTTGGGTAGTTGGAGCCCAAAACCATATGCTTCTTGGAAGGGTAATTACTGCTACTGATATTTAATTTAAATTTAGACAGGTATTTATTGCTCTTGGACCAATGATGTCATGGAAAATAAGCAGTGCCGGAGCGAAATTTCCTATAATTCTTTTACAAGTTAAATACTGACCTGTGTTTTTTTTCATTTTATGTTACGTCTGCATGTTTTAAAATTCATTTTTCTTGGTTACGAATGTTTAAATTAGAAATATTGAGGCAACAAAATTGATAAAGTGTTATTTGACTTTTACTTCTTTACTTAAAAAGTGCCGGAAATGGTTTTGAGCGACAAACCAACGAAACATTGCAATTTAATGAAAGAGTTTCAATATACAAAGTTAAGAAAAAATAGAAAAACATATCAAGCATGATATACCAAAATATTATTTTGAATGAAAAATTAAATTTTGTTTTTTCACAGAATTTTTTTATCTGTACCCTCTTCAAGGCCTGATAATGATGCGGAGCGTCGAAGCCATGGTACGGTACTAATAAAAATATAGTGTGGAAAAACAGTTTAATTTGCCATTTAAAATGAGTAAATTCTATAAAGTATCCTGATTCCAGAATTATAATTCCAGTATTATACTTCAAGAAACCATCAACCAAAATATTATAATAAGTTCCGTCATAGTAACTACAAGTAACATTACAGCGCATCATTTACCTAGCCATAATTCATAGAGAGCTGAACCAATGAAGAAGGAGTCATTGGAACAGCTTGAAGTTACATTAAAATATGGACTAACTATCAAAGAAATATAATAAATGTAAGTAATTTCAGAATTAATTTTATAGAAAAATACACCTATTAAGGGTGTTATAAATCACAGCATGGTCCAAGCGCCTTTGCACGCAATCACGCACACGGGCGCTAAGTTCAAGGATGAAATTCGCAATGAAAAAATATTTGGCTCAGTAGGTACTCGAACCCGGATCTCCCATTTGCCGGTAACTATGCTTTCAGTTACACCACCTAGGTGTCTTCGGAACTCAATCGTGGAAATTCTTTCCGGCTATGGCCTTAGGTGAGAGCGATACCAGCAATAGGTTTCGACAAAGAGGAACTGACATTTCATCACGGCCAACGAATACGAATGGTTTTCTGTCGACTCATTCGGGGACGTCCCTTGCCCGTCTTCCGAGCCACCTGTCCTTCAGAGATTGCTTTTATCGAGCCATCATGTCTCATAATGTGGCCAATTAAGCTCTCGCATTTACTCCTTGAAGTTTTAAGAAGACTTCTCTTTTCCATCTATCTATAGGCTAGTGCCGACGACGGGTTTCTCTCCACCGTACCCTCCATTCCCTTCCCTCATGGCGCATATTACCTCAGCTATCGGTCGCCTGCTTCAAAAACCATACCCAAGGGGGCTGCATAGGGAAGGCCCAATTCCATCCCACAGGAGGCTGATTTTTGTTAGCACTTCGGTCGCTCTGGAATGGGTTTACAAAAACGTCGGCGACGCGGTGATAAGTGCAAGCGATCCAATTTTTTTCCAATACGTTGTATTATAATGCTTGCAATTGCTAGAAATATCATTGATAACTTATGAATCACATCATTGCGTAGATAAATTTCGGTGAACACCCTTAATTATACCTTACTTCCTAGTGAAACTCGGTTCAATTTGTCCGTCAGCGACGCGAGTGGCGAGTTCTGTAACCTATTTAAATGCGCCGTGGGTGACAACACATTTAGAGGCAGACTTGAGGATCCTCTTTTTTAACATTCGTGACCATACCATACAAGGTAAAAGACTGGTGATGGGGGAGAAGTGTGGAAATATACTAAGGCTACTGAGGCGTAGTAGAGAGGAAGGTATAAATAAATAATCCGAAAAGTGCAATGCAGTTTATGCACGATCTCTTACTGCAGAAATTCATTCGAGTAGATATCGAAATACTGCGGTAAAAGGCGGTTGAATTCGCAAGCCCGTTTATAAATTAGGGATCGGGTTAGTGTTTTGGCAAGAGCGTTGGCTTCTCACCCGGTGGGCTCGGGTTCAAATCCGGGCGGAGGCAGATAATTTTCATTAGCTGCCCAATCCCTACTTGAATGTTGTGTTGAATACATTTCAAGAGCAACACTCCGTCCGTCGGATGGAACATTAATCCGTGGTCCCCTGGCGCCTTTCGTTAAGACGATGCTAATGCTGACGCCGGGTTTCTCTCCACCCTTCCATACCCTTTCCTCAAGGTGCAAATGGCCTCATCTATCGGTGGCCTCCTTCAAATACCATACCATTTTAGCTGATGTTGATGATGATTATCCATCGAAACCCGGGTCGCTCTATTTAGAAAAGAAGTGGTATAAGCAATAGATATTCGTTCCAGAAATCGCAAGTCTCCAAGTGTTGGGTGTGAGGTGTTTAGTGAAAATAATGGGAATTTTATTTTTTTATAAATTTATTTCATTTATTCATCTATATTTATGTTATCGCCTTAATAATAGTCCCCACTAGTCTATCCCATGATCTGTGTGTGAACGACATTTTAATGATTATGTATACTTCCTGAAACCAATTTTAACAGGTGATTATTAAGATATTTTTCCCTGAGCTCTGTACCACGTGCATACATTAGTAATCTCACACGATGTAAAACTCCCGATGTAAAATATTTTTCTATCTATCTATCTATCTATAAATAATCGTCGACTAGTTTGTATACACTCTGCCATTTACAAAACAAGTAGACTTATCAAATAATACGTGTTATTGAAACGAGTCGATGATTACAACTCGTATAAGTAATACATATCTGGGTCCCTCTGACGTCACATGGAGTGGCATCGCATTAGCGCCAATCTGGCCTTTTTCAAATGAGGTTAAAATTGACCATTAACATTCGTCTAAATTGGGATTTCTAAAACCAAATAATTTGTATGTTATGAGTACCTACACTAATGGTGGGAAATGAATCGCAACCAATGCCTTCCGTTTTCTTAGATGAGGGAAACTACCCTATTCAGCGTGAATGGCTCAACTACCATACCAGACAATGTTAAAGGCTGGAGAGGGGTTGAGAAATTTACTAAAGCTACTGACCAAGTAGATAGGAAGGGATAAATAAATAACCCGTAAAGTACTATGCAGTTTATGCCTTACTGTAGTAATTCATTCGAGTAAATATCGAAGTACTGCGGGAGTGGATGGGCGAAATCGCCAGTCCGTTTATAAATGACTTCCCTTTGTTCCTTGCCGCCGCTGCGTCATTTCTGCTCTCTCCCGATATTTTCACTTGCCTCATGCCAACTTGCCACTGCATTGAATTCAGCAGCCCCCGGCCGCCCGAAGCGAAATAAATTATCACCGATCATCCCGATGCCTATAAATAAATACTCGATTCGTGGTTCCCGTAGCGGAGTGCACACTCGTTTGCCGTACGGCTATGTTGACGTATCCAAGAGTGTTTGGCGCAAAGGGTTATCGAGCCGTTCGTTCCCTCCATTAGATTTTTCTCTCGGGTCGCGTGGAATCGCGGATAATTTTCCTGCGGCATACTGAATGATCAAATGAAGTGAATCACAAGAGGGTTTTTATTAATTTAGAAAAAAAAGTTTTCTTCCCACAGCTTAATCTATAATCGTTTGTCAATTGTTTGTGTTCTTGTTTTTATAGGTCCTTTTTTGCTTTAGTATTTTTTATTTGTGAAGTTAAGAGTACAAGAGTTTCAAGATTCACACAAGATCTTTATAAATTTAGGAAAAATAACACACTTTGCTTCCAAAAACTTCACCTATAATCGTTTGTTGATTTTTTGTGTTCTTGTTATTACGGTTTTTTTTTGCTGTAGCATTTTTTATTTGTTTAGAATACAAGGTTTATTTGTCTTTGTATCAAATATAGCTTGGTGCATAGCTATATTTTCCGTGTTCTTACTTAGCTTTCATGCATTTGTTATGTTTCGTTATGTTATGAAATGGAGAAACATTATACACATACATTTCAAAAACAAAAAGTTTATCATTTCTGTATTTATCTATTTTGTAATTAATGTGCCTGCAAAATGTACCATATTACTTTTGTTCTTATGAATTTTTTTCCTGTACAAAAACATTTTTTATATCTATCATCGTCGACTAGTTTATGCACAATTTATCATTTTCAAGACAAGTAGACGTATCAAATGATGCATGATATCGAAACTAGTCGACGGTAGAAAGGTTAAATTGTAGAAAGCTAAGTTTGCTATTTTTCAATGGAATATATAATTACAAAATGGAATTCTGCAAGGTTAGGGCATTAAAAATTGAGTTCATTCTCGCCATTTATCTGATTGATTTGACCAGATATGTTTGAAACATATGGGATTAAGGCTTTGGCCAACGGTTTTTGCAGGCGTATCATCCGCGCTTTTGTTTCATATTGGAAATACTTAGGGCCTTAAAAATCTGTTGTTTTTCATAACCTTTCTGCGAAAATGTTCGTTATAGGTGACCTAACTCGTTTGAAATGCCTAATGCGGATCCTATCCGATCGATGGAACGACGTAGATAATACAGCAATTTTCTGCGATGGATGACGGTGGCTCTTTCCGTTGAGGTACAGGGTTGAATTTATAAAGTGGTATTTTTGAATGATATTTTATTCATTGCTCCAGGATCTAAACCTTACCATTTTTAGACAATTAAGCGGTATGATCATTAATCCAAGTATTAACTGGTGATTAAAAATGCTTAAGTCAACACACGCGGTTGGAGAGCCACAACAAATCTAAGCAAGACATTTCAGCCTACGACCCTGTTTCACCTCCCCTCCTGAGGACATGGGCCGATCCAATATAGCCTCCCCTCAACCTCACCTCCAAATGAGGAACACACCCACCTTTCTGATAAGATAACAAATGATGACGAGGAAGACACGAGGGATGAGCCAATGGTATGGACGGAAATATATAGCCTCATGTGAAATCGGGTATCTGCCGCTCAACGCGAATTCTCTTAACATGGTCTTCCACACATTTAGGTGAGGGGTGGGCGATAACTTTCCCTTTGTTAGGCCCCCGATGCTGAACTCTTCTCCAGGAGTAATAGCCTGCCTTCGTTGGGCATGGAGTTCATACATAAAGAGTATTGAAATAAAGACTTGCGATTTTCCACGAATATCAAATTTATTTACTAACAACTAATTAACTAAGGTTGTTAATTGCTGGTTAATAAATCTTATATTCGTAGAAAAACGCAAGTATTTATTTCAATACTCCTTAGGTTAATAAATAACTAAGGTTGTTAATTAATTAACTAACACTAATTAATTAACAACCTAGATTTAAATGTAACTACATGATGTTATTAGTGATGATCTAGAAACAATGAAATCTAGAACTAAATTTACTAACTCATTCTTGACTGTGTATTATTCCATTATAAGGTTTCTTGGATAGTTAACGTTTATTAGATTTCTGGATATATAGTAGCCCCAATTAAAAATACGAACAGCTACTACTTAATAATTTTCTTGTTTCCAAAGCGTTATCGAAAAAAACTCATTGTAGGCATACATTAATTCGTTATTTTATCTGTATAATAACACATTCAGCGATTCAACCAGAAGGTTGGTTGGGATAGGCAAGGGTAGAGCTCACCTCGAACTAAGCCAGAGGTATGTGAGTTTCACACATTTAGAGTAGGGGGGGGGGGCAGTCCCTTTCCCTGGGTCACATCGCACTTCGAGGATAATGTTCAGGGGTGTCCGCAGGCTTCACCCGGGATATGAAAGAGGGCCCTTCGATCAGAAACCATATGCTCTACCACACCCTCCGTTTCGTATGTATTATAAACTGCTGTATGGCAGAGGGTGTTCATATAAAAGTAGAGTTTCATTTTATGCTCCAAATTTTCGAGCATTTGGTCGAGGTATTGTGGTGTCTTGAGTTTAACCTCAAATCAAAATGAGTGATATACCACGAATAAAAAGTGAATTTTAATAGCTACGGAGTAGGTAGGGGAGACCGGGGCACGTTGGCCATAGGGGCAGGATGGCCCAGTCGAGTTAATTCATACAATAGACACTGAATCGTGCTAGAAATCTATCGGAAGGTTGGTAGCACACTTCCCCTTTCTCCACAACAACATTATGACTGGCGGAGCAGTTTTTGACAAGTTGTAGCGATTAATTGTATTTGCGCGTGTTTCAGTAAAATTCTACTCCCAGGTTAAATGTGTGTTATTTAAGTTTTGATCAATTTGGACCCAATAGTTGAGTACTATAATTAAAGGTCATAGTTTAAGGATAACTTCTGTGTGGCATACAATCTAAATTGCTTCAGTGAGTTTTGTAACTAATAGAATTTATTGTAAACATGGCGATGGGGCAGGTTGGCCCAGCGACTACGGGGCACGTTGGCCACCCGGGCTAACATGCCCCGTCCTATGCATTTCTTCGTCAAAAATGGCCTAATTTTGAATAGACGGTCTCTTCCATCATCAAATGAGCTGTAATTCAGGTGTAAATGACTGAATATTGTTTCAAATCGGATACAATGCATGCTTGCCAACAATAATGAGGGGATGTACCTTTTCTTAAGTTTTGCTATCCTTTTGGACCAACACATACGTTTATTAGGGTATTTATCGTAGCATGAAATTAGCATTACAAGTCATATTGCCTGATATTAGCATTTCATACGTTCCTCCTTCTCCAAAGCTAGATTTATATTTTTCTGGTTAGCATATATGTCACTGTTTATGGAACTGTGCTTAAGCAGTTCATCCGAGAAAAATGAAAAAAGAAAAAGTCGAGTGGACTTACGCATTTTATTGCCTCTTTAGTAGGAAGACTTGGATTACGATTTTATAATCTCGAAAGCTGGATTACCCCTTCCTCACTTATATGGAGTATATTATGTTACATTTGAGGGTAAGCTTGCAACAATAGTCAACTCCAGAGGTGCCGATGGGTCTGCGATTAGTCGTCTTTGGGAGCGTTGGGTTGCGTCTGAACTGATTAGACACAAACACTCAATTAAATTCACAGATGCTACTAAAATATAAGCGCAGTGGTGAAGACAGACATCTTCTTGAACGTAACATAGTATCACAATGTAACGCATGTCAACTGGAGCTATGAAAAATAAAATACGCGCGTCCGATATAGGAAGATGAAGATTCACTGTGCCTAAAGTGTGCCTTTTTCGACGGTCAGCCTGGAGCACAATGTATTTAGTGCACAAATTGCAAGCGTTGTGCTCATTAGACATGTGTGAACAATGAAATCCGCGAACTATTTCACAAGAGCAATAATTGTGCTGATCCTTTGTATCTGGACAGTCAGAAAAGTCAACTGGTTTGTATTAGCACGCCAGAAATCCTAATAATTTAAAGATTTCCCGTTGTTTTAGTAAAATGGTTACATATATTGAAATATATTTCTTGATAACTATTAGTTTTATTTTGATTTTCTAAAATCATACTAGTTCACCTTATCAAAAAATACATGGGCCAACGTGCCCCAGCCGCTGGGCCAACTTGCCCCGATGTAGGGGCAGATTGGCCCACCTGTCATATGCCCAGTATTTATTTATTTTTTTAAATTTATAACTCATATATTCAAGTTTAATTATTGCCATCCAAATTTAGAAAGACCATTCTATAATTTAGCAATAATTTCATAAAGTTAACTATGCCTAAATAAAAAATATTAAAAAATGTAAAAAAATCGGGCCAACGTGCCCCGGTCTCCCCTACTCTACACATTTCGGTGGTGAAGTAGAATGATAAAATACTTATATAATAGGAAAAGAAGAAAAGAATTTTTGAGGAAATATATTCATCTAATTTCTCCAGCAAATATGCGGTTTGATGGTAATGAAGGCTGCATTTTTCCGGGTTTCATCGCGTCGTCGTTGTGATGGAGACAAAGGTTTCTCCTGCATTCCAGCAGGCGTCTTCAGGTCGAAGTCAGGTGTATATTTACCCGGGATCATATTCGAGAGGCGATTCACATATCTAAACATTCTCAGAATTTCAATCGAGAGGATAGCTACCAACTCCAGAGCACGTGGAAGAAACTTTTCATCCCATACCCTTACGTTATTGGTCGCAAGGCGACCAATCATCGACAACTAACACCGCTGGACTGCCTAAGTAAAGGCGGTCAAGACAGCATCAAGCGCTCCGCGGACGACACGGTGAAACCCGGAAAAATGCAGCCTTCATGTAAAAATAAGGCCTAATTCATGGGATAATATACAAATAAAAGCATCCGATAATGAAGGAGGATATCTAGCGTACATGATGAAGCAATAAATAACGAGGACATTGGGCCCAGTGATTTCCAGACTTCCAAGAGGGAGACAACATTAAAACGGTCTCACCGCTTCCCCGATAAGCGTCCCTACGGAATATCACGATTTACCGAACCGCTATTTAACGTTAGTCAGGGAGCGCACTCAAAATTTTCACTATATTCTATTCTTAAAACATTTTTCTTGTTTTCCAATATGTATCCATGGAATGCGTGAAGAATTCTCGGGACGGTCAGCGGGTCAGGAACTTCGATTCTGCCGACGTTTCGAAGTCCGACACGGGCATCGAAATGAGGCTGTGGTTTACTCATCAAGTCGAATGCGCTACCACTGATCTAGCGAGCTACCTTGGATGCATCGCAATCTCCGGCAGGCAAAGCATTGGAGGCAATGAGTTGTCTAGGGCATCCGGAAACAGGGCAAACTCGCAGCCAATTGAAACGCTTAAGCGCTTAGCGCCAAGGCTCTGTAGTTTAAAAATGGCGCCTTTTCGTACTTTGTTTATCGTCTGGGCTGATGGCACTTTTCAACACAATTATCCCAGACACTTTTAAAAATTGAACACTGCCTAGCAATTTTCTCTTCTATGAGCCTTTCGTGTGTCCACTACTCCTAATCTTAGGTTAAATTTTGCAATTAATTTTTCTGTGAAAATTTAACCACTGCTTCTTCCTTGCATTCACTGCAGCACATAATTGCACTGTTCAAATGTAAAAAAAGGCGAAGAAGAAAAAAAATACAACTGAAACCACTTCAGTTGGGAAATAAAATTTTAAAAATTATATAAAAAATATAAATAATAATAAAAGAGCAGCAGTGTTCAGTAAATAATTTTGAATTTGGAATTCAAAGTATAAAGTTTTTCTTGATTTGAATTTATTAGATTTAAGGTTCTTATTCACATAAACAGCTGACAATGGTACACATGCGCCATTTTTTTCAATTGCTTTTGTCTTCTGGCTGGTTGAGGTGAGTTTTTCACTCACCAGTACAGCCGTAATATTCCTGTCGCCGGCGCGGTGATTATTTGACCTAAAAATTAACTGCAATTATGGTTCCTACTTGCATCAGCTAACCAGGGTAAAAATTTCGTGACAAAATTTTACTCCAGCCTGCATAATGAAATGCAATATTTCGTTTAGTTTCAACACAAAATTAGAAGAAAAACCGTTAGTATTAATTTTCGAGCGTTAAGCTTTACGGAGCGCTTGTTGCAAAGTTTATGTAGTTTTAAAAACGGTATTTTTCTACCTAAACATCATTGGTAGTTTTGGTTACCATTGGCATCAGACATCCCGATTTAAAATTTCGTGACACAAGCTTTCTAGACCCTGTATAATCAAATGAAACTAATTTAAATAACCCTGTATGATAAAATAAATGACATTTCGAATAGTTTTTACGCAAAATTAGAGGAGCGACCACTATTATTAATTTTCGAGCGTTAAAATTAACGCCGAGGAAGTTTAAGCTTTTCGCCGGCCCCCGGACACCTCCCCTCACGAGAATGGAGGGGTCGAGGGGCCGGAAAATGGAGCATAAAATGACATGAAAGAAAGCGCATTGTGAGAAAAAATGAGGAATTAAACGTGTGAGGAGAAGAGAAAGGTGGGATGATGGCATGGATGGGGTCATCGAAGGTTCTGATGCGAGGGAAAGGGTTAAAAAGAAAAACTGTGAAAGCTGTTGGTGGTGAAGGGGTCCTTTGAGGGGATCGCGTGCATGCTTCGACTAAGGAAGGGCCTTGCTCTTCACTTGAGGTCACTGAAGTGGGTATTTCGGAACAGGGAGAGGAAGTAATCGGTTGGACGAGCAAAGGTTCGTCAAAGGTGAGGCCCATGTTTACCTCTATACTCCTAAACAACGTGAATAGAACCCAGTATAGTTACGTTCAGCTCAAAATGTATAGTTTTTTCCCCTAATTACCTCCAATAATGGACACCCTAAGTGCTATCCTCTGAAAATTTCTCTAAATAAAGTGAAAAAAGACGCCTTTTATTAAAAACCTATTGTCTTAGTAAAATATATCTACGGGAACAAGTGAAGAACATTTTATTAACGAATGTTTATGCAACGAGAGTTCAATATGCCATCATCAACTGGTTTTCTGCCACTGGCTGGTCCAATGCACCTGTGTTGCCTCCACTACCATCCATCCAATGCCACCTTCTTGGTTCCGTTATATCATTTTTTTAACCTAACTTCGTCTATCTTCTTCTATCTTCTTCTTCCTCTTCTCTATACTCCTTCCACTACTCCCTCGATTTCTGTATTTAAAATCTCCTTCCCTCTAAAAAAATTAAATATTCCAGAACCAATTCCCCTATTTCTTTTCTATATTTCTCAGTATTTTTATATTTTATTTTAAAGGAAGAGAACCACTTACAGCCTATAGTTCCCATTTTATAGTGGCCAGGTAACAATACATAAATTAGAGGACGAAGACGCAATATAACAAGTAGAAAAAAATCATTACATTCACGAAAACAAAAGGACAACAAAAATTAGCGGGTACAGCCTACTTCGGTGACAGATAGGATAGGGAAAGACTTATGAAGGATTTCAACGGAAGTGCAAAGGGGTCGATGTGTGGAGGGAGTGAGTTCAACATAGAAGTAATGCGGTAGAAAAACGAACGTTTAGTACGTGAAAGCCTAGGAACGGGCATGTGGATTAGGGGATGAGAACGGGTAGGGCGGGGTGGAACTTTAAAATTGATAATAGAGAGCAATGCAGGGCAGTAGATGGTGGAATTGAGAATCTTATAAATAAGTTTTAAATCAGCTGTGAGCAAATGGGTAGTGAGAATAATGTTCTTTCCTCCACAAATCTTTCCAGCACCTCCTCATTCCTCACTTTGTCCACCCACTTCACTCTCTCCAACCTTCTCCACACCCATATCTCAAAAGCGTTGATCCCATCCCTACCTCTTCTTGCGAATGTCCACGTTTCGCATCATTACAACACAGCACTCCCCACATAGCAATTCATCAGTCTCTTCCTCAGGCCCATGCTGCTGCATAACACCTTCCTCTTCCTATAAAAAGCTTCTCTTCCCATAGGTATTTTTGCCTTGATGTCCGTCTCACTCCACCAGTCTTCAGCCAGCAAGCCTCACAAATATCTCTACCTTATAACTTACTCAATATTTTCCACATTGATCATAACATTCTCCTTTCCGCTTCCATTTACTTTTAAGATTCAATATATATATATATATATAACACTCGAATACATCTTAAGTGTTTCACAGATGTTAAACGAATTAAGGTGGGAGCCGCACGAGACTTTGAAGCTATGCGATAGGCTTAAATTGCTAGATAAATTGAGAATAGATCGCCCAATTTTTCGGAGCAACACGGAGGAGATATCATGAGAAGTTCACTATTTTTCCAGGTCAAACAGATACGATAAATAGATAGAGATATTTTGCCGAACGGATAGGTATAGGAATTCACTTCTCCCCCGAACTTTAAAGGACTTCAATACATGCTAAACGGATCTTCTCCAGAGCACTTCCTTTTAATTTGTTAACTGCTGGTGTCCTGCGTTGTCTCCACCTAGCATTTGATGGAAGTACAATAAGAAGAACATGTGAAATTTCAAATGGGAATTATGCATACTTCATCTTTAGCACGAACGCGTTAACGACGTCGCGACGTCCTTTATGCCAGGTGTACAAGGAACCAAGACTTTGACACCAAATCTAACGCGAGGGACAGAGATTTATAAGCACCTGAACAGTTCGCAGGCATAACTCAATCAGGGACCTGGCTACTTCAGAAAAATCTTCATCACCGCAGAGATTTGTAACCGGATCAACGAGCTTTGAATGCCAGCGCGGGTTCATAATCTATATATATAAAAGAAAGTCGAAAATCGTGTTAGTTAGAACACTTATAACTCGAGAACGGCTGCACCGATTTCAATGAGATTTGGTTCTTTGGATTCGTCTCAGGCGGGGTTAACATATAGGCCATTAAAAAAGGATAATTTCACCAAAAAATTCATCTCTTTCCTATGGACATGCTTTTAGGAGTTATAGTAACACAACAATTGATAAGTCGGTCTAAACTACAAATTAAATAATTTGTTTTGTTTTTACTACTTTAATAACTGATTTTAGTAACAATATAACATTTTAATTACTAAATATATTCAAAATATTAATTAAATTGAAGTTACATTTTTAAAATTTAATTCGAGCTGATTGTAAGCCCAGCCGTGGCCCAGCTCGAGTTGACACTTCACTACCGTGTTTGTAAACAAATCTCCAAGCAATTGTTGATAAACGGTAATGTCCGTGTTCCTGTCGAGGAATCGAGTAGTTTTAACTCATTTCCTTGGAATGATTGCAAATTAGTTTCAGCGGGAGGTGAGCTCATCAACAAAGAGTTCCAGAATATGATTGATCACCAAAAGAATCAAAGATGGTTGATTTAGCGAGCAAGAACGAAGATGTGGATGACTAAAACGAGGTAAATTCAAATAGTTCGTACTCTGCATGGATTCGAATCTTTTAAATGTGTAACAAACGAAGACGAAATCACCAACTATCTATCTGAATATTGTAAGTCCTTAAACGTACCTGGCTTCACGCAACTTTACTCAAAGGAAAATTCAAAGGTTAGGAAGTCCTCATTCCGTAGATTCCATGATCTCAACTCATATGCCCTTTTGAGCTTAAACGTATTCAATTTACAATTCGTGTTGCATTCGTGATAACGATTAAAAAATCGCATGGTCATTCTTTCAGTTTTTGTGTTGTTTGTGCTCATGTGCTAATGAAAACTCATGATTTTCTCATGGTCAATTTAGCGTGTTATGTTCACGAGTCGATAAACCATCCTCTGTATATCTTCCTTCGCTTCAAGTGCGTAGCTAGGATAGGGGGTTTTGGGCGCAGCTAATACCACGGGTCTGTAGGGTATAGAAAACTCGCTAAGGTAAGCGGGAAGTGTGGGGGCACTTCCCCCAGACATTTTTTAAGATAAATGGTTTAAAATAGTGGGTTTTGTGGCTGTGTGAATAGTTAAATATGTTTTATTGATAGTCATCCGTCCCCCTAATATTAATAACATAATCTTTCATAAAAAAAATTCTCTAAGCTCTTGGGGGGGGGGGGGTTTATCCCCCAAAACCTCCCTTCGCTGCGTCACTGCTTTGCTTCGCTATATTTATTTAGCTTCATCCGCTTCATCTTGCGCCTGATAACAAAACAAAAACTGTTGTTTCTCAGAAGGTGCTTGACGCAAGACATTAAACCCGAATGTGTAGGGCTCACCGTGGTGCGTTTACGCAGTGCATTTTTTCCAAACAGAGATACTAAAACTGGCGCGCCTTAAGTCATTTAATGCGAATGCTGCTTCATAGGGGCTTTTCTTGCACGATTTTGAGCATCAGTCAAGCGTCGGTCTGGGGTCGTGTCAACCTGCCCCCTGAATGGGCCAAGTGTATGCAACAGACTTGGACCTAAAAACATTTTTTTACAGCTAATAACGCAAATAGCCAACAACTGAATGCGTATAATTTTTATTTCATGAACTGCTTTATTAAACCACAATGCCCAAAATTTCTTAAGCTAAAATGTAAGAAAATTTGTTGAAAAAAATCCGCGTAAACGTGCTCCGATTCACCTTATGTAGATTCAATAAAGAAAATGTCTTTCTGACAAGCAATTTTGGTACTCATTTACGTAGTTTTATTGAATTTGTATCCTTATTTTATTATAATAAATTAAACATGATTAAAAACGATACAGCCGCTCTTGATTTATAAATGGTGTAAGTAAACTGTAAGTTCATTGATTGTTAGGCGGTACGAAGTTCGCCGGGTCAGCTAGTACATTATATGACTTGACGATGGCATATTCCGTTGAGGAGTTTCATCGAAATGTACTGTAGCCGACGAGAGAGGCACTGTGATAGGAGGCAGGTTTTTAAACAGCGCATTAACTGGCTGCACGAGTAAGCGCTGGTTCGTTGGTGAATTTACGGTCGTAATCACCAAATTAGACATGGGCTATTTTCTGCGCGTGAGTTCACCCAATAGCACGAATACCAGTAGTACCATCATAGAAGCGGTTGGTTCACGTACGGTCTTTCAGAGGGCTTGATCAGTTTAAATGAGCTCTCGGAATGAAATCATCTTCTGTGAGCATTACTTTTGTTTATTACTATTTGTTTGATAGCACACCACTTTTAAATTAAATACTGCCAAAATGTCACTTTTTAGGTACGTGTTGATGGCACGAAAGGATTAGAAATCGACCCACTATAGGGGCTATTTGAAGAATCACTTGAAATTAAATTACTACCCTCATTAGTTAAGTCTCATCTTATCTCATTATTAAGTCATCCTTATTACTTGAAATTATTAAAGTTCAAGAACTTGCTATTGCCGTTGTTGAGCAATGTCAAGGAGATAATATTTGTTAACTTAATCTTGCTTATAATAATAAAAATGGAATGTTAACACTCTGGACTCTGAATCAATCGGTTGATACTATAAAAACCTCTGCCGGGTAGGTAGAGTGGATTTTAAATTATTAATGTCAGTTCAATTTTCAGTACCATATTTAAAATCCGGGTGATTACACTACAAAGTGAATAAATTAACCCTGAGAATAGGATTTAATCTCAATACCGACAGACTGCGGTTATCCAGCATGTGGTGATTTGAAATAGTTCTTATTTAAATGTCAAGACCATACAGCACAATCTAATCAATGAACGTTCAAGATGTGAGATAAGAATATATATTTTAAAACAAATTGTTCACCGATTTTTTTCCAAAAAGAGAGGCACTGGATTTGAATGGATTTGCAAGTCTTCTCCTCAGCAGTATCACTTAAGAACCTTTTACTACAGGATATCAATTAGGAAGAGTAAGGATTGACTGCAAGGTTATTAAATTAAGCATTTTCTTTAGCTTATTACAGAATAGGCATGCATAAGCAGTATGCAAGTCACGGAGAAGTGCTGAAACAACGTTATTTTCTGTTACTTTAGGCATAATTCCCTCTTTATAATATTATTATTAAGAATCAACAATAAAGAACTCGATGTTCCACCGATCAGACCTCTATCGAAATCCCTTTAAGCTATGGGGAAGGTTTCAACAATCAAAATTCCGCTGGCTATGGCGCAATAGGTTATATATAAACATGACCATTAGGTGTTACACTGTATTTACAAACTTTTATAGCTACATCGTAATCTTACATGGACGATTCAGAGCAAACTCTGCCACTAAAATGCCTATTGCAACCACATTAGTCCGAATAAATTAAGAATACTAAATTATATACTAAAGAATAATAACATTATTATTCTTTAGTATATTGCAACATGTCTATGAGAAAGAAGTTATAGGTTTATGGTGTTCCGACAGCTTAAGATATTAGGAAATGAAAAAGATGAGCCACCAAAATATTATAATGACAGAACAGGTTGCGATAGTCGGGGTACAAATTTAAATGTCTTGAACCTTGCTGCTAAGGAGTATTAAGGTTGTCCGCCCGATTTTGTTCCGTAGCTTATAGTTTTTGTAAGGGGGAAGAAATTTCAGACGAAAAATGGGAACATTTTTATCCCCACTTAAAAAATCAAAATGTTTCCTTATTTCATCACATGTGATTCAAAATTTTAGCTATCTAAGGAATGTTTTTATTTATGTAATTTATTATTCCATTATTTATGCAATATAAATAAAGGCTGTTTAGTTAAAGGTCTTCAAACGCATTTACGAAAGATGAAACGTGATCAATACTTTAATATGATAATATTTTGACGAAAAATTCCTTTGATTAAACTCTTATGGCGTTGAAATATCGCAGTATTTTTGTTTGACCAACGTAATCCTCTATCATCCTTTGAATGTCCTTCTATTTCAGAATTCCATGCTCTTTCCCCACCAATATTTCTTGCACCAATTTGAAATATTAATTTTATGAGGAACCACAAGACTAATTATTTTTAGACACGCAGTTGACACATGGAATCAATCAAAATTAATTACTTTCAAAATGAACAATCGCGGAAGTAACAAATGACAGCAAAAATTCAAACTAAAAAAACATATGACTTAAAAATTTGGTATTATTCTACTTATTATTTTTTTTCGATTTGATTTCAACACAGAGGTGACACTCTCAAGGAACCGTTTATAAATTGGTCAAATTGAAACAGATATTTCTACATATGAGATAAACCATTTATATTCAATTATAAACATGGAAAGGAAAACCACCGAACGATTCACGAGACAAAATAATGCCTCCAATTCTGCAAAACTAGCAATAGAAAATATTTTAAGAATACTAGAGACCCTTTAGGAACGGATGTTATGAAACCGATATGGCAAATTAAGTCGTGGAATATAAGCCAGTGTTAATGTTAAAAAATCACCGAAATAACAAACAAGAATACAAATTCCAACTAAAAAAATAACTGTGGATAATATATTTGGCATTTTTCCACTGATTATTTATTCGATTTCAACACAAATACTCCGTTATTAAGGAATATGTATTAGAATTATCAAATTAAAACTAATATTTCAATTTCGAGTTAATACACCGTTTATAATCACATTATCTATGTGCACGTATAGGATAAGGAAAACACCTGAACAATTCATGAGAGCAAATAAAAATTCGAATTTATCAAAAATACCGATAGAAAATCTTTTAATAATACTAGACCCCTTAAAAAATTAATATTGTGAAACCGATACGGCAAATCAATTAGCCGCGGAATAGTATCCAGCGTTGTACTCACATTTAAAATAACAAAAATAACAAACAGGAGAAAAATTCCAGCTAAACAAGACAGATGCGAATTTGAAAAATGTGGTATTATTCTACTAATTATTTATTTCCCAAGTCGATTACAACGCGAATGCGCCGTTATCAAGGAAAACTTAACAGAATTATAAAATTAAAACTAATATTTCAATTTAGGGTTAATTTACCGTTTATAATCAAATATGTGGATGGAAAGGCAAAGAAAAACACCCGAATAATTCACGGGAGACATTAAAAACATTTAAAAAGCATAAAAATACTTTTCAAAAATACCAATTAAAAATGCTTCAAGAATACTAAAGGCCCTTTAGGAATGGAGGTTGTGAAACCGATACGGCAAACCAATTATTCGTGGAATATTAGTGTGTTGCATTCACATGTCAATAAAAACATCAACATCGGCAGAAAAAGAGCATGTTTTGAGAAATATAAAGGACGTTCATACGATCAGAGAGTATTACGTTTGTCAAACTGAAAGGCTGCTATCGTCCAATTCCGTAATAATTCAGTCAAACGAACGTTTTAAAATATTAATTAATAAACGTTTTCTCTTTCCTAAATTCGTTTTAAGGACTAACCGAAATAATAAAAACAACGCAAATATTCCAGAAAAATTAAATAATCTTAATATTCTACTGATTTTTTATCTCATCATTCGATTTCAACACAAATGTGCCGTTATCAAGGAAAACTTAACAGAATTATCAAATCAAAACTAATATTTCAATTTACGGTCGACACACCGTTTATATTCAAATATGTGCGAAGAAGTTCCTTAGGTACGGATATAAAACTGATACGGCAAATTAATCGGTTGTAGAATTTCACCTAGTGTTAATAGTTTGAGTGCCATGGACTTAATATTACGTCCTAGTAATCTCGAAGATTGCCGAAGACGTAATATGACATGTTAAACAACATTTTTTTGCGTTGTCCTTGAATAAAATAGTTTTAATTGAGCTTAATATAAAATTATAATGGATTTAATGACTGCAAATCCATTTTTTCAACTTTTTTACTTTAAAAAAACGATTCATTGCTGCATGACATTTAAAAGTCAGCCATTTTTTTTTCAACGCATTTATGAATAATAAAAAAGTTTTTTTTTATTGAAATTCTCCTCCTAATAAATAAAATTTTGCTGCTAATGCCTTATAAAATGTATGAATTTAGTAGAAATGGGAAGATTTTACCAAAGGGCTTTCAAAATAGCGACCGGAAATCAAAGTGTTAAATTCACATGACATAGGCTTCCAACGAGTATCAGTATTATGTATATCGAAACATAACTACAGAATGATAATTTAAAGGCACGAAGTTACGATTTCGCGTTTGAGGAGGAAGGGTTGTACGGTAAGGTAGGGGAGGTAAAGGCCTTTGCGCCGTCCGTTTACCAAAGGGGGTGGAGAGTGGGGTGGGCGAAGAAGGGGAAACGTGGGATGGGGGCGGAGGGGCGAGAAACCTCATCGATTTCCTCCGCTCCCTGCCTTGCCTCCCCTCCTCTTCCTCCCCTCCCACCCCATCCCACTTCCCCATATGATGAACATACGTTTCCCACCCCTTACCTCCCCTGCCGAAGGTTTCCCCAGCGGCCAGCCGGGCACCCCCCTTCCCTCCTAAAACCTCCCCACCTTCGCCGCATTGACAGACCCATCCCCCTGACACCATGCACCCGGCAAGGTTACCACCCAAAAACCCACCCTCTGAACCCATTCCTTAGCGTATCAACCCCTTCCCCCCATCAGCAGCAACCCCAACAATCCCCCTTCCCACCTCAGATCTCCCCACCAAACCCATCCCGATCACCCCTCCATTGCCCTTCCCCTAGCTCCGTGGCAGATAGAGGGGCGTATCCTTCAACGCAGAGGCAGCCAGAGTGCGAAACAGTGAGGATACACACACCTACGTGTAAGACCCACGTCGAAGGGAATACCGCGAGGGATAGAAGAGCTAGGAGCATAAGGAGATACGGAGTCGCCCAACAGTGTAGGTTTTAGTCTTCGTTTCCGGCCCACAGCCTCGGAAGTGAGCCTTTTGCCACGCGGAATACGAGGAGCACTTTGAGCAGTTTTCACACGACGCCCAGACGAGCGACAAAGGCGACTAGTGAGGGAGGCTTTGAGTGGTTCCGCCTCGCCCGTGTCTCGCTCCTGACAGGGAGTTCGTTCACGCTCCTTAGATTGTGGCCACGACAGCATAACGAGTGCTAATACCAAGAGAGCTCTTTCAACCCATCTGGGAAGGATAAAAGAAGCTAAGAGTGCGTCCCCGCTTTCCTTTGAGAATATTATACCCCTACGATTACCGTGAGGAGCTAACACCAGTGCGACCCGACAAACCTTCGATAAATTTCCACCTTCGTGAGCATCGCAACAGAGAAACTAGGAGTATAAACCGCACCGTGAAGGAGTAGGGAAAGAGTGAACTCCACATGAACGGATACGTTAGAGAAATTTGGGGAAGAGGAGGAAAAGAGGAATATCATAGTTGTTTTGGTGTTGGCTTCGGTGCTGTATTCCGCTGTGCACCAACTGACTGCGACGTTCTGGTCACTCCACCAGCAACGTAGAGGCGTCTGCGCATAACTTGATGTTCCTGGAAGAAAACCTTACACAAAAAGCAAAGTTCTGTGGCCTTTAACCGGAAGTTCCTGTACAATATCTTTCCCACACTAACGAAGTTTACAGTAGCCCTTTATTGAGCGGTCTTATAAAAGTCCTACCAGACACAACAGAGATTAACGTGGATTACTACTAGGAGGTCCTGAAAAGGTTCCTCCATTCTTACTATTTCACAGTGGCCCGCATCCAGTGGATCATACTAAAATCCGGCTCGAAGCTCAGTGATTCGTCACCGGAAGGTCCTGAATAGGTCCTTCCTTCCATAAGATACAACCCTCAGCGACTATTTCCTAGAAAGCCACGTAAAACTCCTTCCAATACTAAACAAGTCAAATAAAGTGGCTCTTTACTGGAAGGTCCTTATATAGGTCCTTCCAGAACCGGGAGCGCACACGGGAATTTTTAACCACGACTGCGAGTACCTGCAGCTAAAATTGACTACCGACACCACCGCACCGCGGCTCCGGAGGGCCGACGCGGCGTCGATTGGCCGCCCTACTCGACGCCACCGGCAGAAGCCTTGGCGTCGGGGGTGCCGGACCGTTGGGACGCCAACGTGTGGTCCGACGCAGCCGTCGTGGAGGAAGAGGAGGGACGAGACCTCCTGTCCTCGTCGCCGTCCACGGCCTCCGTGGTGGTGGTCGCGCGACCCCCCGCGGGCCGGGCGGCCCTGTACCGGCGTGGATCTCGGGAGATGGTGTCGGAGGAAGAGGAGGCGGGCGAGGGCGTCGTGCGGTGAGGGGTGGTGCCCGGAGGCAGCGGCGGAGTTGCCTCGGCTGCCCCACGTGTCCTCGGGGGCAGCGAGAGGGGAGGAGGGGGCGGAGCCAGGAGTAGGGGCGGAGAGTGGGTCCAGGCCTCCGCGGCTACAGCCCCGCGCTCGTCTGCCAGCTTCATGGTGCAGAAAAGGGCGCCACAGGGACAATGTAATATGATAGGTTACAGCCAATACGGTCAGGGATACAACAAGTTGTTCACTCAGGTAAGCCGAACGCGCGGCTGGTGCCCGCTACATTTATCTAATTTTTCGTTTCATAACAACATGTTACAGTTCCATCCGTTATCGTTTGCCACGTTGAGAACGACTTCCTCAGCCTTCAGCGCTTTCAGGTGTTATTGGTGGCTATAGAAAATTAATTTATCTAATTTTTCTCATAAAAAATATGCTATTTCCATCCACTCATCGTTCGTCAGACTACGACTGATTCCCTCAACCTTCAGCGCTTGAAGACGGATATATTGAATTCAAAATCAAGATATATTTATATCATTTCTAAGTGATCGGCGTCCACTATGTTCACAGGAAAGACTCGACGAATTCATCAAGTTTTCAACCGTGTCGGATGTAATTGGTGAATTTACAACAATTACTTTACCACGTGGAAAATTCTCAGGTGATACCCGCTCTTTGTATTACTTTTCACTGCACATTATGCTCTAGT
The DNA here is from genome assembly GCF_921293095.1 of Ischnura elegans. Classification (NCBI taxonomy): domain Eukaryota; kingdom Metazoa; phylum Arthropoda; class Insecta; order Odonata; family Coenagrionidae; genus Ischnura; species Ischnura elegans. The sequence continues at coordinate 72,849,702 of NC_060257.1, forward strand.
TTTCATATACTCTGCGTCACCCAAGTAAGCAGAAACAGTCCAACGAACATCTCATTCTCCAGAGGTTTACAACGGATTCAAAGATTTCAATAACACATGATCCCATTTGCGAATCGAGTGATGTGTTCTAGTTTTTACGCCATCTACATTTGCCATCCTTGTCGGAAGGTTTCAAAGCATTGGAGATATTATAAAATTTGATTATCACGTGTCGAGTTCACGTAGATCAGCCGTCAGCTCTCAATGAATATTTATTAAAACAGCACGAGCAGAGTAAAGGTCTATATGGTGAAGATGTTCCCATGTTACGTAAGCCGGGTCGTGCTTTTTAAATAGATATTAAGTGAACCTTACAAATTTTTTCTTTCGTTTTCCATCAGGGAAAGGTTTAACAGAGTTAAGTCTGAAATCATTAGTTATGTCATAACAATATGTTCCAGTTCCATCCGTCATGTTACGAATAATTCCCTCAGACTTATGCGCTTTGGGGTGCCCTTGGTGGATATAATTAACATGAAAATCAAGAAACTCACGTCTCTTTTTTACGTGATCTGCTTCCACAATGTTCATAGGAATGATTCGACAATTCCTTCCAGTTTCCTACCGCTTCGGATGTAATTTGTAAATTTATTACGTCACTTTATCGTGCGGCAATGTCCCGGCTGATTCACGCTCCTTGTTATGATTTTCACTATCCATTATGCTTCAGTTTGCTTAAATAATCTGCGTCGTCCAAGTTCGTAGAAAGAATTCAATAAATATCTCATTATACAGTGCCATCGAGGGATTCAAAGATTTTAAATCACGTGATCCCTTCTAGCTTCCATGAGATCTGCTTCCAAAATATTCATAAATAGGATTAGATAATGTTCAACAGTCGAGAAAACTATAGGGAAAGCAATAAAACTTGCTTATCATGGGGCAAGTAAGGAATCCGCATGTACAATGTTCGTGAATTGCTTCAATGGATTGCTTCAGCATTCAACGGAATAGGGTGCCATTTGTGTAAATATCATGCGTGTAAATTGCGTGATATGTTTTAATTTTCACACCATATACATCCACCACGCTTGTCAGAAAGTTTAAAACCATTGGTGATTTTATAAAATTTGGTTGCCACGTGGCAAGTTCGCATAGCTTGGTTTTCTGCCTCTATAGTATTTTAGGACAGCTTCAATGGAATATCGCGTCCTTCAACTGTTTACTAAGCCGTCGTCGACTTAAACAGAAAATGAGAAGTATGTATTGGTTTCCATTTCATCTTTGAGCGTAATAATATGTGAAAGAATTGTAATAAATAGCTACAATCTAACAAGAATTAAAAACCAATTTTTACATCATACGAGAAGGTAGTTCTCATTTGTTCTGAGCCCATAATACTGGCAGAAAAGATTCAATGAATCTTCCCAAGGATAAGCGACGTCGCTGATGAGTTTATAAAATTAGGTTATCACGTGGCATATCCTCGTTGCTACGTGACTAACATACAGATTTATCGTGGGGAAGTTTGCATGGAATTCCACAGCCGTCATTGATTTGGGAAGACATTGGTGGTTGCATTAAAAACCTGAAAATCTCATGATTATATTCAGTTACCATATGATCTCCATTTGCTGTGCAAATAGGATATTTTAAGGCAATGTCTCAACGTGCAAGGGTTGGAAATGCCCTCAAAGGTTACACAAAAATTGCTAACCACGTATCACTCCCTGTTTAGCATAAAATATATTCTCGTCTACCATATTCGTAAGAAGGCTTCAAGGGATATTATCAGCCTTCTACAATTGCTATTGTTATATTTATCTAATAGGAAAATTACGTGGCATGTTTCGATTTCTACACCATCTGCCCTCATGCGTCCTGAGTCTAAATAGCGTTCGCTCGGAAAATGCTTACAAAAATGTATAGGGCTGAGAAGAGTCTACAACGAGAGCATACAAGTTTTTATACCTTTTTCTAAAGAATTATTGAAAGATTCTCGTATTTAAGTAATAAATAGCGTGTAATGTCCTAGTTTTTTAATTGGCCTAGCCGTTATGTTTAAGATGCAATTAGTTATGTGGGTAAACTTTTCTCGGGATTCCCACCGGGTTAATGTTTTAATATCGGCCAACGTTTCAAGTACCGTCTCGGCACTCATCTTCAGGGCTGAAACCCGGTGGGAATCCCGAGAAAAGTTTACCCACATTATTCGCCGGGAAAGCATTAAATCATATTTTGCAATTAGTTATGTTTAACAGATCGTAAATTGCGTAATAAGACCTAATATCCATGCTGACTGCATTTGTGAGATGATATCAATGAATGCTGCTTTCTTACAATGGTTTGGGATACCATTGATAGATTTAACGTATCGCGCCATAGTCCCATCATCTATGCTTTCCGTATCATTCATATTCATACGCGTGTATCAACGATTCCCCAAAATTGTCTAACATTTAAAATAACATTTGGGAATTAAAATAGTGCGGATTTCGTAAGCTTAAATTTTCATTACATAAGAATCCACCATGTTCTTAAGATCGAAATATTCCTATCCAGCTATGAATTCATCCAACCGTCATGGGTCTAGATGTTTGATCAATTGTTTATTTTGAAAATAATTTATCGTGAAGAACGCTCTGTTTAAAACTTCTGTCTTTCATTTCCGCAAGAAGACGTTATAAAAATTTTCCTACTGTCACAGGTTTACGACTATGGTTACGGTTTTAGGCGGATTAGGGTAAATAAAGGCATGATTAAACGTTTTTGAGTCTATAACGTTTGTCATCAATTACGAAAGGGTATTACGATTTTTGGTGCGAATCACGTGATTATTGGGCTTTCTTAGGACGTGGTGTACACTCACACCTTTTTCTTCACCGAAGTGAAAGATGGATATATCCAAAAAGAGGTCAACAAACACGACCACGAAGGTGAATTTTCCATGGAGGTTGAAAAAAAACATGAGGGCAATTTTTCATTCAACCTACGAGCGCTCAGCAAAAACACCATACCACATTATTAACCACAGGGGGTACTGCGTGGGTAGGGCAACTGCGCATCCACCGCACCACCCGCTCAAGTCATTTCTGATCGTAAGTTGTAAGTTTAAGGTTAGTAGCAATCTCAATAACTACACTGCCTCACTTTATTCTCCCACCAAGTGTGCACCGCGGAGCGACAACCAGAAAACACGCCGAAATGCTTCAGCACGACATGTCTTGACCTTAATTCCGATAAAAGAGAATTTTTTCAATGAACTGCGGCTATTGTGTGAAACAGAATGAAACATTACGCTCATTCCCATTAAAAACAAAAGAGGAGACACGCTGGTTTCTGGGAGTGTTCTGATCCATGACAACGCCCGTCATCTCATTTCTGATGCAGCCCAACAGCTCATTGAGCAATTTCAATGGGACATTTTCAATCACCCGCCGTGCAATGTTGACATAGGGCCGCGTGATTTCCATCTTTACGCTAAAATGAAGAAGTGGCCAGGTGGGAAGCACGTGAGCTTCAGGGCAAAGACAAATTCGTAGGACAACATCCCATGAAGAAGGTATAGTAAAGCTTGTCCGCAGGCACGACCAATTCCTCAATCGCCGAAGCGATTATGTCGAAAGGGCACTACTATTGCGCTCAATAATTAGCAATGAAATAATTTTTAATTAATCGCGTCGTCTTCTATTCATGACCCATCGGGGGTTGAAAAGAACCGCCCTCGTATATCGCCAATACCTAAATGCATCATGATACAACAAATCATGATACATTAGGGTATTTTCCTTCATCAAAGGAAACGAAAGCCAATAGTTGCGATTCGTTACCCACCAATTCTGAATTCATAATATACAAATTATTTGGTTTTACGAATCCCAGTTTAGACGAATGTTACTGGTCAATTTGAACCTCATTTGAAAAAGGTCAGATTGGCACCCATGCGATGCCACGTGACGTCACAGGGACCTAGATTCTATAGAGTAGCCAGGAGTTTTTCATCGTCTGAGATTGCCATTGCATACATATGGCACAGAGCTCAGGTAAACATTTCTTAATGATCACCTGTTAAAATTGCCTATGGTCGGAAAGTTTCCTTCGTTTAATAGGGTATTAATAATCCTTGTTAAAGCCAAGCGCTACCTGCTAGCAGCCTGCATCGTATCGGCGTTCATAGCCTCACACAAGGTGGACTCACACCGCGGCAGCTGGAGCCAGAATGACGTCAAACGGGCTTTTCCCAGCATTCATACTTAGCTGTCACATTTTCGCGTGCTTGAAAATTTTCACTTTTCATTTAATCGCGAAAATTAGTTATCGTATTTTAAAAATCTAAAAGCGTGAAATACGTCCTCCAGGAATAATAGCCTTTCGATTTAACCGATTGAAGAAATTAGAAACCGCCCTATTGGCACTAGAACGCTCCCTTTTGGCTGAACATTGGAAGAAATACCTACTGGGAAGAATCGAGTTATTTCTGGAATGCTGCTTCTTTTGCTAGGCATCTAGAATGTTTACCAGGGTCGCTCCGTGTTAAATGTCTGAGCTGTGTCCTACCACTAGAGCGATTGTACGACCGCCAAATACTGTCCACGAAGGTTGCTTTTTTACTATTTACCTCGACGCGCAATGCCGCGTAGACAGTGTTTTCTTTCGCATCGATTGGCACATTTATCCCGAGCCAGAGACGAAAGGGTTCGGGGAAATGCCATTGCGAGGCTGCTTTCCTTCTTCACTCCCCGAGTTGCGTAACACTAGACTCGTGTGCTGTCTGGATTCCTTCGAGGTCCTGCGCAAGCATTACCGAACGAAATAGCCCACCAAAGTCTTGTTTTTCGTGTTGGTAGGCACGAAGTCTCGCGAAATTACCGATCACTCTGGCTATGAAATTCTATCATTGGACTTAAACAACGTTCATTTGTGGAGCCAAGAGTGGGGACTCGAACTTAATCTGAGCAAATGTATGACGATAAATGCCTTGCGGAATTTTTCCAACTATAACCATGCAGTGGATAGTATTTACATAAGGACAACAGACGAAGTGAAGTACCTCGTAGTTACGATAACCTCGAACTTCTCGTGGGGAAAGTGGGATCCGGTGCAGAAATACTTAATCCGCGAACTGAAAAAAAAATACAAAGAAAGGCTGCGCGGTTCGTCAAAAACCGCTACGGGCGTAGAGACAGTGTTAATCAGATGTTAAGCGAATTAGGCTGGGAGGCGCTTGAGACTCGGAGGCTGCACGCTAGGCTTAGATTGCTTGAACAATTGAGAATGGATATCTTTAAGAGCGACACAGAGAACATAATATTAGAGCCACAGTATATTTCCAGGTCCTATAGAAGTGATAAATTAAGAGAGATGTTTTGCCGAACGGATAGATATGGGAATTCGTTTTTCCCCCGAACTATTAAGGACTAATAAACGCTAGTCCCAATTTCGTTAGAGCACTCCATTTTTTATGAGTATATGGCTGGTGTCCTAACACCTCCTGCCACACGCCTTTTAGGCGGCTTGCGGGGTATTATGTAGATGTAGATGAAAGTTATTATTATTTCCTATGAATTCGCTGAACTGACCGATGCTAAAGCCTGAATCACACGGTCATTCCTCAGAGTGATAGTTTTCCAGTAATAGTTTTACGGGGACCAAATAAGTGATCGCTGGAACCACGAATATTACAAAAGATGATCCTCAAGTTGGTCTCTAAATGAGTTGTCCCACACCGCGCATACCCGAATGAACAGAGTACGTAAACGAATTGATGCATTACATTACTCCTTACTTTAAATAAGAACTTTATACACTACTCATATTGAAGACGACATAATAGTACATTTTCACACAGACTTTCAGCAACCAACCGACCGATAGGGGACGTGTCATTTAAAGCCATCATCAGCGTGAAGATTCATAACTTTAATATCGAAAAGCGAAAGTAGTAATGGCGAACTAAATCCCAAAACCGGTTTATTCGAAAAGGCAGTACTCAAGCTGTGTTTTTATTCAAATTTATTTCTGTCAACCCTGATAATCACAAAAACCGATGATCGTACATAGTGGAGCATTTACTTCCAAGTTCTCCTAAAAAATCAAAACAGTAGAAAATAGATATGAAGTTCTACCTACGTTTCTACAGCATATATTTATCAATGGTTACCACGAATTCGATATCAGAGAGTAAAAATATTTCCATCATTTCGTTAAAAAATTGCTCTCTTTGATGCTATCCTACCATGCGACAAAATACAATTAGTTTCCAAGTAATGCTTTGTGTATATTATATCTTTTAGCATTCTGTGAGCTACAAAACATCGGAGATGTACTATATTAGCCATAAGAGTATATATTTTTGAAGATATTCTTTATCCAGCTGCTTTAGTCAACTTTTGTCTTGTATTAGACTACTACATTCGAAAAAGTAATTTAATTCAATTAAAAAAATTAATTCGCAAGCCAAAAAATTATCAAGGTGACACTTCCACTTTTTAATTAAATTTTACCACGCAATGCCTAGCTTTGCATTTTCATAATTAAATTTGATAGTATGAAAGTTTATGGGCCTTGAGAGAAATCATCACAACCTTTAGAACGGTCGTCGTTTGTGTTTTGATGCTAAGGTTATGGATATCAACGCTGAGGATGGCTTTAAATATTAATAAATACACGAAATAGAACACCTGTGCAATCAATTGCGATGTTTTTGAACAAAAATCTGTTAAGTCTATAAGTTAAATATATTTTGTCTCGAATAGTCGTTATTTGTCTTTCGATATAAAAGTTATGGATCTTAACGCTGATAATGGCTTTATATACCCGATAAATAGATGAAATATAACATATGTATCATCAATTTTAAAGTATTTGAAGTTGATATTAAGGTTATGGATCTTAACGCTGAGGATGGCTTTAAATATTAATGAATGCATGAAATAGAACACCTGTACAATCAATTTTGATGTTTTTGAAGAAAAATCGGTCAAGTCTAATGAGGGGAATATATTCTGTCACGAAGAGTCGTGTTTTGTCTCTCGATATTAAAGTTATAAATCTTAACGCTGATGATGGCTATAAATACCAATAAATAGATGAAGTAGAAAAAAGGTATAATTAATTTCAATGTGTTTGATGAACAATCGGCCAAGTTAAACGAGAAGGGTGGATATTTTCAGAACATTTTCAGGGAAACAACATTTGCCACGTCGGTTTGGCAGTGGGACCTTTCCGAAGGATGGTGACCAGAGTGGAGTAGGCATTGAGCAGAGGAGAGCGTGGGGTTGGGGCAATTCCCGCTTCTTTTGTTTTATCGATTCTCGCCTGCGTGAGCCAACTCGGAAATTCCCACCCTTCTTGGCGCGAATGCCATTCGACACGCACGGCGACCGCGGCTCATCGCCGTCGCTGTGTGCTCCGAGCCAAAGCCTTAATCACAGGATCAGTTTTTCTGTCCCTCTGAGGGGTAGCTATAGCGATAGCTTTTCAGGGACCAAGGATATGACCCTCGACCCACCATCACGTATACCTATTATTACAGAAAGGTCTTTTTCAGTCATTCCGTATATCGATGGCTAAGTTCTAACGACACGTATCTCAAAAATAGCAACTTTTCAGGAGAGCAGAAAAACAATATTTTTTTTACTTTTGCACTAAAATTAAAAACCAAAAGTTGATAAAACTGAAAAAGTAGCATTCATTCGTAAACAAAGAGTTTTTTTTGCATGTATTTTATTTTTTAAAATGTCATTACACTTTTTTTAAAATACCAATCTTAAAACGGCCGAATTTTGAGATAAGTGTTGTTAGAACTTACAATTTAGCCATCGATATGCCCCGTTAATACTGGACCAACAGTGATAAATGAGGTAACATTTGAAACGTTATATCACCGGCTTATGACGAAAACTACAATTTCAAATTTCACAATTTTTCCCATTTATTTCACTTAAAAGTTTCGATTTTTCCATATCGATTACTCGCTCGAGGTATATCGACTCCACACATTTTTATATTCTATACTACAAAAAGGTTTAAAAACCCGTTAAATACATAACTTACCCAAAGAAACGTAACAAAAGAAGGCAAAAATTAAATCTAAGAGTGCGAAGAATCTTTTACTTTCTCTAAAAGAGACATCGTGTCTAAGGAACGTAAAAGATAACGTATATCAATCAAAAATGTCCGCGGCACGGTGATGAGTCCAATGCCATCCACATTTTTGCAATATTTTGCAGTATAATGTTTGTAACTGTGAATAGAATCATTGAGATTTTATAAATTTGATAGATTATATCATCTATATACCATAAAGCCCATTACCGACCCACTCACTCACTCACTCATACATGTTCATTTGGGGTTGAACGAGACGAGATACGACTAAAAGAGCCACCAAAATATAATGACGGCGAGTCTATCGCTGGAAGGAAGATACAAACAAATAATCATAGCAGGATATTTGTTTATGCGAACAGAAGGAAAGAAATTGGAAAAGAACATAAAGGAATTAAAACGTAAATATATGAAAGGTAAGGTAAGAAATTTGCCACGTAACTTTTAAAAAGTCAATTTCTTAATGGCTTTTTTCCATATGAACAAAAATTTGTTTACATCAAAGCGTATTCAAACGAAAAGAGGAGAAAGATATGGTAGGAAATTACTTATTATTTCATTTCATAAATTACATTCTCTAAATAAAATTTCGGTGTTATCAAAATCGAAATTCCCATGAAGAAGTGACCAGCAGTCGGTCGCGAAACGTCGGTTCAATCTCCACTACGACACGCGGCATACACACGTACGTCACTCTTTTTAAATCCGCATGAGCCGCGAAATCTTCCATCAAGAAAATGAAAAGTGTGGTTGTTATTAATTCAACAGTTAACTAGTGCACATAATGCCATTTCAAAAGATGATTCGTGTTGTTGACTGTAGTTCCCGCCTTGTTGCCGATACGCAATTGCAGTAGAAAGAGCAAAAGTGAGTCATGTACATAAAATTCGGTAAAAACAGCTAATTATACCTTATTTACCCGTGAAACTCGGATCAATTTGTCCGTCAGCGACGCGAGTGGCAACTTTTGTAAACCCCTTTAAATGCGCGGTGAGAGACAGCACACTTAAAGGCAGACTTGAGGATGCTATTTCGTAATATTCGTGGTTTTACTGAAGCATTGGCGCTACGGTTCGACAGACTCGTTTCTTGCACGAGGAGAGCTTTTTAGCGCTGCATCGAAAAGAAAGAAAAGAAAACAGTGCCATCTGCGGAGAGACTGGAATAGCTCGGGTGGAAAAATATTCGAAAAGGAATCTCGCGCGGAGCTGTCAGAATGCGGAGGGTAGGTTTCGATCAACTGAGGCGAAGCATCCCTTTGTTTTGAATCATCTCTGGGTTGGAGATGCAACGTATGTCCTGTCCCAATCAAAAGGCTGTCACGAACACCGCGCAGCAGCTCACCGAAGATATATCAGAGGGTTTCTGCCACGACCTCACTAGTCAAAACAAGTACGCTATCCCGACTTTTCTAACCAATTAAAAAAATAATAATACAGCTATCACGGATAACGTCCTTCAACATTAAAATACAAAATTAGGATACGCGATATGTATCTACATAAATTGGCCAAATTATGCCTTCTGAATAATATACGTGCTGTGTCCTACATAGCCTACTTAATAACATCGGCAACTTGCTCTAGGCTCTCGTGTAATTGAGCGCAAAGATTACGATTATTATAGTTTGCCTAGTTGTCAACAGAATAAAAATAAATTTTAACTCTCAAATATTCTTCTTTCTAACGTAAAATGCCCACGAAGTTATATTCACGGAATGCATTGAATATAAATGGGGCAACCACTTAATTTTGGCAATGTACATAGTTTCGCATGCGTTTCAATTAATCGGAACATTCTGTAACTATGACACATCGGCGTATTAATATATATATCATGTAAGACATGTGGCACGATAAGGCAGAAGTTCTTAACACTAGTTAAATGAGACATTTTAATATTTCCACTGGATTTATTTTAACACGAGGGGTTTCGTTGTTACAAAGAACATTATCAAGTGCACTAATTGTTTTTGTCAGGGGCGCAGCTAGGAATTAAGGCTAGGGGGGTTTTAGGCGCAAAACACTGGGGTGTCTGAGGGTGTGGAATACCCTCCAGGGTAAGCGGAAGGTTCGGGGGACCTCCCTAGAAAAAATTCATATAAATGGTTCAAATGGTGAGTTTTGCGGCCCTCTGAGGGATATTTTATTAATATTTACACTATTCTATAAGTAATGTTAATCCAGTGAAATGAAATGGATTAAACTTCAAAATTTCTAAGAGCTCTGGGGGGGGGGTCATCCCCCAAAACCCCCCCTCGCTGCGCCACTGGTTTTTGTTACAAAGAAACGCGTCGTGTTAAAGTAAGTCCAGAGGAAATATTACAACGTATCATTTAACAAGTATTAATATTTTAAAACCCGACAAAGTAACCCGACTAAGCGGTTACAAAGTTGAAGACACATTTTTATTTAGACATTCAGCGAATTTGTCAAACCTAAAGACACAGTTGTCATAAGACAGAGTTGACAAATAGGTAGTAGGTTTGTTCTTAGGTAGGTAGTAGGCAGTGGCGCCGACTCCTTGAGGACTGAGGGGGCCCAAGCCCCCCCAAAAATTCGTCACGGGGGGAGGAAAAGATGTCAGGCTTGTCAATTTTTCCCGGAGTGTCGAGGTATCGAGAATCGAGTTTTCATGGTTCTGATGTTGATCATATGACTCTTCTAAAATGCTTAAAAAAACTTTAAAACTCACTATTTATAAAATTTCCCGGGGCAAGATCCCAGTATTTGTCCCCCCAATAATTTTTATTAGTCGCCAGCCCTGGTAGTTGATATAGTTGACAACAGTAGGTTTGACAAATTTGCTTAGGGTTTGATTAGGTAAAGGTATGAAAAGTTCGCTTAGATTTCAATTACGTTTAGATTTGACATATTCGTCATGAATATAGATTGATCGTAAATAACCACTGCCGCCTCTTGAGTTTTCGGGTCGTCCGTGTTGAGTTCGTGTGTACGAGAGTAGAATGGCGACGACGGCAGAGGGAAGTTGTATTATGCGATCGATGGTCGGAGTGGCGGAAAAGCGGCGTCGGCGGCAGCCAGCCTTGAAAAATAATTTCAAGTGGAACTCTCGTCGACGCATCGGCTGCAGAGGCTCCCCACTGCAGCGACTCGGAAGGAAACGACCCATTCCGGCGATTCTTTCCAGAAAGACGTCTTCAACGCTTGGTCATTCAGCTTCCATGATTTGAGCGTTTAGTACGAATCTCGAGCAACCGCAAAGACCTTCAGGAGTCGGCGAAAAGTTCAAAGTTCACCTCGAAAGAGCTTTCCCCCCGATTTAGCGGTTACAAACCTTAAGGCACAGCTGTCTGTAGACTCTTAGCGAATTTGTGAGACCTAAATGAGAAGAATGCTGGTGAATTTGTCAAACCTAAAGACACAGTGGTCAACAGACACAGTAGTCAAAAGACAAGAGTTGACAAATAGGTAGTAGGTTTGTTGGTTGGTAGGTAGTAGGTTGACACAGTTGACAAGAGTAGGTTTGAAAAAGCCGCTTAGGTTCCGATTATGTTTAAGCTTGACAAATTTGCCATGGAAAATAATTTGGCTCAGCCGGGATTCGAACCCAGATAACCCGATTTCTGGACAGGTGTGCTACCAGTTACACCAGTAAGCCATCTTCCCGGGCGAATCTCAGACAGGGTATACCTAACAACAACAAAAAAAACGAAAAAAAACACCAGTCCGGTAAACCGACTCTGAGATCTAACTACCTGAAAAAATGAATTAATGGTGTAACTGGTAGCATGCCTGAATGGCAACGGGAGATCCGGGTTCGGATTCCAGCTAGGCAAATGATTTTTTCATGCAGTGCTTTCTAAAGGCAAAGGTATGTAAAATGAACCGCGTGCGTCCGCTGTGAATGGTTGATCTTACTAACATACAATTTTCAAATTTAATGCAACCGGCATATTCTACGCAAAAAATAAGAGCATGCACGCGTGGAATGTTATGATAATATGGGGGTGCGCATAAAGTTGAATTGAGTCCATGATCGAGCGTTATATACGAAATCTTTACAAAAACATAATGGAGAGAAGAATACGCCGCAAATACGACAGCGAATACCTAGTTACTTTCCCTTAACCAAACATTTCTAGCTTTCAGGCCTTTAAAATAATATTCATATTTACGTCACCAATGTCAAGGGTGGACTTGGTGGAAAATTACCACAAAAAATGCGAAAACTCACCTATTAATGGATTGGCAAATAATATCCCTTTCATTTAGCTTTGCTATGGTATTTGAGTAATCACTCGCCATTATTCAACTATACAATCACGCAAATCCATTATAATAACACAATATACATAGCACACTTTCTTTATTCATAAATTCTTCTTCGCACCGTAGTCTGAAATAAAAAAGTGGTTAAAATGTATGATACGTCATTTGGGAACATTAAATTCAGAAAAAATACTTTTAAAAAATGCGGAACACAATATCATGTTCGTTCCTCGGAGTCTATATACGACCATACAGGCATAACAAAGATTCCTTAAGTACGTTAATTTTGGGTTTTGTTGGAAAATATTACAGATCAGGAAGCAGCCCACGCTCTTCAAATATGAGATTAAAAATGGATTCAAGTTATGTTGTCTTTTTTTCAACGTCGGCTTACCTTGGTGAAAACGCTTCATATTGACTTGGAAAGATTTGTAATTTTTACAAATACAACTTTACTACCATTGGTTTCATCACCAAACGATATCTCAGGAAAAATACAGGAAAATACGTGTAATTGCATAAATTACACCGGTATTTTACCTCAGGATGTTCGAAAAAGACTACTCAGGTAATAACGGCATAGTTCATGTGAAAATTAAAGATTTTTTTCACAAAACTATTCCGTCTTTTCGCAAATGATTATATCGACACCATGTCTATCGATGACTTAAGTGATCACATTGCCATTGACGAAATCATCACGACTTTCAGAACCCAATGCAGGCATCAATTAATACTTTTCTGTTCGTCGTTGAGCTGTGGAATACTAATGATGAACTGATTATCGAATTTTAATTGTTAACTTAGTAATCACAAGAAGATCGAATGCACCACTGCGCTCTTGATAACATTAAACGTAATAAATACCCGCTATCGAAAAATTACAAACGACTTCAATAAAAGCTGCTTGGTTATGGACGTTCAACTGAAAACGAAGGTCATTAAAAATATGAATCATTTAATTATTGCACCTTATTAATGAGGTTCTTTCGTGACTGAGCGAATCAAAACCTATCAAATTATTTCCAATTAACACATAAATCCAACTTTAAAAAACTACTTTAGAATTTCTATGCTAAAATTGAATTAGGCAATCACACATGAAGGCTGAGTCCACTTTCAAACATTCTTATTAAACTAAGATGAGCGGTTAAGTCCTTCCTAATACGCAATACAATCACATAGGAGGAATAGGAGGGATTATACGCACATAGCAAAACCCAAATGATATTTTCAAGCAAATACCACTACTTACAACTATCAAACTACATCCTGCAACTCCTAAATGCAGATTCTGCCATATATGGATATCACTAATTGTAAGTAAGTAATCAGTTTAAAATGGTACAATTTTTCCACGTTTCCTCGAAACGAAGTGCTCGTATCTCGATTCCATGCAACAGCTAAAAGACGGATATGTGCAATTGTGCATACAACCTGTTTAATGTCCTACTTTTATTACGAGTTATCTTTTCCATTTACCAACGGGGAAGAATATTCATATCATTGCCCAACATAGATATGCTTGTACCGGTCCGCGGGGCTACGCACAAAACTATTACTTATTTACAATGTTTTGAACAAACAATGAAAGCAATTCCATGATAAAGAGCTATATTTGAACTCGTATTTTAAGAGTGAAACTTTTAAACTGATGGAATACAAAGTCCACGAGTGTTAATCGATTTCAATTCGCTTCAAGGAAATTAAAAACAAAAAGATGGTTGCGGGTGGACTAATATGCCTAAAAGTTAAGAAAGTAAAATCAACTTCACGTTTACATCTTAACGACTGTATCTCCTTTCAATTTTATTTCCCCTTTACTTCTTCAGAAATATTTGTGGCAGAGTCCTGAAGAAGCTGGGACTCGTCAATCGTGTTATGGGGAAGACTTTCGGAATGAAAAAGTGAAAGGGAGGTGCTCTATCACAATCGTCGGGCCACAACTTCAACACGCAGCCAGAATTTAGGATCCGGCTCAGACTGATTGAATCCGAGAACTATTAAGTTATAAACTTGATAGTTAAAGTACTAAAACTTACACCATAAATACATACAAATACAAAAGAAAGCTGCCTGATTCGTTAATAACTTCTACGGACGTACAGAAATCATTACACAGGCGTTCAGAAAATTAGAGTCCGAGCCGCTTAACCTTTGGGCTTGCGAGAGTTCACGATTATAGCTGCCAGCCGGTGCAGAAGAGACCCCCTGCCACGAGGGCTGGTGTAGTAGAGTTAAGCCCCTTAACGATCCTTATGGCGAGGGAAAGTGCCCAATAGCAAGATATCCTGGTATTAATAACAATTTTGGATAAATGCCGCAGTCAGCGTGCAAAACATAAAAACGTTCCCGCTCTCTAACGGTTAAGACTCGGAGGCCTCAAAAGCTGGGCTTACATTGCTTGAGTTATTGGGAATAGATAGCTTTCACTTCAGAGAGGTGCTATTTCGCACTCATCCGACCACACCTTGAATATGTAGCGAACATATGGGATCCGGTGCAGAAAGACTTAATCCGTGAACTGAATAAAATAGAAGCTAAGGAAGGCTGCGCCATTGATCAAAAGCTGCTATGGGCGCACAGACAGCGAGACCGCGTTACCCAGAAGTTAAGGCTGGGAGCCGCTAGAGACTTTGAGGCTGCGCGCTTGGCTTAGATTGCTTGAACAATTGAGAATAGATATCTTTAAGAGCGATACAGAGAACATAATAATAGAGCCACACTATATTTCCAGGTCCGATAGAAGCGATAAATTAAGTTAGATGCTTTGCCGAACGGATAGATATGCGAATTCGTTTTTCCCCCGAACCATAAAGGACTTTAATAAACGCTAGTCCCAACCTCGTTAGAGCCCTACATTTTTTTTATAGCTGTAAACGGCAACACGGAGACCATCATATTTGAAAGAACCCCACTATATTTCCATGTACAACAGGAACGATGAATAAAGGGATATATTTTACCGAACGGGTGGATAGAGAGGAATTCGTTTGTCCCCCAAGCAATACATGACTTAAATGCTAGGCGGAACTTGGTTAGAGCTTTTCCTTTTTAATTGACGGCTGGTGTCCTGACAACCCCCGCGATACACCAATTGAGGTGGCTTGCGAGGTAGTATGTAGATGCTGTCTCAACAAATTTCACCCGAAAAAATTTACTCATTCGCGTCAGTATATAGATACTGATTCATATCCTGCCCATAAAGTCTGATCCATTTCCTTCCCCCTTCTATAATTACCTGATACCTTTCCTTGGACTCACTGTTTTTTTCATCTCATCATAGTGATTGTTTATTCCTCGAGGTTAATACCACGAGTCAGAAATAGACTAGTATTTAAGGCTAACGTATACAATAATTATACTCTCATTTGAGAATGGGTTTACCGATTTATCTTGTGCATAACTTCGCATCCGTGAATGCGAAAACATACACAACGTCACTCCTTTATTCAAAGCTTCTACTATAATAAGATTTGTTTACAACTAAGGATAAGCTTTTTACGGCGTCCATTGGCCGTATGGAAGGTTGAAAAATCAAAAAACTGTTCGTAAATGAATCAGATTCATGTGGAAGTTTCCTTTTTATTGATTTCTTCGTATTATTATTCAAAACGATATCGACTGGATCTAAAAAAAATATTCATTCTGACTCCTTCGATATTAATATGGCCACTAACTCAATGGGACCGAAAAAGAATTAATTAAGCTAAAAAAAAACATGTTAATAAACACTTCCAATTTTCCTCACTCGAAAAATCGTTTTAGAGATATGGTAATCTCACTACATCGGCCGGCGGGCGAGGGGCGGACTCAGGAGCTGCTAGAAATGAAGGAAATAGCCCGCGGTCATCCAACTCCGATGAAAAGCGAAAACACGAAGATATTTTTGACACGAAGAGCGTGCGGAAAAGGGGAACAGCTAAGTGTGTACGATTTTTACACAAACTTTCAATAATTTATAGCATTGGAATGGAATAAAAATAATAATTATGGGATAAGGAAATTCTACAGAGGAGAATAATAATAAACTACAGGAATAGTTATGAGGGGTACACTGTTCGACGAGTCACGCAACCTTGCTTCGAGGAAAACAACACAGGACGCAAGGAAATTTGGGAAATCGAGTTTCTTTTTTTTTATTTTTACCACGCCCCCAATCCTATTTCCCATAAGTCCGCGGGTGGAAAACACGAAAATATCAACCTAAAACCCATGCATACATTCACGAAAATCTCGGACATTTTTCGTTCTTCTCGGTGTCAGCGACCTGAATGACGAGGCGTTTGGTCGATTTTAGTCACAGCGATGTGAAGAAATATTCAAATTTTTAATATTAAATAATTCGTAACACGAGAAAAAAATTTGCCCATTATATTCTACACTTGCAAAATTTTCTTCCGACCTAAAATTAATACTTGAAGGCGTTAGTTAGTGGAATTTGGTATATATGGCGAAAGAAATCATTTATTATGCTCTACACTTAAAAGCTCTACTTACGACCTTAATCTAAAGGTTGATGGCGTAACTTTGTGGAATTTGGTTAAATAATGACAAAATTTGCAAATTTTATTTAATTATAAATAGTATTCAATTATGAAATTGACGTATTGGAAATAAATTTATAAGAAAATATATATTTTTCCATATAAAATTATGAAATTGATTGTCCAAGTGCCATCCGATTAATTTATTCCTTTTATAATCCATTCTTTTCCTCACTGACTAAAAGTTACAACTAGAACTTAATAAGATTACATTCAAGGACTACCCAATCACCGGTGGTCATTTCATAAATAAAATAAAAGAAAAGTGAAATATAATTTAAGAAGAGTGAGACCCTATGAATGTTAAATATTATCACAGAGAATGAAGGGGTATAGATGGGACCTCGAAGCTCTTCAGCGGATTCTAAACATCTCTATATCATATCTTAAACTCGCACATGGGATCAGCGCAACAGCGTATGTACAGAACTGATTCGTATCCCAAAGCTTATCATGAACACAACGATATAATATTCATAAGGCAACCATCCTAATGGCATACACTTATACAGTGTCGTGCAATATGTAGAGTAGACTTTTTTGTCTTTTCGTAAATTTTCCATTGCCCATTTACTCAATGTGGTTGAATGAGAATCTCAAACGTAAGCTTGACCGTGAGCTTATGTTTACCTGTAAAACCAGGAAACATTTTATCAAGGCACAACAGGTATATTAAATATGGTTTAGTTTCCTTGTGATTTGGACTCAAAAATGTGTACCCTTCACCCTCAACACATACAGCTATATAGAATAGTCCGTGATGAAGTCATTGAGGTTAAAAGTTGACATATCGTTCCCTGCAATTCCAATAGAACGTGAATATACCCTTTAGGAGTACGGCTCATTATGTTTGAATCGTCATTAAGTACAATTTACTTTTCTCTTATTTTATTTATGAAATCCCCAAGTTATTAAGTGTTTTACTCATATCGAATTATTTCAAATGAAAGAAAATAAGAAATGCCAAGTAATACATTTTCTATGTTCAAATAGTCTCAGCAAAGATATTTCAGATGTAACGATCCATTGTATGCTGTATTAAACCTTCGTTTCCATTAATGTTTGATAGAAACAATAAACTTTGTATTTTTTCCCACTTACGACTTATTTTTCCCACTCCACATATGTATAATGCATGGAATTTGTCCAGATGGCTGCATAAAAATAAACCACATATCTTAGCATCTGCTAAATAAAATCTCCAATTTCGTAACTCTCACCGTTTCAATACCACACTTTTCCATTATCATCGCTATTTTGCAATTAATGACATAGATAAGATTCCATAACTTATCACACCTAGATGGATAGCCATGTCCTACGAGGATGATAAGATGTAAAGTTTGAGATGTGGGCATGAGATATTATGACGTGTCACTGGAATAGAGAAAAATAATGGCTTAGTGACCGGCTGAGGAAAGAAATATGGAGTAGACTCCGGTCACCATAACTACTAGATAATAGAGGCAGTTGCCCACTTAGGATGAATCTCCTATAACAGAACGCAACTGAGGAATAATGGAGTTTTTAAACACTATAAACCGAATTTGTGAATTATCTCCCTGCGAAGAAATAATCTTGAGCACCTATCCCCTTTCATCGTGTGCTTAAGTAAAAACCACATGTCCACATGTGGAGTGGATACAATGAATCGTAACAAGGAAAAAACAAATGCAAAGAATATTCTCTGTATTTAAAAAGTAATTGCATTCCAGATTTAACACTTAGCGGAACAATGGATTTTGATACCTGAAATATCTTTGTTGAAAATAATTTAGCATTGAAAATTTATTAATTGAAATTTCTAATTGACATTTCTGTAATGATTCGTCATGAGTAAATCACCTGGCTAACTTAAGAATTAACATTAGGAACGGTATTCTCAAAGAATATATATTCACGTTCTATTCGAAAAGCAGAAAAGTATGCACAAAATTTTCATATCAATGCGTGAAGGCTGAGACAAACTTTTATTATTTTTAATATACCCTCAGAATTTAAGTAAATGTCTAAAATTTCACTATTTATTAAATAATATAATATAATAATTCAATTTATTCTTCCGTGCATACATATTTTTTTACAGATTATTACATCCATTCAAGGAAGTAAGGAAGCCTATAAGGCAATAAGCCTGTGTTTAGGCTAACTTCAAATTTCATAAATTGCGGAAATGATAACACATGGAACCATAATACACAATACCTTGAGAAAAAAACATTATGTGGGTAATAATATATATAACTGAGCTGACCGTTAGATGAAATACAACGTGTAATGTACAACACATATGATGCCAAGTGTATTTTCTGCAATATACCGACCCTTTACGATAACTTTTCGATGTCATCAAAAGTCATTACCCATTTCTTTATCAACCTTTTGTATTTACCAAAAAAATTTGTCTCAGTAATTGTATTTGGTAGCATATTATACAATTTTGGTCCCATATACAAAAAACTCCTTTTGTACATCGCGTAATTAGGCTTGTGAATAGGGATCGAGAAACCTCTACGAAAGTTAAACAACACATTGCTCCCATATATTTTTGGGCTGTATCCACTACGCAAAAAAAGCATTTTTAACACTTTATAACAATACATATATATTAACGGGAGTATGTTAAGTTCGATGAATTCGAGATAAGAGAACAACAATTGTCTACTTTGTTCCCCACACTTGTTCTTCCATGCTTTCATAAATGCCTTATGTGTATTTGTGGGATTACTAGCCGATTATTACGGAATGATTGACTGCGGAACTTCACAGGGGTAGACTTACAATAAGCCCGCTGATTCCCTACCCGTGAAAACAAAGGCAGAAACCATATGCATACCTCCCTGACCTTGGAATTTTTCTTTCACAGACTCGTACCACGCGTTATCAGCCTCACAGAGAGTCCATCTCTCGTCACTCCGCGGGCGAGCAACCTGACCTCGAAATGCACGGGCGTAGATGAAGAGCAAGTCCTCTCGTCAAGTCGGCATTTTTGTATCTGACAAATAGCACGTGGCTTGATGGAAAGCAATCTCGAAGGGCGTTCCGAGAGAAAAGGGCGACAAGATAGAACGACATAATTAAAACTTAAACGTACAAAATCACGTATGATCTTAGGTTTTCCCGGCGTATCAGGTGCAGAAAAGTATCTCGGGTTTTCCACCGGTTGATGTCGTCCATGTCTCCCAACGTTTCGTACATTTCTTTTCATTCATCATCATGAATTTCATTCGGAAGATCCCCTGAGGATGATCGGCAAGTCGCTGCTCGAAACGTCGGGAGACATCAACCGGTGGAAAACCCGAAAAACTTTTCTGCATACAAAATCACATTAGTTTCCCGTTAATTCGTTAGCTTACTTACTTACTAAAACCAGGCAGTATATTTATTTTGCTCGCCGTGTTTGTGTGGTGGATAAAGGAACATAATGATACCCTTCATGCCTAAATAAAAAAACTCAGATGGTTCAATTAAATGTGGGAATTCCATGAATCGACTTGCAATTGGCCCACAGATTTTTTACTCGCACAACTATTGGCATAAAAATCACTAGCGTTCGTCCTTGGCCTTTGAATATTTCTTCATGCAATTTTTCAAACACTAGATATCGATACAATGCACGGTATCCACTTCGGCATAATGAATGGCATTAGCACAAATGGATGAATGAAAAAATTTCACGCCTTTACACCTGCTATAGAAAATAACCTATATTAACACTGACCGTTTATGTACCACACTTTTCCATTATCACGGCTATTTCGCATTCACTGAAATAGATAATATAATGGATGCAGCCGTCTATTTGGGATGTATCTCCATGAACAAAACACAACTGAGGAAGTCTGCAGTTTTTCAAACACTATAGAAATAGATTTTTTAACTTTGTACTTCTAATACCTCTCTATAGAATTAATCGTCAGCTATCATCTTCTTTCATCGTCTTTCGAGGAGGTGCTCAAGTGATGAATACATATCCCATTCGTGACAGCTGAAAGAAAGTCGACATGTTTAAGCTATGGGTAAAATAAACAGTTATGGATACCCTAAAACGAAAAGTTAAATGAATTTTTCTCGGGTTTTCAACTGGTTAGGGTCTGCATGTAGAATGGCGAAATTTCTTTGGGAGATTTTCTCAACATCTTAGGGTCTGACGATACAGATTTCAGTATTGTTACGGTAATTTACATCATCCTTCATTTAGGTGGTCCCTGATTGATTCTTTTCGTTGTTGGCTTTCCTATTTTTTTATGGTCGAGTTCCAAGTGGTGATTATTGATAGAGTCCTTGATCTCTATTCATTTTATTGGGATGAAGCCGGAACTTTCTTCTTCAGTCATTCAGTCCCAATTACCACAAGGAATTCTGATTTGGGTGATTTCTTCCTAATGAATGTTGTGGAAACTAAAGATTCTACCCCCCTAAACAAGCTTACAAGGCTTACCATACAGGGGGAATTTATAGCACTGGAGCACAATGTGCACAAATGATCATAACAATACTCTACCGGCACAACTAAAGGCGGGAAAAAAACTTGCATTTGCTCATGGCCTTCGAGTTCATCTTTTGTATACTCGCACCGAGCTTAATCAGCCTCGAAGAGACCTTTCCGTTCCCTTGCGGGCTGGCAACCTGACCTAGAAGTGCTCGGACTTTAAAGCAAAGCCATCACTCTCGTCACCTCAGCCTTTTTTTTCTTCATTCTCCAGACAATCAAGGTGACGGCTGATAGTTGAAAGTAGGCTTCCGTTTGAAAAAAAAAGGAAAAACATGACACCGCAATGCAGAAAAATAAAATTAAAGGCACGCTTTAAAATAGAATTTTGAATGAATTAATAACATAAAACAATAACATAAAAAGTAGAAAGAAATTATGAAAAAAAGTGCCGCACGTGAGTTTCGACTTCTGGTCACAGCCATGGCTATCAGACATCTTCACCGGTAGACTAGCGCTCATTATTTCAAATAACGCACTTATATGGGAATACATTACACTTCTAAATATTTGACCGAGTTTTTTGTTTGAACTATTGGTTGCATAACCAATAAAAATAGGCGATTCGAGGATATCTCCCGATGGACAAAAACAATACAAAATTTGTTTGAATTCTGACACCCGGTTTTCGGACACTCCCCTTGTGAGAAAAAATCGGCAAGTTGTTAAATAAATAATATAAATATGAATACCCTAAAACAAGCTTATAAGGTACACTTTACAGTGGGAAATCACAGCACTAGAGACTAATAACGAACACACTGATATTCTACCGGCACAATAAATGACTGGAAAAACGTTGTATTTTTTCACGGCCATGGTCTGTATGCAGGCGCGCTGCTATTAATTACGGCTAGAGGGGGGTATTACGCGCAATTAATACTGAGGGCACGGAATACGGGAGATGCGGGTGCCCTCCCCCGACAATTTTTCAGATGAATGGTTCAAAATGGTCAATTTTACGGATTTCTGAAGGATATTTTATTAATTCTTACACTATTATGTACGTAATATTTATCCAATTATGTAAAAAATAGATTAAATTTTAAAATTTCTCTTGAGTTCTAGAGGGAATTTCATCCCCAAACATCCCCCCTCGCTGCGTCACTGTCCGTACGTATCTTTTGGTATATATGGACCTTATTCATGTCCTTCTAGTGTATCTTTTGTACAATCGCACCACGCTTAATCAGCCTCAAAGAGGGCATTCCGTTCCCTTGCGGGGAGGCTACCTGACCTGGAAGTGCTCGGACTTAAATGCAAAGCTATCACTCTCGTCACCTCAGTGTTTTTTTTCTCTCTCTCTAGACAATCAGCATGTGGCGTGAAAGAAAGCAATCTGGGTAGGGCGCACCCGTGAGAAGAGAGGGTGGGACTACGTCATCAAAACAAACAGCTGCGTTGCCAAGTCGCCCTTTTGCGAGCGTAAGCAGGGGCAAGGGCCACTCCAGGGGAGAGGGGGGAGGGGTGCGCTTCCTCTTCTGACCCCACCTCAACACTGCCACTCCACCAGCCCCGCCCCACTTCAGTCCAAAGGGAGAGAGAGGAGGGTGGGGGAACAAGATGGGGGTAGAGGGAGAAATTTTAACCCATTATAACCCAATGTTGCTCCTAAGCAACATCAAAAATATTTAAACTTTCAGCCATATTTAGGAAGTATCTAAACTACGCATTATTTTGTAGAGTAAATTTTAATCGCGAAATATTTAGCTGCCACGATAATTATGATTGAGTGTAAAATTTTCAAGTTTAAAAAATGAAAAATCTTCAAATTTGACTTCTTCCACAATCAGCTCTGGGTTAGAAAGGGTTTAAGTGTGTGGAAGGGTGGGAAATAAGTTAGCTCTCCCATGGTGCATGCGGGACTTCAAAGGTAGGTTTATGTGCAAATATTATCGATGAATTAACCGCAAAGTAATATTCCAATAGCCGAAACAATTACGAGGGACGTATTTACGTATTTTTTTTTCAACCTCCGATAGCTCAGCAAAAACACCATACAATCGACAGGAGGGTACTGCGCAGATACGGCAACTGCGCATCCTCCGCACCACGCTGAAGTCATTCCTGATCTTAAGTTTTTATTTTAAGGTTAGCAGCAGTCTCACTAACTACACTTCCTCAATGGATTCTCCCGCGAAGTGTGCACTGCGGTGCGACAGCCAGAAAACTCGCCGAATGGCTTCAGCATTGACATGTCTCGACCTTGATGCCGATTAAAGAGAATATTTTTAATGCACTGTGGCTACAGTGTGAAACAGTGTAAAACATTACGCCCATTTCAATTCAAAATAAAAGAGGAGACATGCTGACCTTAGGAAGTGCTCTGATCCACGACAACGACCGTCATCTCAACGCTGATGCAGCCCAAGTGCTCCTTGAGCAATTTCAATGGGACATTTTCGATCATCCGCCGTGCAATGCTGACATAGTGCCGTGTAACTTCTACCTTAACATGTCTCGACCTTTATGCCGATAAAAGAAAATTTTTCGTCAATGCAATTTGTATAGTGTGTGAAACATTACACCCATCCACACGCTTTGAGCTTCAGAACTAAGGGAAATTTCATTGGAGGTCACTGGCGGCAACATTCCATGAAGGAGGTAGAGTAAAACTTGTTCACCAATACCTCAACTGCCGAGGCGATTATGTCGAAAGGATACCACAGTTTGCTCAACATGTGGCAATGAAATAATTTTTATCATTCACTTCGTCCACTGTTCATGACCCATCAGAGGTAAAAAAAACGCCCCTCGTATAATTTATTTGTTAAGAGTACGCCATTGGCTCGTCCTTGTACACCTTCTTGTAGAACTAAAGTATGGCATTTGGAGGAGGCGACCGACAGCTGAGGTCATTTGCGCCATGAGAGAAAGAAGAGTGGAAAGAAACCCTGCGCATTGCATCATGGGCGCACCCAGCGAGGGGCAGGGGGGGCAGCTGCCCTCCCCTAGAAGCAAAAATCGCAAAAGCCTTTAAGCAAAATCAGCACTGAATTGAAGCGAAAGTATTCAACAATTTTTTTTAAACCCGCGAAAAATGATATACATTAGTATAAGATATGTAACTTAAATAAAACTATTTTCTCATAAACTAATAAAGCGCTGTCGATTTTTTTAAAAATATACCTCAAGGAATATGCGAATGCTGGATTTTTGGGGACATAGCGTTTGTGGCGCCTTCTCTCGCTTGAAAGGCGATAACATTTAATAGATCCACGCTTTTTTTATTTGTCTTCGAAATTAAGTTGAGCGGCTGGGTATTGGTATTAATTGGTCTCAGTCCATTTATAAAAAAAATGCCGTTTTAATTTGTTTAAGTTTGTTGGGTTCAAAGCCTCAAAATCAGAAAGGGAGGAGCTACAATTCTAGGGTATGGGTCAAAATACGAAAAAACGGCTATATTTCACAAGTTCATCCGTAATTAATTTTATATTTCTCTCCATTACGTAAATATTCAATTAAAAAGGTTCTCGTAACGCTTATACATCATCGTGGTTACTAAGACGACCTTGGGTATTTTTGATGGCGAATATGCGTGTTGTCCGTCTATTCCGCCCATTTAAACGACATTATGTGTTTTTTTCGCTTTTTAAGCAACTTATGGACCCAATACTAGAACACAAATATGTTCCCACCCCTCTCCAAAACCCACTTGATGAATTCAAGCGACCATCGACTCGTAAACTAATAAAGCGCAGTTATAATTTTCTTAAAATGCTGGTTTCATTTACCTTGCTAAAATGTCAAACTTGGCTTGCCCCTCCCCCCCCTAGTTATGATCCTGGATACGCCCTTGGTCGGCATTATCCTGCTCTTCACGGAAGGCGCCAAGGGGACCACGGCTTAACGTCCCATCCGACGGACGGAGTATTGCGCTTTAAATGTCCTTCACACATTATTCTAGCAGGGATCGTCTCCAATCTTCTCTTGTCCTCCTTCCTAATTGTGTCTCTGTTTCTACTCCGTAAGGTGCCGCAATCATCAGTGGCATTCCGGATCGCAATCATCAGTAGCCTTTCATTTAAACCCATGCATGACGATCTTCTCATCAGCTCCTCCCTGTTCACGAACGCCTCCTTTTATAACGCTATTATAATCTTAATGTCATTTCTGCTGTGTCCGTTTTCCTCTAATGTACTGACGAAATGGTTGAATTGCTGCACCTGCTCAAATTTTTGCCCACCTACTTCTATCATGAGTCTTACGTTCCTAGCTAGCGATGCTGAACAATACCGCCTAACCTAGGTGTTCTTGCGACTAAGTTTGATCACTACATTAACAAAATTAACTTAACATCTGACCTTTGTCTATTTACATTGGCAATGCATCTGAATAATCAACACATATTCAGAGACGAGTCTAAGGCACACATTTTTCAACGTGCGAGTTGATTTTACGCTTTCGTAGTTTCGAAAAAAGTGATCTCAACAGTTATACAAAAATACGAGGTTTAAACATAAGAATCATCGCTAAATTCACCACGTGAAACTTCAAGACAAATAAGCATCTCTTCGAAAGCAAATTTCCTACGCAAGGCAAGGTATAATAGTGAGTAACACTAATTAGAAGTTAATATCAAATAAAAGTTAAAACCAAAAACATAACTAAACCAAAATTACACTTTTAAACACGTCAACAACCGGATATGTGAGTTCAGCGGTTGTTCTGATGAATTCCGAATGTGCTTAGATGAGATGAGAACTCTCCTCTCTTCGTCTGTAAAATCAGTCTTATCTCACTTCGCTCGGTTACCCTTAGAAATAAAAGTATCGCGTTTTTTTAAATATCCAATAAATGAGAGGGCCGTATCCTAATTGACCTTGAGAATCCGCTGTATCGAATGTGAGAGACAAACTGTGGTTTATGGATTTTGTGATCGGGCAAATGTCCAGATGTTAGGACGGAATGGCGTGGTGCTTTGACCTACTTAAATGGGATAATGCAGCATGGCGTTCGGTAAAAAGGAATGTGCCTCAAGATTGAATTCCTTCCGGAAGTTTCGCGAACAGAAATTGGTTTCCACCCGTGTAACGGAAGTTTATCGTGCTATGCGTAGTAAGGCATCAAGGCTCAAGAGTATAAGTACAAATTGAAGACATGGTTACCGTTGTAGGAAAATAAAAAGAGTTCCATTCATCATGTGGTATCATAATCACTACTATGACAAAATTTAATAAATACACTTATATTAAAAAAAAGAATACATGATTAGATGCACACACTATGATGCACATGGAATAGAGGCAATATATTCAAATTTCCAAGAAAACTGCAATATAACCTTTACTCTTCTCAGGGACTCAATTGTGTGAATGTCGATTCGTCGTTCTCCACAAACCACGAGCTTGGTATAAAATTTTTGTCATTCAAGATTCACATTCAATCCCAATGCGAGTGTCTAATTTTATAACAATATTAACATATATTATTCAATTCAATATCAAATCAATGCATTATTTTATTCCGTTTCAGAGGATCGATAGTTCGAATGGTTCTAGTTGGAGACAAGATACCATACGTGCTACATTTTACTAATATTTAACATTCTTTCACTATCCTTTCTTCACACGTAGCGGTTAGAAGCACCCAATCAGATGGAATCTAAGGGAAGGATAAAACGGGGTTAGCTCAGGGTATTATAAAACTATTTAAGCATTGCAGCACTGAATTTGATCTACCTTTTGATTGGATTAAAATTAATTACTATACACCTTACTAATCTAAAAATATCAACCTTTATTAATTAAGTATAGTGTAAACCAATACTTAAAGTGAAGACGCGTATGTTACTGTAGCAGGTTAATTGGCGTATGTACAATAAAAATGTTTCCATCCTTTATTTTTCCATGGATCCATAATATCTAACGCACCACACCTGAAGTCTGTAAATACATGGTGATTATGCATATTATATACGTGTATATGAATACCAAGTCTTTTAAAGGTCTCCACAAATAACAAATACAGTCAAGAATTGGATACTTTCAGCACAGTTTTATCCTGATGATTATGCACACATTGTTACATCAATGACAAATAAGAACCATCGATGCTTTAATAAGTTGATGCGTAACATATTGGTCCCATTATAATAGCTTTTTCGTGTGCAGGTTGACGTGGACCACTAGCGTCACACACTTCCGTGGTCGCGCAGCGCATGCGCAGTCCCAAATAACAGGTTAATAACCACGTCTTCCATGAACTCCTCAGAGGAAAACTTACACAGTATGACGCCAATGGTTCCGGGTTGGTGTTGGGAAGGATGGGTTTAATGGGTAAGTGTATAAAGGGGCAGGAATATTTACGTATATTTCCGGTTGTTGAAATCTCTGTACCAATCACAGTATTAATGTTCGATTTTATTATTTTAATTTCGCAATATATATTACTTGATGACATTTATAAAACGCCATCCATGGCTTCAACATACATTTACGTTACTTCCCTACTTTCGACTTTCATCTACATTTTTCCTGGTTGTGTTGAAAGAGGTATTCTCAGAGGCAAATAAAATCGAAGAATGTTTAACTCGCTCGTTCCAAAATAAAGGTAATAACGTGTAATTTCTTACGCCATCAGGTACGGAGGAATGCCACAACATCGGGGAAGAGATTCATTGCTACAAAAAAATGGCATAGGGTTATAGAAGTAGAGAAAATGAGGACCTAGTATTTCGATTCGTCTCATGAATAACTAATAATTAAGTTAACAGAGGAATTAATAGGGGATTGAAGGAATTGGGAGGGGGGAATGAAGTACAAAAACATAGTTGGGAAAGAATGCATCGTTCAGATAGTCTGATTCTTATCTAATCTTATAATCTGGGGCGAACCTAACTTACTCTTACCAAAGATAAGCCCCCACATTTGGACACTTATCGTTGGCACAATAGCTGTGTGGAGCGTGTTGGGAGCAATACGAAATTGGCAGCACTATAAGAAATTCATCTATCGTGAGGGCTAGCCCATGAGAGTTTTAGCCCCTTAGCGATCCTTACTGTGAGGGAAAGTTCCCAGTGAGACATCCGGGTAGCAATAAAATTTTTGGGAAAATATACTGCAAGTGGAACTTAATGCTCAGAAATGTGTAGTAATACCTTTCAAACGAGGACTTGGGAGTTGTCCAGTATGACTACACTCTGTACACCGTTGTTTTGAAATAATAAATAGTAAGTTTTTAATAAGTTTAAGGATCTTGGAGTCATTATGTCGCCTTCAATCAGTCCCTCGAGAGCACATTTCTCATATTGTTGTACGTTCCAACTCTTTTCTGGGATTCACATTTAGATACACGGGGAACTTCAGCTCCCTTTTCTACATGATCAAGCTGTACAAGTCCTTGGTGCGCCCAATACTGGAGTATGGGTCGGTCATCTCGTCTCCCTACCATCTCAACGACATTCGTCAGCAGCAAAACCAACAAAAGAAATTCGTAAGAATGGTTGGTGTCCGACTTGGCTACAACTCCCTTGCTACGCCAGTCTGCGAATTGGAGTAGTTTTTATTTCCTTCCCCTTCAGTAAGGTAGTTTCCGTCATCAAAGAAAACTAAAGGCATTGATTGCGATTCGTTACCCACCATTAGTGTATTCACAATATACAAATTATTTGGTTTTAGAATTCCCAGTTTAGACGAATGGCACTGGTAAATTTTAACTGCATTTGAAAAAGGCCAGATTGGCGACCATGCGATGCCACTCCACGTGACGTCACAGGGACCTCGATTCTAGACGAGTAATCAGGAGTTTTAGATCGTCTGAGATTACCAATCCATGCATGTGACACAGACTTCAGGGAAACATCTCTTAATAATCACCTATTAAAACTGCCTAAAGTCAGAAAGTTTCCTTCGTTTGATAAGGTATTAATAATCCTTATTTAAGCCAAGCGCTACCTGCTAGCAGGGTACTCTGCTACCTGCTACAGCGGGAACCAGAATGACGTCACACGGGGTTTTCCCAGCAAACATACTTAGCCGTCGCGTTTTCGCGCTCTTGAAAATTTTCACTTTTCATTTAATAGCGAAAATTAGATATCGTCTTTTAAAAATCTAAAAGCGTGAAATACGTACTCCAGGAGTAATAATATTTCGATTTAGGCAATAAAAAATAATAGGAAACCACCATATTGTGGCTCCAACATACTGATGTAGTTCTACTGTTCAGATTAATGAATGGCCTCATTAACAGTCCAGTACTCCTGGGCGGTATTGACTGGTCAGTGCCAAGGGGTCTTCGATCAATGACCATCTTTCGCCGACGGTTCTCTTCTCCGCCTATCGCAGTGGGATCTCCCGACTTCTCAGAACAGATAGAGCTGCTAATACGCACTTGGATTTCTTCAATGAATCCCTAGCTTCGTTCAGAAGAAAAGTTGAGATGTTAGCTGAAATTCGTCCACATTTGCTTGGAGTCATTTGATTATTGTATGCATATATTTGTGGTGTAATATTCACTCATTATACATTTATTTATTTTTTCCTAGTCGCTGTTACTTTCTTAATCAGTTTGTTATTGTGATTGGTGTTATCCCTTGAAAACAAAAATAAGTAGTCGAGCATTGGTAAAACGTTTTTCCCTGCAGTCATCATGCAAAACGTAAAAAAAAATCCGCAGTCTAAGGGTTAGAATAAGTAGGCAGCACGATATCTTTGTGTATATTATCACTATGCTGTTCAGTGCAGCGATATTTCTCCCGAAAAGTTGAATATGAATGAATTTCTGTGGGGAGAATAAGCCAGTGAACGCGCCTACGCAGGAGGAGGGATGTGACAGTCTCAACGGACACCTTTCCGCCATGGAGGCGTTGTCGGATATCCAAAGGGACGGACTTTGGTGCGGCAGAGGTTATGCTCCCGGAACGGAAGAGAGTGGAGGGGAAAGAGGGGAGGGTGGAGAGGGGTGGGGGAGAGGTCCTTCCCCTCCCTCCCCCTCATCGAGTGACGTCAAAGCTACCCCACTTCCCGGCGCACAGACACACGCACCTATACTTTGGCCCGGCCGCCCGAAACTTCACCCCTTTGGTCCCTCCCGCTACTCTGTTCCCCAGCACCCTCAACACCAACCCTTGGCCAAGAGCCCTTGCGACACCGCGACAGCGGTAACGAAGATCGCCTGGTTACCCGCTTACGCTCGCAGGTTACTCAAAGATTGCTACCGGAAAACAAGATTGTTCAAATGTTGCAGAAATCCCACACAGAAAAAAATCTTTCGCCTTGTCCTGGATTCGTACACGGATCCCCTGAATTACGGTCGAGTGCTATTATTATGTACTAGGTCAAGTAAAAACCCGGTAAATCTGTCCATTATTGTCCACACATTTCCAAAGAGGGAAAAGACGCCTCGGGAGCTTGACTAGATGCAGCACACGAACAAAAATGGGGCTATCCGGGTTCGGAACCCGGTCATGGCGAATGATTTTTTTCTGTGAAATTTTCGCATTATTTATGCATAACGGGTGACTCCGTTTAATTTTCACCTTGGATATTCCCGGTATACTTCAATTAAATTGTTCAAAATTTATAATACAACTAACTTCGTTTTACATCATCATCACTGGTCAAGAATTCTAAGATTGTTAACGATCCTAAGGTAGATTCCGGTCATTTAGGTCTCCAGATGCAGGGGTTACTCATCTTCGGTTAATCAAGACAAAACTGGGAACACATTGGTGTTATTCACCCAATATTTACGCAAAGATAAGTGATTTTTAGCTACAGAACCAATTTTTTACTTCACTCTCCATTGAGAATATATTGAGCATGTGTCCTCTTCCACCGTTATCGCTGCTGAAGTCATAGAAACACGTTACCTTACGTTGAGGTTGAGAAATGTAAGTATGATTTTTGATATACCCTCAGAACTTCAGGAAAATGTCCATAATTTTGAAATATTTTCATTATTATAGTTTGGATAGTTTTGGCCACCCTGTACCCACATGATGGCATAATTATGTTAAGATCCAAGTCAGTTTATGCATCAGAAGCGTTGATTGAGTGCAAAGTGAGTTTCAGTATGAAAGTAAGCAAATTGGAAAAAGTCAAGCCTGAAAAGATTACTCCTGTTCAGCAAGTTCAACCTATGATATCGATAACATTTAATACGATTTGGAGAACCAAGACTTTTGAATTAGATCATACATATTAAAACTCGATAGCTCCTAAATACAAATCCATGAATATTTCTCCCAAGTGCAGGATAAAAAAGACAGGTTCTCTCATTCAAACCATTCCATTTCTATAGGTATTCATTTTCTTCGTAACGATCTACTCATCAACATAGGAATAGTTGTTGATGTGTAGATCGGTTATATCCAACTTTCCAACTTCATTAGCATTGTTAAATTAAAAATCAGTAATGACTGCGTCGAAGTTCCTTATTATAGTGTTTACAACAGTATATAATTTCATTATATCATGTCAAACGAAAATCTCAAGCACACGCCAAGTATTGTGAGTTACAAAACATGTGATGCTGATCTAGTAGCTTGATAATGATATTCCACATCTTCAACGTATTGAGAAAAATAAATACTACTTTTACTGCTTCAAACTTTAAAAGTATACCATTAGGATTTTTAGGGAGACCTTTATTAATTCAACTTTTTTTGACTACATTGTAACAATTCAATTGCTTGAACATAGTAATGGTTAGTATTCGTAGCATTTAACCTATCATCAGGACAAGTAATTATTTTATATTATTATGTATTTATATACTTATACTGATGAAGATGTTATGTGTTGAAACCAGGGTTGGCATATGAAACGTAAAAAAGACAAAACCATTAAAATTTTAATAGTTTCGTTACAGGGAGCGGAATGTAGAAACAGTCTGCGTAAAAAGACCAGTTAGTAAGAAAAGGAGAGAAGAGTTATTATATCCTAATATAATGATACCCCACGAAAAGTTATACATCATTATTATACTATTTAAAATTCTTGCATTATTGAAAATAAATGAAATTACGCCTTCCTATCGTTAAATGGAATCGTTTAGGGCTTCACTTGGTGGAAATTCGATGTATTCATGATAAAATATGAACTAAAAAAGATAATTCCCACACTTTAATATAAAACTCCACTACTTACTGACAATGGTTTCGACATTATATGTAATATTCAAGGTCCTATTCAAGGAAATTACCATTTTTAGTTTATATTCCTATCGTTTAGTTTGATATGATTCTCTTTATTACTATAAAAACTGAAGAAAAACTTATTTTGTTGATGTGACGTGAGAAACGGAAAAGAGTATGTGCAACGAAAGGGGAGTGTTCTTTTGTTTAGGGATGTTTCCTCATCCGAACCCAACTGTACAATCTGTCAATGAAAGGATGAGTTCTGGCAGACATCGAGCGCCGAGTATTTTAGAGATGAATGGGAAAGGTCGAGGGGTGGAGCTGAAGGGGAAACAGGGGTTACGAGGGGTCAATCGGGACCATGAAACTGAGGTCGTTATGAGAGATGAGTGTACAAGTTTATTATTTTAAACGAAGTATCGCTACACATTATTATTAATTACTAGTGATGAATATATACAAATACATTAGTATCCGGTGTATCTCCCATTACCAAGTTAATTCCTTCAAAGCACTGCAGTAAACAGGTAATTTTATAAGTAGTTTGTCGCACGGGTGCAAATTTAATTATACGAAAAATTAACTTCGTCAAGCAAAGATTATTAGTCTTAGCCGCGATTCACACCTGGACCCATCCACTGTGAGAGGCAAGTGCACAAGTTCAATATTTTATCCGAAGTATTACCACACATACTTGTTGTTAGTTTTCAATGCAAATATTGCTATCCGCCGTATCTCCCACTACCAAGCTAATTCTTTAAAAGCACCGCAAGGAACAGGTAGCTTCATAAGTAGTTAGCCGCACGTGTGCAAATTCAATTATATGAAAAATTAAGTTCACCACGAAAAGGTTATTTGGCTTATCTTGTATTCAAACCTGGATCTATCAAATGCCCGTTTACATGCCTGCTGAAGTCAATTGCCGGGGAACTAGTGGACGGGAATAAAGGCAAAGATACCCCGAATAAATAATAGAGAACAAATTATTAAGTAAATAAAAGAGAAGACAAATGAAAATATAAACAGCTGAGTGATATAAGAGCGGGGTGGGAACCTGCGACATGTCAAACTGCGAACTGTTTCAACTAATTTATTGAGAAAATATAGAACATGATAAAATTGAAGTAAATTACACTTTTTGCACGGTCCAAGTTGTAACGGAATAAAATTGTTAGTAACAACCCATTTCTACGCATAGCGACATCATCAGGTAAATTTAACTATTATGTAAGTAAATTCAAAATTTAAACATTATTTTTTCTTTCTCTCTAAATATAAACTCATATTCACTTTTAGCCCGGATGAAGGTGTATGAATATATCAAAACTTTGCCAAAAATTTGCATTTAATATTCTTCAAAACGTCTACTCCAATACACTGATTCAAAATTTAATATTTAATTGACCTGATGATGACCCCATGAACCGAAACGCGACTTCAACAACGAATATTCGCCATTAAAAATCGGATGGTATAAAATTTGACTTATTTCAATTCTGGTAATTAGACTCCATCAAGAGGACATCACAGAACCTTTTAAATGACCTTTACTTAAGATTTTAGCTGGCAATGCCGACAGATAAGTGGATGAATGAAGTTGGTTATTATAGGGAAGAATAAAGTTGGTTATTATAAATCGAAGTCTTATTCTATGATATCCTCCTTGAAAATTCATTTTTAACTCCTGGTGCCCTCCTCTAATTCTATCAATACGTCGCTGACTACGATGACTTAACCTACGGTACGTACGAGAAGATAGAAAAAATATTTCGATAATATATAACGCCCAAACCGATAAGACTCTTACCAACCTACGTAACTTATATACGAGATAAGATAACATACTCGTAAGATATATAAGATAATATACTTGAACTAGATGAATGTAGGAAACACATAGGCTTCGTTGGACATGATTACTTGCGTGCGATGCTCACTTGCACGATATTTGTAATTATTGTTTTTAGAGAAAAAAGAAGAAATTATTGAAACAAATCCCTTTTTGCTGCACTCCTTCTAGATGAAAATAAACAGGCTCCCTGGTTTGGGAAATACTAATGGTTGTAGTAATCCATCGGAGATGGACGTAACAAAGCCTAACTTCAGTTAGCGCACAAAAATTACTCACTAGTACCTGATCATATCTCCATCGTCATTTCGTTCAAATACACTTTTTCCACCCCGATATAACTGCCATTTGATGTTAATAATTCTTCAATTCCACCACCTCTATCGATTTCCCTCCAAAACACCTCCCCTCCCATGCAAACCTTTCTAACTTCTATCCTACCTCCCACTACTACTATTTCACCCAACACCGTTTCACTTTGGCCTTAGACATTTCCACCCTATATCGCTCCAAACGGAATTTGACGCGGCGCTAAATGTTCTTGAGTGATATAGAGGAGGGACACTAAATAGCGGCCAATGCTACTCCCATAGCCTACCTCGTTAACTAGGTGCTACCTTGGATTGACAAGGTTCTAACTGACCATCAGCTGGTTTTGAGAAAAACCTTGTCAACGTTTTAAACTGCTCTATATCTATTATTAATAGGATTATTTTTTTGATTTTTGGCACATACACTAGTGATCCAATAGATACACCAGTAATTATTACTTTAAGAAAATATGTTATTTATTTTATTTTTTACATGTTTATATGAGTAAGAAAATAAGTAAAATGCAGTTAGAACCTTGTCACACCAAATATTAGTTTTTTCTCCTTGCAGTTGGAACTTTGTCACTGTTCTAAATCTGTTATTATTTTACATAGAGGAATAAAAACCGGTGCAACACATAGAGAAACATAAACTTAGTTATCTTGAGTGCAACACCAAATTTTGCAAAAATGTCAGCTAGAACCTTGTCAAACCAAGGTAGCGTAGGATACCAATGCTGGCAACGAGTCGTTCACCAAGTAGGAACTACTGGTACACGTGGACTCAAATGCGATGGCTAAATAAGTATTCTCAGTAATTGTCGACAGTTTTTGGGATATATTTGAGAGCTATTCAAAAATCAAAAGCACATCACAGAACCTTTTAAATAACCTTTAATTAAGATTTTAGCTTGCAATGCTCACAGGTAGAGTGGATGAATGAAGTTCGCTGTTATAGAATGAATCTTATTCTATGATTATCCTCCTTGAGAATACATTTCAACTTTTGGAGTACTTCTCTAACTCTATCAATACGTTGCTGACGACGATGAATAAACCTACGGATTTTACGAGAGGATAGAAAAAATATTTCGTTTATATATAACAGCCAAACCGATAAGACTCTCTTCAACATATTCAGTGACTAATATACGAGATATAAGATAACATACTCTTTAGATATATAAGATGATATACTTGAACTAGATGAATACATGAAACACACAGGCTTCGTTGAGCATGGTTACTAGTGTGCGATTCTCACCTACACGATGCTTGTAATTATTGTTTTTTATAAGAAAAATAAGAAATTATAATAATAAATCCCTTTTCGCTTCACTTCTCCAGGTGAAAATAAACAGGGTCCCTGGTTAGGGAAATACTAATGATCGTAGTAATCCATCGGAGATAGAGGTAACAAAACATTTTTACACATTCAAGTTTATTTTACAGTTTCGCATATTATGTTTAGTCAGCCAGCATCGGTGTTTCATTGAATTTAAAAAAAAAAGCACAGCCTACTTTCTGCCAAGAGAGACGCTAGCACATTTTCAACAATTTTTCAGGACCACCGTGTTGCTATCATCTATTAGCTGTATTTCTAAAATGAATATACTAAAATATTTCAAAAAACCTGATGGTATACTTTTAAAATTATTAGCAATAAAATTATTATTTACTTCACTCAACACAATTATAATCCTGAATATCACTACCAAGGGGTCTGCAAAGATAAGGCCTAATTCCATCACATAGAAGGCTGATTTCTGTTGCCACTTTATCGCATTTTAATCGATTTTCAAAAAGGTCCGCGGCGCGGTCCCGGGTGCAACGCGATCCACTTTTTTCTAATATTTTTTGCAGTAAAAGTTTTGTTATTGAGAGGAAATGCATTGAAAAGTAATGAATTTGATAAATCACATCGACTTGAACAGCAATTTCGGTTTACACCCCTAATTAATGCCTTCTTTCCCCGTGAAACTGGGATAAATTTATACGTCAGCAACGCTAGTGGCGACTTCTGTCAATACATTGAAATGCGCGGTGGTTGACAACACATTTACAGGCCGCCTTGAGGATCCTCTTATGTAATATCCGTGATCATTATTACGCTACTAGATCGGCATCACAGGTTTCTTAAAGATATTACTTAAGGCATATAATAGATTTTCGTTCAACATGATTATATGCATGCGATCCTCACTTTAATGAAACTTGTAATTGTAGTTTTTAAGTACAAAAGGAAAAAATTTATAAAAAAAAAGACTCAATCCAACAAATTTTGTTTATCATTCCTATCAAATTCGAAGCGATGGCTCGTCTTTAAAAAATTCATGCAATTACGGCAATGACGCCTACAGGGACCGGTTGTAGCTCATTACCCTCAGCATTCTTAATCCAAATATCGATTGAGCCCTTTACAATGACCCATCAGCGCAATCGCTAATTGTCTTCACATCCACTTATTCAGGCGTCATTCAAAGCGGTTTCATGCGATGAAAGTAATCCGATGTGAAAAATAGGGTAGTGCAACAAGTCCTTCGAAGAACCAAGTAGATTACCTCTAAGTACGCATAGCAAAGGGATTTCATAGGGGAGGCTCCATTACATCCCATAGATGGCTGATTTCTGTTGCCACTTCGGTCGCATTTTAAATCGGTTTTCAAAAATGTCCGCGGCGCGATGAGTGCATGCGATCCACTTAAAAAAAATGTATATTTTGCATTACAATGCTTGTAATTGCGAGGAATAGTATTGAAGAGTTATGAATTTAATAAATCACACCATCTTGAATGTAAATTTCGGTTGATACCCATGATAAAACTTTATTTCCCCGTGAAACTCGGATCACTTTCTCCGTCGACTTTTGGCGACTTTTGTAAACCCATCTAAATGCGTGTTGATTGACAACAAATTAAGAGGTAGACTTGAGAATCCCTTTCGTAAAATTCGTGACGGATAAAAAGTAAAATATAATACGAAAAAAAAAACGAAACGAAATACGAATTAGACCATTATAAATTATCTACACATTGGAACGGAAAAATTCTCGTGACCGTGTCGATACCTCCACAGCACAAACGCTCAACAGTCGCCCACCGAATCAAATCCGCTCATCTAGTACTACAACAGGGATTCGTTGATTTTTTGTGTAGTGGAGGCATCGATGTGTCACATTGTAAAAATCGTATATTGCTAAGGGCTGCAATTTCAAATCGTTAAGGCTAACACGGTCACTAATGTGTAATAGCATTTTCTGGAGATATTTAAAAAAAAGTTATAGTTGGTGGACTTAAGCATTACACACACTCAACGTGTAATCTCAAAGGTATACTTGTAAAATTATTGATAATCTTTTGCAGTGAGGGCCTGGGGCTGGCGATTTGTGACCCACGTAGTACACCAAAAGCCAATTTTGCGGGGTTAAGCTGTTACTTAAAAGGAAAAGAAACTTCATTTTGTGATCTATCATCTGCGAAAATTACAGCCTATTATCTCAAATAAAGGTTTTTAAAGAGGATTTTAATATACATCTACACCGATAATCATTCGTCTATTTGGTTTGATTGTGAGGACAACAATTCTATTATATGTCCCAATCTCCTTCCTTTCGCTGCATACTAATAGTCTTCTTTTTGTTCTAAAGAAATATTTTAGAACTTTAATGGAACTGACGTTTAATTAGTTTCCGGTGAAACTAGTTCAACGGGGTCTAGGATGACGCAACTTTTTCACGGTCAAAAATGCTGTCTTCAGACAAATATAATGCGGACCAGACTATGCGGTATATTGCCGACGCTCTTGAGTATTGCTTACTTCTTCCGCGGTGCTGAAGAAGGGAGAGAACGGCCGTGGAGTGCACACGTGGAAGGTTTGATGGGAGTGATAAGGCACGAGGGAGGAAGGTGACCGAGTTAAGCAAACGAACAGCACCTGCAGATGAGATCTCCCCTTTAATTTAACATAAGTAAAGAACAAAACCTAAATTTAAGATGCTTAACGTAAAAATAAATTGGAATGCAAATCTTTTTCACTTACTGTGATGAAGGTTAAACTAAGGAGTCCATAAATCATTATCCCTCCCCACCAGTTACAGACCTTTTTGACCTCTAGCATAAACGTAATTCCCCAAGGAATAAGGCACAGTAAGTAAGACCGGGACACAATTACGCGGATGTTGGTATTATGTTGCTGTGGTAAGATATTCCTATTAATCACTCCCTTTAAATAAAATGTTTCCCACAGGAGATGATTCCTACACGAGGAAATATTTCCTACAGCGTGATTTTCCACAGAAGATTATTAAAGATAATCCTCAAGCATTAATGCAAATCCCCCAGAATGAGAACCGATACGATGAAGTCAACCATTTAATTTTTGAACTTTCTCCACCAACAATGTGTTGTGTTTTGGAAATATTTTCGAGACAAACGCATTCGTTACGAAGCATTACTACTTGCAGGTGTTAATATCTACCTTTTTTTATGGGAAAGAACTTTTTCCTCAACTTTCATATCCCGGGTATATATGTTTCCATTCAAGATAAAATAAGATTTTAATCTTCTGAATTAGTAGCTTATTTTCAGCATATTCTCATTGACCTTCGTATTTACTATCACTAATTCAACGCGAAGGATGGTGGATAGGTGAGGGTGGAGTTCACCCCTAATAAGCCAAAGGCATGTAAATTTCACACATACAATGTAGGGGTGATTAGCAACTCTAGCGCTCTACACACTAGGCTACCACGTTATCCAAATAATCTTTACTACACATTTCTAAATTAGCTAATTCCGGGTTCTTAATGGTCACTGTTTCCTGAAAAAGCCCATTTAATTCCCTCTTCCTTTAATTATATCATAATGAAGTAGTAGTCAAAATAAACTATGCGGCTGGTAGAGTGACAATAATTGGCCCTATCCAGTAATTATATGCTTTCATTGTAATGAGAAAATCTTTTCATGGGATTTCACGAAATGAAAACAGACAAAAGAAATAAGATTAAAACAAATATAAAAACTTTAGGGGATATTAAGAAAGAAAATTCCAGCAAATACAAAGGAATAATTTTAATAAAATAAAAAAATTATATTAAAGCTGAGAAAAAATAAAATTTTAGTCATATTATTATTTGTGTCAGGGAAATTTCAGAGAATAGCCTTCCAACTATCTCGTAACAACATTTTTACGAAAGCAGTGAGAAATTTCCCAGTTAGTCCTAAGATCCTGTTAGCGCGGATCGCTTCATTACAACAGACAGAACAAGTGGATAGGAGGCAAGGGTGTTAAGGGTCTCACTACCGCGGTGAAAAGCGCGTACCTAGATAAGAAAAAGCAGCGATTATTGGATTAGAACTTCGCCAACTAATCTTAATAAAATCAAAAAATTAAATTAAAGATGAGAAAAGATAAAATTACAGTTAAATCATTATTATTGCCTGGGAAGTGTTGGAGAATAGCTTTCCCCTTTATATTAAGAATATTAGAGGAAAATAGGTACTTATAAATATTTTTTTCCGCATAAAGTTATCAATAATATTTATTTAATATGAAGCAATTCAAACACAGAAATATTAAGTGTGAGTTGTAGCATTATTTTTTATTTTGTTATCATGGAGGTGCCAACAGATCAATTAGCTGTTATTCCAAATGAATGACCATTTCTTTAACTCTTGGAGGTATAAAATCCTTACCCAGTAAGCGAGTCCCCTATATTCATTTATTTAAAACCAAAAACAGCGTTAAAGCGTTTAAACCGTGTTATATAAACAATAATAAATTATGTTAATACGGTAAAATCAAGTAAAAATAATCTCATAAACAGCAATGATGATTAGCAAATGAAATATACATAAAAAGGTGGGTATCAGAACGAAAATCTTTGCAGTTTACCGTTGAAACTGGTGCGGGAGGCAAAAAGATCAAGGGAAAAAAAAGAATTTGAGCGGGAATTGAAAAGAGAAGTTAAACGGTAGAAAAGGGGAGTTTTTTGAGAAATTGACATTAGTAATTAGGGCAGGTGTAAAGTTTCTGTATTTCTGGAACTTGGAGTGAAAATAATGAGAGATCAATGCATCTGAAGGACCCATTCATGATGCAGTGAAGAAATTTGATGCGGGATATCAATCGGCGGTGGGTGGGGTGAAA
The DNA here is from genome assembly GCF_921293095.1 of Ischnura elegans. Taxonomy (NCBI): domain Eukaryota; kingdom Metazoa; phylum Arthropoda; class Insecta; order Odonata; family Coenagrionidae; genus Ischnura; species Ischnura elegans. The sequence goes on from NC_060257.1 coordinate 72,890,448, forward strand.
TAATCCAAGTTAGAGTAGTATTTATTCATGTTAAGAGAGTCCGAGGTGAGGTACCTATGAGATGTTATGCTATTGCTAAGGAGAAATAGAGCGAACGGTTGCGTAGTTATAATGTGGTGGGAGATGCACTTGATGAAATGGTTGAGCAATATTCTACGATGGATTGCACACAGCCTCGGCTAAGTCAAGTACCTATGTCCGCTTACCTCTATGACCTTGGACCTCCTTATTAACCTTGGAGGTCAATTAGAGGATAATACGGGTATTTGGACAATACAAATGACTTGGGAACCCTTTAAACCAATGGATTGACACCTTTGTTGATATGCTATTCTTTTTGCCACCCTTACGACCTTGACTGAGGCCTTACTGGGTAAACGGTTGAACTTTCGTAAATAAAAGTATTATTTTCGGTTTTATCATGTCCGAAAGCGTAATAATTGACATCGTAGTCATTGAAATTCACACTTTTTTAATCTGGAATTTTTAACATTGAAACTTCATGAGGCAAATTCAAAATTCTGGTTTAGACCCGCATTTTGAGGTTAAGAGGTCAAAATTGTAAATTTTTGCTTATACTAAACAATAAAAGGACCTTTCCCCATAAGTGCGCCAATTTTCATGAATATTGCTATTGGGAGTTACCAAAATTAGAAGTCAGAAATGACCCACCATTATTGGGACAGTCTGTTTATCCACGGGAAATTGACAGCCGGAATTTGGTCTGGTGTAAAGTTTCTGTATTTCGGGTCGTGCGGGCTGTAATATGGAATGAAAAGAAAGCGAGGATATCAATGCATCTGAAGGAACCATTTGTGATGCAGTGAAGAAATTTGATGCCGGATATCAAACTAATGCTTATGATAATAGAATGTCTCCCATTCACTTGTTTTGCCTATCGCATCGGGAACTCCGCAATGACAGTGGGAGAACACGCGGCACTCGTTTCATCCACATATTACCCCGCAAACCACCTAAAAGGCGTGTGGCAGGGGGTGTTAGGACACCAGCCATTTGCACATAAAAGGAAACGCTCCAACGAAATTACGACGGGCATTTATTAAATTCCTTTATGGTTCGGGGGAAAAAGGAATTCGTATATCTATCCGTTCGACAAAATATCTCTCTTAATTTATCGCTTCTGTCGGGCCTGGAAATATATTAGGGATGTAATATTATGTTCTCCGTGTCGCTCTTCAAGATATCCATTCTCAGTTGTTCAAGCAATCTAAGCTTAGCGCGCAGCCTCCGAGTCTCCAGCGGCTCCCTGCTTAATTCGCTTAACATTAGAAAAATGCTGTCTGTTCGCCCGTAGCAGTTTTTGACGAACCGCGCAGCCTTCCTTTGTATTTTATTCAGGTCGCGGATTAAGTCTTTCTGTACGTCGTTTATGAGTGTAGGTACGAGGTGTGCGTAAGGGAGCGATGATGAGTTGTTGTTGTCCGTGAAAAGCGCGTTATTGATTCGCCGCCGCGTGTACCTCACGCTCCGCCTCCCCTCCTCCAGCCTTCCCTCTCCACTCCACACCCTCCCCTCCATTCAGACTCATTCCCCTCTTCCCTGCACCTCGTGGCTACTCATACAAGAGTGAACCACGGTACGAAGAGTTGAAGGAGTTCAACCACATTAGGTCTGCAAAATTTTTCACAATTATTTACGCTATGTAAAATGCGTATGATAACGCGTAATTGTGTTAAAAGGATTATCATAAAAGAATGATAATAATTAATACAGACAAAACTTAAGTCAATTATAGACTATATATTACGTTGATTGACTAGAAAAATAGAAGTTGTTACATACCTGATATTGCCAGTGGCGCAGCGAAGGGGGGGTTTTGGGGGATGAACCCCCCTCCAGAGCTCAGAGAAATTTTTAAGTTTAATCCATTTTAATTAATTGGATTGATGTTACTAATAGAATAGTGTAATTATTAATAAATAATCCCTCAGAAAGCCGTAAAACTCACCATTTTGAACCATTTATCTTAACATTCCGCAATTTATAATCTCGCACCTACCGCTTATCCTGGTGGGTATTCCATACCCCCACACACCCCGGTATTAAAGTTGCACCTAACCCCCCCCCCCCCCCCCCAAGCTTTAATTCCTAGCTGCGCCCCAGGATATTGCTGTACCACTCTCGCAATACATTGAAAAGACAATAATCGGGAAGATAAATATAGAAATTAGTTTTCATCTTCTTTGTTTACAGTCCACAACTTGACTCTTTTTCACTATTTACCTTTTTACTTTTAACGAAGTGCCTGCGAGCACAAAACCTATTGGATTTCGTTCTTCTTTTGCTCCATAAATAATTATTAGACACAGTATTAACGTAAATGATGATCTAATTAACCTTTAATTTTACACGTCGTTGTAGTCTCTTTGACATATTGGTTTTTTATCCGTAACTAACCAACAAGTGTTCACCTTTGACAACCTTTTTGCTTTTTTTCTTTTAATTTAAATTAGCAATCGATTGATTCATTAACTTCAACAATGAATAAGTACCAAGAATTGGCAATAGATATAAAGAGAATATGGAATACGGAACATGTCGTTATAGCTCCAATTGTCATCTCTGCTACCGGTATCATCCCAAAACTTAAAAAATAGTTTCAAAATATTCAACCTTCATTCAGATACAAATATATCACAATGTAAACGCTGTAATAATTTCAACTTGCCATATCACGAGAAAATTTCTCAACGCAATAGAACAGTAAAGAGCTACCTTGGTAAGGGAGCGTTTGCTCTTTACACATAAAAATCTCATTGAAAACTGAAGAAATTTTAACAAAAAATACGATAACAATAATATAATATATAATTATAGTAATAAAAACATCTAGTATTGTGGACTCATTGTTCCTTTGGGCGCAAATATTGAAATGCATAAATTACGTTACAAACTGTTTGAGACGGCATTTTCGAAAAATAAAAAAATATATAAACTGTGAGTAATTCTGTTATCGTTTAAACCACTTTCAAAACCACACCATTATTTTACGATAACCCTACATTTTATTTACATTACTGAATGTTTATTTTATAAGCTTTGCTATTTAATTCTATTATTTTATAATCCTCAGACAACTCTTTTTCCTCCACCTCGTGGCTTACGAAGTTTTTCACATTCATTGAACAGTACATTAATATCATGTGCTTTTCATTGCATTGTGAATGGTTATCATAAAAGTTTAACATGATGAAATTACTTGTCTATTTCCACACCTATTTATTTCTACCGACCCAGGTTTTGGCACATAATGCCAATTTCAAGGCCCACCTCATAATGCCACTTTCATTATATTAAATATCAAAGATTTCCACCGAATTACGCCGGAAACTGTATCTTTTATCATAAAAAATGGTGCGGTTCCAGTAATGAGGAACTTGCATGGGTCGTAGATTGCTCTAAAAACTATTTTGAATAAGTCAAATGGATACATTAGCTCGCAAAAATACCTTCAGTTTCTCCATTCAACATCAAAAGAAATAAAAAAATTGCATTTAAAATCGAGAAAATTTTCTCTGAGCCGACCACTGCGCGAAGACACCCGAGCGTTGCCGAGGCCAGGCGTGACGTCATAGGTGCCTAAACAACCGTAGGGAGTAGGGAAATACGCTGAGCGCATGGTGTAAAATTTGTTTTGAGGGAGTATTTAGCCGCTCATCGTCACTTTATTTTGTTCATTTATTCTTGGGCAAGTTTTCCTATTGCTAATGTGCCTAGATTATTACTTGGGATATTAATAATGCGGAAACGGGATGATGAAGTATAAGCGTTTCACTTCGTATGTTTTAGTGATCAGAAAAATGGATGATAACGTTGCCACTCGTTCGAATAGTACACCTGAAATGCATCTACATCTACATAATACCCCGCCAGCCGCCTAAAAGGCGTGTGGCATGGGGTGTTAGGACACCAGCCTTTTTATAGGACACCAAAAATTGATGCCACGACCCTCATGTAATTTGTTAAGACAAATTATTGCTATACGTCGGCGGCAAATCGAGTTGTAAAAGAAACTTTTAATACTGGAGGATAACGATCCGTAGCTGTGCCGTTGACATTAGAGTAAGCTGTGCTGTTGAATTTGGCAACACCGAATTAACGGAGAAGGTAGTCCTATCCGTCCTACGGTACGAATTCACAGCAAAGCAGTCTGCACACAATCCACATGTGAGATCGCGAATCGGTTCCGCTGCAAACACACACACAAGCTATAACCTATTTCAATAATGTAGGTAAATCCACAAACAATATACTAGCATATACCATAAAAATATAGTGGAAAATAGGCAAATACTCTTATCAAAAACTGGATGTCACTGTCACATTCTTATATTCATCACGTACATAACTTACAATAACAGAACTCGTTATGATGAAAACAGCTATTTATTCACTGATTTAAACCCTTAAATTAGCCCACACAAGTGACACAGGTGACTTTTCTCACTACTATTCGTTGAAATAATGGAATAACAAACTTCACTCACAGTTTTTATTTCAATAGCATGATCGTGAAATGTCATATCTACGGTGAACAACGGAGATTAGCACGCCACTGACAATTTTTACACTACTGTTAGACATTTATCGATAGCGTAATAGCACTTTTTACAATTCAATCACGATGGAACACTGATAACTCTTGGCCGATATTTTTCAACCTTGTCAAACTTTGTGCATTACAACCACTGGCACTGTGATTATTAGCAGTAGCTTAACGGGAGATGTCACGTTGAAAATAACGCTATTTTGGCACAAAAATGTTCCTAGATGTCTCCAATCAGCGAGCAAAAGTTGCATTGACTGGAATTCACCCCATAATACAAGCACATACAGTCCTAAACGACGAATTCTCCGGTACCTATGAATAAACGGATGAAGTTATTGTATATAAAAGCTAAGCGGACATTAGTAAACATCAAAATCGTTCTAATTACATACTTAAATGAATGATATGCCGTCGATAACATCAACTTACAATTTACGTATCCCCCTTCCAATGGCCGTGGCTCAGACTCCTACAACGATGTTATTTAGGTATTATAAAATTTTTGGTTTAACTGCTCCAGTTTTATATTTTATGCCCTTACTCAGATATTAATATTATAAATAATGCAAAATATGAGGGCTTCCAAGCCTCTATCGTCGGATATTTATCTTTAAATATAAAATAATCAACACGTCTAACAAACGAAGCTCTCACAACTGCTGGCAACTATTACAAACAATCACAACAATAGCTTCGCGTGATGTTTAGGCACCTTTGACGTCATCGAGGCTTCGTCCGCAGTGGCTTGGGGGGTGAGGGAGTTTTTCCCGCGCTTTAAAATTCGTTATATTTATCATTAAATATCTCAAGAAGGAAAACTCAGATTTACATGCGGTTTTCTTTGTTGTATTCAGAAAATAATTTTCTGTCCGCCTGTGAAATAAAAAAAATTCATGCAAGTTCCCCATTCATAGGAAGATACCAGGTCTTAAGCATAACGATTTTTTCCTGTGGAGGTACATCAAAAGCGTTGTATACAGACTAAAAAAAATCGCAACATAAATCACAAAATGAACAGGATTAATCACAATCACTAACGAAGTAATGGGACATAAGTTGAGTGTCGTTTGAATTAAGGCTCATTAAGGGAATCATATTGAAGAAGTATATAGATTGTGGAAAAAAACTCTTTGAGACGGTATATTCAAAAAATAAAAATAAAGCATTAACAGTAGGTATTTTTTATTTTTTATGACCTCTTACAACTTTTGATCTTATAGTTTGTCACTGGTGCAAATGACCTTAGCTGTCGAGGCACCCTTAAAACAAAAATACTAACACGTAAATAGTATCCAATTCATCCCCGCCAACTCCTCAAACTTCCTATTCTTCCTTCTGATAACTTGATTATTGGTTATTTATGGTACAAATTGAAATATCAGGTCCTCATTTTATCTCCTCCTATAATACTAGTACGATGTTTAAGCATACGTCAAGCGCAGTATTTGTCTCACTGAGTTCAGAACCTGCATCCCTGGGCGGCGCCCCGCCATCCCTCTCTCGATGATGGTGGGGGATGAACAGTGAAAGGATGATGGCGAGACGAATACTAGTAATAAGTCCCCCTCGTTCCCCCGTGGAGAGCAGACTGCTTCTCCAGTCAGACGAGTGGGAGGAAGAGGGGAGAGTGCACTAGAAGACCGGCGGTGGGAGGGGCAGAGGAATAGAAGGAAGGACTACGAGGCGCCGGCGTCTTCGATCGCGCTCACGCATGGAATCGTGAGTCGTGCATTGTGACTACGCCAGCGTGGTCAATGATGATGCCCCCCTCCCTCCAAATAAATACGATAACCCTAGTGGGAAGAGAAAATTCTATTCGTGCTATGCACGCCGACAATTCATTACAGACCACGGTTTTGACATTTATGCCATCATCACGGTACGAATTCTTAAAACTCAATTTCTTAAAACCGACAATGAAAATTATTTTCTCACATTTAAATACTAGTTCTACACTTACATAGTATATTAATTTTAATTTTATTTATTTACCAGGTTAATTTTAATGATTGATTTAAAAGCACGGGTATAAAGGGCTTCCTTAACACTGAAACAGTAAATTATTTTTTAAATTTTTATTAACACATTAATTCTAAGCCATATTTGCGTATAACCCAGTTTTTTATTCTATTTGCTTCGAGATTATATTATGTAATGTGAATATTTTGAAACTTCTCAAAAAGTGGAACGAGAATGTACAATTACTAGCTAAATTTATTCCGAAATGCATAAGAATAATTCATAATTCCGAAATAGTACGTTTTTTTTATATATCGTTGTATGGTATTTCTGTTACTATGGCACGTTAATGAGTCCTTAACACTGTAGCAATGTTTTTTACTGTAGCAATTCCACTTAAATAAATGGAGCTTCAGGAAGATGCTATTTTGACCGATAAAAAATTTCCTAAATATTATTAACTTATCATCTTAAGTGGTTTAACTTTTCATTTTCTATAATTTTATGACAAATATTTTTATACGGTGAAATTCTAATGTGATTAGAAGTATACTAGTAAATAATTTATTCACTCGGGTTCCAACTGTGTTTTAACGATAGATCAACGAAAATAATAAAGTAAAAATTGTATATTATGATACGAGTATATTGTCATTTCTTAACAGTATCCTTTAATTGCAAAAATGAAAAAAGTAAAAGGCTGAGAACCTTCTGACGAGCCAGATGTCTCTGAAGGACTTGAAATGCAAAAAAATTATGATCTGCATCAATGAAAACAAAACCTTAAGAGAGGGGAGAAATTAAATAGCAAGGAAACATACAAACAAGGGCAGCTGTGGCGTTGACAAGGAGCTAAATAAAAAGACCCAAATACAATTTAAACTGTAATAAATTAATAAGAAGTGTATGTCCACCAAATAAAATGTCGAACTTACGAACACCGTTCTGACAGCACGACACAGTAGTCTAAAATCTGTACCTTGGCAATTAAAGTGTCGAAAGCATGGTCGGTAACATATCGTATTTTATGAGCGGAACGTAATAAATAAATTTTAGTCGGAAACGTTAAACAGAGTGCGATAACCCAACCCTTTAAGGAGCTAGGTTCACCACTGCGCCATCCGAAATGAATACTTTAAAGTATGCTGTTAAAAATAAGGTTTACTCTCAAAGACGACATCTATCGTGGATAAACAGAAATACATGGCTAAACAGAGTGCTGATTTCTCATATTTTTAAATAACACTTTTTCCTACTACTTGAGCCAATTTTTGAGCCATTTTCAGGGAGCTAATGTGATTTGACTTCAAATATAGTACTCATTTGCTAATAACTCAAAGGTGAAACGGTGCGTTGGATAATTTTTAAAAGTACATAATTATTGTGATGAAAGAATCAGAAGAGCATACTTTTTAATTAGCAATATAATGACCTACGCTTCATTTCGCGACTACGTCCTTGAGAAAACGTAAAAATCTTTCTCTCAATCGGTCGTATTTTGTCTTTTATTCTGCGAAAATTTACTCACTTTAAACTTTCGGTATTCTCTTGAAATTTTCAGGGCATATTTTGAGTGTAGCTTTGTTTCCTTGTTTCACTGTACCATCTTTGTGAGGTGAAAGAGATACCTGGCTTGTATGTACTCTTTACATCCTGAAAATTTAGCGATGATAGCGTGAATTTTAAACATGTAAAGCGTCACGAAATAAAACCGTTTTTGGGAGTTATTTGAGTCTTCTTAAGGAGATTCGACTGAAAAACAAAAGAAATGTAATTTTCATAAAAATTCCTATATCGGGCGTTTCGTTAAGAATTTAAAAAAATTCATTCATTTTTTTAATTTTTACTCGGATTATTAAGGCAATGCTAATCTAAGATTAGAAAATTATGTTGGTAACCATTGTCACATTGATTAATTTCTAAAATTTAAGGTACCAGAACGTATACCCACATATTTAATTTACACAGACGATTTTCAATAGCCAACAGAAGGCTCCCTAAAAGACAGTACTCTTTCGCCCGCGCCCGTTTCCTCAAAACCTCATCACACTAGATGCGATGTGTTATTTGAGTTCAACCGTTGTAGGTGCTGGCGCAGAGCCGAATTATAGTGCCCAATTTTCCCTGAGAGGTGCCTGATCACCGATACGGTGAAAATATTGGCGGCAAACCTGCTGGTACCCCAGCAACAGGCCTTCCGCCTGGTAGCGCACCAACTTCCAAAATACAGTAAAACTCGTTAATGACGATCGGACAGGTAACGAAATCCTGCCTTTAACGAGGTGAGTTCACAGTCCCTTGGACTTTCCTATTCTCGCCATAGTTAATTTCCCCTCATGTAACGAGTATGGATGGTACGAATTCCTCGCTGTTACGAACTATTCTTTGGTCCCTTGGGGAATTATTTTCCTTTTTATGAAGAAATTACGGCCATCTAAGCTACTTAAACGTTCCTTCCCTTAGAATCAGTTATTCTCACATGTGGCCAACACCACATAGTTCTACCGTTGATCTTAAAATCCTTCCCTTTACAGCCATTTGATGAAAAGGGTGGGAAGATGCTATGTAACTGTGCGGAATATTAGCCGGCAATAATGTGATTTAGAGTGCAAATTCCTTAATAATGGATATAACGAAATCCCGTTTATAACAAAAAAATGGCCCCCGAAATTCGTTGTAAGCGAGTTTAACTGTATTTTAATAAGTATTGCATGATTCCATTTCTCTGGAGTGTGGCATTTTTGGAGTACCCCCTCCCCGAAATTTCTGAAAACCCCCCAGAAATTCCTCCGAACTTATCCGCAAAACTTCTCCCGCTAAGGACTTTTCGCGCAAAGGTTTTTCGCTCAAAGGCCTTCGACTCTAAGGCTTGGAGGCTCTAATTGTAAGTATCGAAACTCTGTCTCCGAATTCTGTTCTCGTATTCGGAGACGCCTTCGACGAAGGATATCGCTTGACCTCTGATAGCGATTATCGACTTACCACTGGTGCTGACATACTCACCTTTTTGGTACTTAGTTTTTGTATTGGTTAAGGCTCTTTTTTTTAGATCATTAGTTATTATCGAAATACTTGTTATATTGAATATTTTCACTTTCATATGTTCGTTTATTGAACATGACATGAAATGTTTGATACAATTGTTTCCCTTGGTGGTTATTCTTGTTTTGTGGAGTTTTCCCCTCACCTAGTCATGTGCAGATGAAAGGAGTTCTCTGTGTCTGGGCTTACGTTATGAATTGCCAAGATTTGACAATGTAACGCCACAGAAGAATACATTATTATAATATACGTGGATACTTACCCCGCCCTTTGCAACATATATAACCGTGCATGATCGAAGGGCGACCCTGTTAACAATGCAGCAGCTCGGCGCACTGCGAGTTATACGGCGACTTTCGAAGCCACGTGGACCGTACACGAGACTGCCGCGTTACCCCTCTTGCGCTCGCCGCCATCTTTGAAAAAACCCCTCCATGCGAAAAACCCATACCCCTACCTGAAGGCGTGAATTAACCTGGAGTTGAGTGCGAGAAAAGGAACCCCTTGAGCAATACCGCTGTACGCGCGACCGCCCGGATAAGTCCCTACCCGAGCGGAATAAATGCAACGCCGCCATTGTTTTGCGCAATTGGCCGATTCGCGTTTTTAAAACGCACGAGTATTAATTCGCTCCGATACCACCAAGCTGCCGAGACCTTTCGAGTCTCTTAAACAAGAGAAGGACCACACGCATAACCTCTACTTACTTCATCATATTGCCAGCATTTGTTTTTTCTGTCGTCCTAATGTTTTCTGAATTTCATTTATTTCTCGTGGTACGCATTTTGTTAAAATTTATTATAATTTGTTCAGACAGAAATCATGTTACGCCACCTGTCTACCTTAAAACAATATCAACCAACAACCATCAAAATGACGGGTCAGGCGATTCTGATTCATTCTTAATGGTAACCCGTGTTTTACTCTTAGTTAACACTGAATAACTTAAGGAGTTTTAATTTATAAAATGGTATAAGTTGCGTCAATACATAATCCGACATGACCTTAAACTTTCGTCATACTTTATTCAGAGTTGCAATAAAATTAAAGCAGTAGCTGTAATGAAAAAACGGATCTGAATTGTAGTGAGGCAACAGACGTAAACAGCTGCGTAACATCAATGCTTGACCAAAGAAATTGAATAGTTCACGTACTCTGTAATCTACTTCAGGTTATTGGAATGTTTATACAACAGTGGAGAGGCAACTCCAGAAATCGGTCTTTGGTATTCGATCCTTAGAATGCCGTTCTAATAAGTAAGTATTTCTAAAAGTGCGAGTCATTCCTATAAATAAATGGTTGGGCCACCCCTGAAAATGAGGGAAGAGCATAGGTTTTAAATAGAGCAGCCACGGTAAAACCTCCCCTTTCCATACCATTTCTTAATCTGCCCGACATGTGTCCTAATAACATAGTGGCCCATCAAATACCACTCTGATATTTTCGGACTTCTCCAGACAATTTTCGCCACTTTTCAGTCTTTTTTATCTTATGTATCTTGCCGAATATTCACAAGTAAAGCAGATAGAATTGAACGCGCAGATAGATATTTACAAAAATTTTAATAAGAAAGGCTTTTATTATTGTATTTTGACAGATATTAACCTTCAAAGGAGTCGAAAATGTGAGTATGTGAATATAAATTTGACCTTTAATCAAATTAAGAGAGATCATGATGCATAAATGTTATTCAGCGCCGTCTGAATGACATTTTGGAATTGGTCGTTTAAACATCAAAGGCGTACCCATGTGTATGAGGAGGAAGGAAATAACTATGTGTATTTTACAGCAAATATGAGTTTTCCGGATTTATTTGTCATTTTGCTTTATACTCCAAGAATTTCTGACACAATAAAGTCCCCTAACTTTCCAAGCTTACCATAATATTGGCCAATTTGTAATAATCCAGGAAAGAGGCTCGTAGAGCTGTTAATACATGCACTCAATAGAACAAATCGTGCGATGGATACGCAGTAGCATTAGCGCTATGCGTATTTAGACTGGTGACCTTTTGGACAGCCAGGCCCCGTTTACGAGACCAGCACGATGTGTTGCATATGCCCCAGGATAACGATCGGTGAACGTGCTTTTTTCTCTACACACCCTCGTGGGACATAGCCAAGCAATTTAATATAATAACATCAAAAGAAATAATATACTCAAAGGATTTCCTCATTATATTATGTCCAATATGTTGTAGTAGAGGCGATAAAACTAGCGGAACTGAATTATACAGGGTGTTCCAGGAGGAATTTGTTATACTTCAGTAGGTGGTAGGGAAGACATATTTAAACAATTTTTGTCCCATAAACATGCGATCGCAATTCCTCGGTTACTGCGCTATAGCAACGCAAACATTTTTTGGATGCACTTTGCAGTTACCATGAAAACGCTGAATAACTGGTGGAAATAGAAAAATAGGAAGGGGAAAACTAATTGACATTAGACGAGGAAAGCGGTTGGGGAACGCGTGAGGAGTAAGGAATCGGTAAGCGATGAATAACATGCGATATTTAAAAAAATCATTTTCATGTATTTTTTCATGGTTGGTGTGTTTGACGAAGAGAAACATTACATTATTCAATACAAATATGGCAATAATACCAAAATAATTTCGTCTTACGAGAGCTATGGCACCTTATATAAATGCTTAACACTTACTGGTGCAGCATGTGAAACGTATTGACTATAAATGCAGAAATCACTTTTGATACAAAACCAGTCAAACTAATCATCAATCATACTTTCTCCAATTTGTAAAGATTGGATATTTTTTTCATAATTAGAAGACCTCATCCTCCTCTTATTTACATTTTGTATTAAAAACAATCGCATGAAGCAGATTGGTGTATCCGACACGCTCGCTTTCATTAAAAAAATGTACGTTTTTGGATAAATGTACACCCATTGTTAGTGGAACCCATATATCCGCCCATTCAAAAAAATAACCACGAACATTAAAGAGCTTTTATAGGAAAATTTATCCAGGGTGGTGATGCTTTTCCCAGGTTTCTCATAAAAAAATGTAGCAGTTTAAAAGATTTTGTTTTGATTTCAATTTACGGTCCTCAGTGCAAGTCCCTATTTAAAACAAGCATAAGATAATTATACGGATTTATTTACATCACAACTTTGCCAATAAGACGGCAATGAGACTTGTCTCATTTGAATATTTTCCGCGTTTGAGTACCGACCTGTATAGCGACTATTGGTGCAATAGATATGAATTCGCACATTCAAAAAATGAACCATGAGCATCAAATAGCGTTTGGAGGAGTTTCTGCAGCGTGGTAATGCTTTTCCCAGGTTTCACATTTTAAAAAAGTAGCAAATTAAAAGCTTTTGTTGAGATTTTAATGTACGGTCCCGAATGCAAGTCCCTACTTAAGACATCTACTGTATATTTATTTGTACTGATTTGATTCCATCATAACCTTTCCAATAAGGCAGTGATGAAACTTGTCTCGTTGGAACATTTTCCGCGTTTTAGTACCAACTTGTACACCCACTGTTGGTGCAATATATATACATTCGCCCATTCAAAAAATTAACCACGAACATCAAAGGGGGTTAGAATGAGAATTTCTCCAGGGTGTGGGGAGAAGGAAAATAATTGGCATAGGATGAGGGAAGCGGTTGGGAAACGTGCGAGTTAAGAGGAAGGGAATCGGTAAGCGATGAATAGCTTGCGGCAAAACGGTTGATAAAAGAGAGGCAGAGAGGGGTCGGTGGGTGGGGGGGGGCGAGGGGGTAAAGGGGTGGGGATGTAGGCATTGGTGGGGGAAGGAAGGGTAGGGGAAACTTGGCAACGCCGCCGCACCTCCTCCCTTCGCTGGCACACTGGGTGCAGAGCGCAGTGAGAGATAGAGGGATAGCGAGCGCAGAGATCAATACGGAGAGAGTGGGGAGGGAGTAGGAGTTGGGGTGGGAGACGGGGGTAGGGGGGAGGGAGAGAGGAAGGGGATGAATGGAGTAGGAAGGATAAAGAGAGAGGCGGAGGGGGCGGAAGGAACCGGGATTTTCGGCCAAAGAGAAGAGGGAAAGAAAAGGGAGCAGACGGGGTGAATATTCCCGCAGCACATACGACTGGGCTCGCTAATATGGTTCGATTAATCGAACTCTTCCTTTCGATGAATCGAACTCTCTTCTTCTCGATTAATTGAACTCGTTCATTTCAATAAATTGAACTTTTTCCTTTCGATTAATCGACGGATATCATCAAATCGAATCCATCAGTATATCTTTCGATTCCCGCAACACTTTCTGTTGGGCACGCTGAGGTGGTTCAATTTATCGAAATCATAATCTTTTTGTTCCGATTAATCGACGGTCATTATCAAATCGAAACCGCTTGATTCCTGCAGCATATAAGATTGAGAACGCTGAGGTGGTTCAATTAATCGAAATGATATTAATATTATTTGGATGAATCGACATCATCATCAAATCGAAGCCATCGATAAACCTTTCGATTCCCACAGCATATGCGATTGGGTATGCTGGGGTGATTCAATTAATTGAATTGATATTAGTTTCATTTCGATATATCGACGGTCATCGTAGAGTCGAAGTAATCCGTCAACGTTTCTATTCCCGCAGCATGTACGATTGGGCACTCTGAGGTTATTCAATTAATTGAAATAATATCAGTTTCATTTCGCTAGATCGACGGTCATCATCGAATCGAAGCCATCAGTAAACCTTACAATTAGTAAAACCTTCACATATTTTGCCATAGAGAAAAATTCCCACGGACGAGGACCGAACCTCAGACCTTTGCCTTTCCGGGCTACTTTGCGGGATACTACGCTATCGAGGCTACTGAATTACCACGGCAATGTACAAAAATTCCGTTGTTCGATACCTGGTCATGGAAAATTTGTTCTCATGGTAATACATGTGAATTTAACCGCCTTTCACGCTGCAAGCCTGAAATATTACACATAGTTAAATATTGGTCAGAATAACTTAATTTGCCCGTAGGATTTCCCGATGAACTACCTGAAGAAGTTATTTCCAGATTCTCCACCACGTGAAATTATCTTTGTTCGACTTTTCAATGAGCAACATTCATTCGATCAGGTGTGGGCCCTGATGACTATGAGTGCCTCATTTACACTGAAGTTGATTAGTCGAGCAACGAAACGTTAGCCATGGATCATTTGATGCGGTGGAGAACCCAAGAAGAAGTTTTTCATCTTAGCTTGACTCAAGGTAAATATGGAGTAGAATTTTAAAAAAGTTCATCTGTCGATTCAACAAAACTTAAAATGGGGTGACTTGACTTAGGATGGCCTTCAAATAAGAAAAGCTAAAATATATTTCGTAATTAACTAGCCGCAAGGATATAAGTTTAGTCCATTGGCAGACAATAACTATCTCAAAGTCGTGTGACATTGATTTTATGATTGAAAGCGCAGTTTAGCGGTGTTTACATGAATGTGTCAATAATTGGTCTAGTTCATAAAAAGCCAAGTTACGCAAAGTTCTAATGACCGCCGTTGTTAATGGCAGGTATCGAAAATGTGATTTCGTTTGTCGATGGCCCGCCGATCGCTGTTGGTGCATCGCTTCCACTTTTGGTATATCTGCGTGAAGAATGCGGCACCGTATTAGCTTTAGAATTAAGTCCTGGATTCAAATACTAGGTAAAATCTTAAGGCACCTCCGACAAATTTCTTCGCGAGGTGACCTAGGGAAAGAAACGTACCCCCTACCCTGATTTAGTCAACCTACAGGCCAACACTAAATCGTCCATCAAACAATCCTACCAAGTTAATCATGATTCGGAAAGGATTGGGCACACAATACCGGCGACCCTTTATCCCTAATTTAATAGAGTGAACCATAGGGGTGAATCACAAAGATTGACCGTAAATTGATGACCAATGTTCGATAACAGATCAACTGTTATCTTTGACCTCTGAAAATAGATGACTATCGTCATTTGTACAAAATGGTCCCTGAATAATAGAATCCGAATGCTCTCTCTCCTAGTGAAACCTAGAAATAGCACATATAGCCAAGGGCGTACCCAGGATCAAAACTAGGGAGGGGGGGAGCAAGCCATGGTTGTTCAAGTTAAAGGTAAGATTTAAGCATGATAAAGGTGAATGAAACCAACATTTTAAGGAAACTGTAACAGTTCTTTATTAGTTTTTAAAATTATTCGCTTTAAATAATATTTTCTTCCTTAAAGACATTTGCTATTTTTGCTTCTAGGGGTTGGGGGGCAGCTGCCCCCTCCTGCCCCTCGCTGAGTTCGCCCATGCATCTAGCAATCTTTACGGCCGTTTTACACGGGGCAGGTAATTGCACAATTGGACGCGTGTACGAAGGTGCAGTCAAAATTGCGTCGTGTAAAGCGGTGAATTGCTTGAACGCATTCGAGAATGCATGGACGCCAGATATAAAAATATCCCGTTATAATTTCGTACCCGCATCCGCGCTATCACGCGCCAAAATGAGAAATTAATGTAGTTCCAAGATACGCAATTACGTGCTCCGTGTAAAACGGCCTTCAGACGGACCCTCAGAATTGCAATCCATTTAAATTCACGGTAATTCACGCAAATTTGGAAATTATTTTCCTTGTTCAAAAATTCGGATGAGATTACGACTTTGAAAATAAATTACTTAGTCCTCATACCAAAGTTATTGTACCCCAAAATGTACTATCATCACATTCAAATGCTGCGCATGCTCCCATTTGAAATATAGTCACGTAAGTAACCCAAGTACTTCAGGACCTGGACGGGCTTCAATATAGATTCGACTTCTCCAGTGCGGTATAGCGACCAGCGTTCCATTTTTTTAAATGACAGTGATCATGGTTAAAAATTAATGAACGACTGCCAAATATGTAAATTGTACGCTTTCGGCATAATTCACCATTGGTAGGAGACGAAAATTGAATAGGTTATCGGTTCGTTAACAATATAGGACTAAACTTGACTAGTTGAGAGAAAACAAGGGTATTGAGTATGTAATCTAATGGATAAAATGTCCTTCGAAACATGGTGCTATGGAATAATGATGTGGATCAAATGGATTGACCGAGTTAGTAATGAGGAAGTCCAGAGATGAGTAGGAGTGAAGAGAGGTCTAATGAAAAAAGAAAAAATTTCCGGCGTAATTTGGTGGAAATCTTTGATGATTAGCATAATGAAAATACCTATCTATTTCCGTACACCTTTATTTCTACGGACCTAGTGAAGCCGAGAAATTGCACATCTAGCCATCTTCAATGCCGTTTTACACAGGGCACTTAGGTTGCCTTGAAAATAGCATTATGTGCTGAAAGCTAGGTCGGTAGGAATAAAAAAGTGTGAAAATAGATAAGTACTTTCATCATGTAAGATAAACCCCATGAAAACTTGTTAAGAAGAGGGAACAACCTTCTAGACCATATAATAGCCTAATGGAGACAATCGTCGAGGCACATTTAGATGACAAGAACGGAAAAGGAAGACCTCGAACAAAAAAAGAAGGATGTTAACCCTTCATAACCCAATGTTGCTTCTAAGCAACATCAAAAATGTTTAACTTTCAGCTCTACTTAGGAAGTATCTCAACTACCCATTATTTTGTAGAATAAATTTTAATGACGAAATATTTATCTGCCACGATAATTATAATTGAGTGCTAAATTTTAGAGTTTAAAAAATGAAAAATCTTCAAATTTGATTTCTCCTATTATCAGCTCTTGGGCAGAAAGGGTCAAAGAGAAAAAAGTAGGTTTGAAAATATTAGTCATAGGAGAATTGAGTTGAGAGTTGCGTTAAACCAATCTTAAGATTTGTGGTACAGAGATGATGATAAGTTGACAATTGATTATCAAATATTGATTCTTAATTTCAAATTGTAAGACCAAAGTCCATCTTCATTAATCACTAGCTTTTCGTTCATTGTTTCTTGCACAGCATCGGCACGGAAAAAATATACATCACTTAACCATCGCATTTCGAACAAAAAATCGTCCATCAAACAATCCTACATTCGAGTTAATCATGACTCGAGAAGGATTGGGGAAACAATGGCGGGAAACCATGCCGTCTGGCATTCACAAAGCGCCCATGTCATGTCTGGGATAAAGCCGAGAGAAAAAAGCGATAACACTACGGAAATCAATAGGGGAAGGCTGAAAGGAGTGCTAGCTAGTTCACAAGTTTCCTACACGGATACCTTGGATTGAAATTTTCTCTTAGAGTATAATTTGAAATAGTAATTTGAGTCCCAATATTAAATACCAAGTATTTCAATCAGGAAGACTGGTATGTAGTTGAAGGTAGAAGGATTTAGTTTTCACCATAGGGGTCTACAAATCACACATTTATACAAAATGACTCGTGAATGATTAAGAAAAACGACTCTACTTACTGCATGAATAATCACTTATAAAGAAAATAGGCATCGTCATTAAACCAAGAGATTTTAAGGAATATTTACGCTTATTGAAACCTATTTTTGATATCAATCCCATAGCGCATGAATTCCACACACCCAGGGAAGGGGTGAAAGCGTAATAAGCGAAAAATTCTTGGACTTCTCATTTAGTCCCAACACTCAAAATACGACCTCCTCGATTTTGGAAGACGATCGGTCTTTTCACCATGCATTGGACCTAAAACCCTTCAGTATATGACTAGCGATTTATTATCATCTGCCCACCCGACTCTTTGAATTCATAGTGGAGAGCTATTCAAAGCAGAGGGTATCATTCGAATGGTTAATGTGTAAGACCGGTAACATACTTGTAGGGTAGGAAAATTAATATTGGTATTTACCCATGATCTGAGTGATTGGCTGTATTAAGGCTATGATTTTAGGAACATTTCTTCGAGTATCATGTCTCTTTAAGGCAAGGGTGATGCGTGGAACACGTAAGGATTTGAATATATATTGACTTATTGTTAGAGAGGATTTTCTTCTATGTCAGTAATAGAATTCTTCAATCAACGACCGTCCACTCTTCACTTGTATTGCTCTTTTCATCTCCCAACAATTAATGTACATGAATTACGTATTTTAGTCATCATTTTGTTTTTCATGAAAATTTAGATATTCATACAGTTTGGCAATCTATCGTCATAAAAAATGATTTTATCACTCACAGCTACTGAAACTAAGATATTTTATACAGAAGTCACGTAAAAAATTAAGTGATGTCTAAGAAGAAAACCAAGAGAGCGAGCGAGCCTACGGTAAGCCAAGAAAGATATGATAATAAAAAACATTAAAAATTTAACGGATCTGATTGGTATAGAGAGAAATGTCTAAAGCAATCCTAGGATAGTAGGTAAAGCAAAGTAATACATATTACTGCCCAAACACAAACCAAAGATGGTGGGGACAGTCTTTTGCCTGAGCCTCCTGGCATCACGAATGTTTCTGATGTAATAGTCTCGCAAGACACCCGGGTGCGAATGGGGGATGATTCGACCTGTAGCCAAAACCATCCATTAAGTCAAATACTTTCCCAAAATAATAGTTACTACATTAATTTGAAAATGAATCATTCTCTCTCATTAAAGTTGATCAACTGTTAGCTGTTTAATTTCAATGGCTTAAAATCTCAAAAGAGTGATGCATGCATTCCTTTCGAGTAGCATGTACTCTCTGTTCACCTGCACAACAGAGTAGTTAGAAAAATAAAAGGAAGAATCTGGAATGGTACAAAAATACCGTACAACAATGCCATTGACCATTAAAGTAAATCGATGGCTAAGTTCTAACAACACGTATCTCAAAGTCGGCCGGATTGGGACAGGCATCTTAAACTAAATGTAATAACATTTTAAAAAATTAAAAACGAGCAAAAAACAACTTTGTTTGTAAATGAATACTTCTTTTTATGTTTTATGAACTTTTGGTTTTTAATTTCAGTGTACAAGTAAAATAAAGTAATAGTTTTTTTGCTCACCTGAAGAGTTGAAAGCCATCGAACTGCTCAAATGGAGAAGAAACGCAATATTAGGTAACAATCCCATTAGTCCTTACAAGAAAGATTATTGAAGTTCAACCGGTGTGTTTCAACTGTTAAGAAGTGAAGAGTGAAAAGCGAATGCATTTTGAGTACAATTTGCTATGAGTACACATGCACTTGAGAGTAGGAGGAGAGAGCATGGAAGACCCAGAAATGCAATTGAATTGTCGTTACGGCTCATGAGGGGCTTTAAAAAAATGCTTACATAGAGATGTATAACAGTAATAGGTAAATTTATTATGTGTAAGACAGTTAATGGTCACATTATTAAGTTGGACCATAGAGTAGATTAGAGAGTGACACATGCATGATTTTCAATTATCACGTACTCTGCAAGCACCTTCGCTCAGCATTCAGAGGCGAAGTCCGGGAAAACTCATAAATAGTATGGAATTATCGCAAAAAAATTGGGAGAAGCTCATTCAGAAATAATTACGAGAAATATTAATATAGTAATAGATAATTTTCACATGCGTATGTGAAACACGGTTAACAGGTTTTTTTGAACCTAGTAGTCGCACACAAGAGTGGATAAAGAATGCATTGTGAGAGTCATGTACTTTGCGTGTATCTGCGCTCAAGGGTAATTGGAAAGGATTGGAGAAAGTTAAACATATACTACAATGATCGTGGAACAATCTGGAAGAGATCTTTAACAAAACATTCACTGTAGAGTTAATACAATGAGGGGTAACAAATCTCTCATTTAAGGCAATAAATGGTTACCTACTAAAAATATTAGCTATGTATGTTTTAAGTCGTTAATTTAAACCGTTTATCTTCGTAGAAGAGCCATGCGAATATGTCCTTAGCATTATATACACTTAGCAGTAGGCGAAGAGGACGGAGAAGGCCTTGAACGCAACTATATTTAATTAGTTCGTAAAGATCTTGAACAAAAACTTCTTAGGGAGAAGCAACAGAAAAATGGGTAATTTTAACACATACAAGGGAATCTACAGTTACCTGGTTAAAACGTATCGTAATAAATGTGATAGAGCTCTTTCACGCAAACATTCATGGTGAAGTCGACAAAATAATAGGTAAAAATCTCACATTAAGGCAGTGAATTGTTACCAGGCTAATTTTGATCGTTCAATAGCGTAGAAGTACGATGAACGATTGTAATTTGGCAGCATCTGTACTCGATATTACGTACAGAACAGCGAAAAATAAAGACCTGCCACCGAATATTGTTCAACAGTTCAAGGAGCTCTTCAATAAACTTCACTCTTGTGTCTACAAATGTGGGCCAATCAATGGTAACCTGGATAATTTTACTCGTCTGATGTCCAAAACGAGCGATGCACGCATGCACTTTAAGTGCATCTGCACTTGACAGTATGCGTAGAGGACATGAAGACAGAAATGATCGAATAACAAGGAACTCTTTAACAAATCATCAAACTTGGCAATGGCAATTTTCTCTAAGCAATTTTCTCACATTAAGGAAATGAATAATTACCTGGTTAATTTTGAAAAATAAAAGGATAAATGATAAAATAAAAAAGGATCACTAATTAATTGGTCAACTTAACCAAGTTTATTCTTTTATTTTCCATAACGGAAAGATTTCATGTAGTTAAGCCTGAAGTTATCGGTAGTAATCAGGCTAATATTGATCGTTTATTATCATAAAACACTGAGTTACGCAAATACGTTGAGTGCATCTGCACTTGCCTCTAAGCGTAGAGGACATGAAGACAGAAATGATACAAAATAATCAAATAACAAATAATTCTTTAACAAATTCATTTCCATTGCCAAGTGGCAACCTTCTCCACTTGGCAATGGCATTTTTCTCTAGGTAATTTTCTCACATAAGGAAATTAATTGCTACCTAGCTAATTTTGAACAATAAAAAGATAAAGGATTGTATTGTCCGTAATGGAAAGGTTTTACACAATTAAGCCTGAAGTTATCGGTTGTAACCTGGCTAACTTTTATCCTATGGTACCATAGAACACTGAGTTACGCAAATTCGTTGAGTGCATCTGCACTTGGCACTAAGCGTAGAGGACATGAGGACAGAAATGAATCCAGGGATAACCCAAAGAAAATTTTTAACAAATAATAAAATACAGAAGTAGTAGAATAGCAGGCAATTTTCTCACATTAAGCCAATCAGTTTTTACCTCGCTAATTTAAATCGTTAACTACCATAAAAGATAGATGAAAGCATGTTAGTTATGTGCTTCTGCACTGGGCAGTAAATAGTGGACATGAAGACAGCAATGTTACAGAATAATCTTAGAACAATCCAAAGGAACTATTCAACAAATAATCAATCGGAGAAGTAGTTGAAAAGTAGGGGCCTTTCTCACATTATGGCAATGATGAGTTACCTGGCTAATTTTGGGGAATAAGCGGGTAAAAGATAGAAGGAAAAAGGTCACTAACTTATTGGTAAACCTTACAAAGTTTATGCTTTTATTTTCCAAAATGGAAGGTTTTAAACAGTTAAGCCTGAAATTATCAGTAATAAGCTAGTTAATTGTGATCTTTAAGTAGTGCCATAAAATATCAAGGCATGCAAGTACGTTGCGTGCACCTGCACTAGGCAGTAAACGTAGTGGACATGAAGACAGAAATGATACAGAATAATCGTAGAAGAATCCAAAGGAACTATTTAACGTGTAATCAAATGACAAAGTGGAGAAGTAGCAGGAATAGTAGGGCACTCTTCTCATATCCAAGCAATCAATTGTTATCTGCTAATTTTAATCGCTTAGTACGATGAACAGGGCGTCCAGCCAACGAAGCAGAAAAATTCATGCCACGTTCTGCCGGGAAATTTTACAAAATTCCAGGTTCATCATAAGTGATTACCGCAATAGATAACAATTTTAAAACACCCAAAATTACCTCAATACTTTAAAATAATATTAAATTTATGTACTATTTTACATTCTTAATTTAAAGGCACACTTAATAATAGAAATTGTACACTTAATTTATGAATATCTCACTTGGTGCCTCCATAAATTCGTCAATGTAATGACTTATTGTGATAAGTATGGATTTTCATAAAGTATAATTTAAAATGTAACCAACACATCGTTAAGCACACATGTACACACATTTTAAAGATTTTGAAATTACAAGATGACGCAAAATTTATGAATAACTCAGAGACTGAAAATTCTCGCATAATTCCCGATTCTCCCGATCAGCTAAATCTACATATGCTTACTACCCTGCAAGCCACCAAAACAAGGCGTGTGGCAGGGGGTGTTATGACACCAGCCGTCTACATATTGAAAGCAAATACTCAAACAAAATTACGACTAGCATTTATTTAAGTCCCTTATGGTTCAGGGGAAAAAGGAATTCGTATACCTATCCGTTCGACAAAATATCTCTCCTAATTCATCACCTATGTCGGACCTGGAAATATATTGGGTATCAAAGATGATGTTCTCCGTGTCGCTCTTAAAGATATCTATTCTCAATTGTTCAAGCAATCTAAGCCTCGCCTCCGTGT
This sequence comes from Ischnura elegans, assembly GCF_921293095.1. Taxonomy (NCBI): domain Eukaryota; kingdom Metazoa; phylum Arthropoda; class Insecta; order Odonata; family Coenagrionidae; genus Ischnura; species Ischnura elegans. Next base: position 72,913,488 of record NC_060257.1, read on the forward strand.
CTCCAGCGGCTCCCAACCTAATTCGTTTAACATCTGGGTAACACTGTCTGTACGCCCGTAGCAGTTTTTGACGAACCGCGCTATCTTCCCTTGTATATAAATTCAGTTCATGGATTAAGTCTTTCTGCACCGGATCCCATATGCTCGCTACATATTCAAGGTGTGGTCGGATGAGTGCGAAGTAGCACCTTTCTTTTACTTTATCATCCGAAAATATTCCCACAATACGCTTGACGAATCCTAATATCTTCAGGGCTATGCCACAAATATTACTTATGTGTGTTCCTTACGATAGGTTCGAAGTTATCGTAACTCCCAGGTACTTTACTTCGCCTGTTGTCTTCATGCTGGTATGGTATGTTATTTGGAGGAGGCGACCGACAACTGAGGTCATTTGCGCCATGAATGAAGGTTATGGAAAGAAGGGTGGAGGGAAACCCGGCGTCGGCATTAGCCTGCTCGTAACGAAAGTCGCCAAGGAGATCACGGCTTAACGTCCCATCCGACGGACGGAGTGTTGCGCTTGAGATGTCCTCCACATAGAATTCAAGCAGGGATGGGATAGTCTCTGAAAATTCTCTACCACTGCCGGGATTTGATCCAGGGCCCGCCGGGTGGGAAGCCAACACTCTAGCCACCACACCAACCCGATCCCCGCCTTCATGCTGATACCATCCACAGCATAAACATGGTTATGGTTGGACGAAATCTGCAGGAAATGTACCGGCAGCTTGTATAAAAGATATAGGTACGCAAGTACGCTGCGTGCATCTGTACCCGGCAGTAAGGGGAGGGCACAGGGAAAACTCGCGAGAGAGAGGGGGAGGTCGAGTAGGAGGTGGGAGGCGATGGACGTCACGGGGAGGGGGTTTGGACGCAGAGGTCAAAGGGGAAGTGGTATTAGTGGAGGGGCAAAGCAGGATGGGAACGGACCAAGGGTTCCAAGTGGGGGCGATAGGTAGGAGAAGGGAGTAGAGGGGCTGGGTTTGGGGGTAGATGGTTTTGGGAGGGGCGAGTCAAGGGTACGGGGAAGTTGGAGGAAGACTTAGTGAATGGCGGGCGGCATGAAAGAAAGGAGGAAAAGTTGAACGAGTTTTTGTGCGGGTTCAGATAGGGGAGACTGAGGGTTGAGTCGGCCAGGGCCAATGGCAGAAAAACAGTGGTACCTTGAGCTAGGATGTAGTTCTGAGAGAAATTTACGCCACTATTTCCTCGGGTCAACATACTCCAATGGTCTTCGATGTCAATGAAAGTTATCTAAAACGCGGACTAAAAGTTTGCACACAAGGCTACTCGATAAAAAATATATTGATTCATGAGTTATCTCGGGCTTGACTCCATGTAATCGACTTAACATAACGAAATATAAAAAGGTTTGTAAATGTTACACTCTGCGACCTAGGTTTCGACGTGACACGCCATCATCTGGTGCATATGCATCGAAGGCAGAAAATAAATAGAGAATCTGCATTTATTCTCTGTCTTCGATGCATATGTACCAGATGATTACGTGCAACATCGAAACCTAGGTCGTACAGTATTAAATTCATGTGGAATTACGAAGCATTCTACATTTCATAAAAGTTATATTGATTATTTGATATATAGGAGAGACGTTAAAAACTTGAAAAATTCTAAACTCAAAAGTTAAAAAAAATCTATTTATTTCAATAATTTTTTTTATCTAACTCAAGGATTATCGTACTTTAAGCCCTTTGATACCAAGTGATACCTTGAGCTAAGCTAGTTCTGAGAGATTTTTCAACCTGATTTTCTCGTGTCAACATTCTCCATTGGTATTCGATGTAGATGAAAGTTATCGAAAACACGAAAAATGTTTGCACTGAAGATTGCTCGATATAAAAATGTAATGATTAATTCAACTCGCAATTTTTCGGCCAAATTTCTTCGGTTAATATTCATCAGTGGTCATTAATATCTATGAAAGCTATCAAAAACTTGAAAGCTCATTCTAAACTCAGACATCGTTAACATTAAAAACGCATCAATTCCTTCGAATGGCAATTTCTCTGCCGACTCAAAGGTTTTCATTCTTCAACGTTCTTTGATGTTAATGAGTTATCTAAAACGCGAGCACATGGTAGTCAGCTTTATTTGATGTTAAAAACATATCAATTACTTCAATTGCCAAATATTCGCCAGTTGTCTGGGGTTAACATTGTTCAATGCGAAATGAACAAATAATTTGGCGTATAGGGCTTAAATTCTACTCTTAAACTCACATTGCATATTTGACTTCTTCAAAGGAGTACTTGACTCACTACTGGCCCATGAAGTCAGCAAAAGAGATTTTAAAAAACTTTTTTTTTTCTAAATTAGACAAGGTTTCTTAACTTTTAATGATCCTTTGTAGCCTAATTTTCTTATTACATAGGAAGAAGTTCTAAGCGTTCATCATTTATGAGTAGTGTAATTCATATCAAATACTGCATATTAAAACTATATTGAATATTTAAAAAACTAACTCGACAAAGCATAATATCTTTAATCGCTTTAATCTTGAGGTATCATAAAATAAATCAGCAGAGAGATTTGAGGGATTTAAACCACGTGCGTAGAACTGTGTATACGACAGTTTCGCCGATATTGCACCTGGCTTCTTCAGGTCACTGAGGAATGCAGCCTACACAAGCCAGTTAGCCTACACAAGGAATATCATAAAATAAATTTGAGTACAAATTTCACACAAAATTGTACATTACTATCAAGAAAACATTAATGCCACCTTAATGTTGTGAAAGGATTCTATTGCTATAATCCCTGGCATACCATAACCAGGGGGTATTTACCCGACACGCATTCAGGGACACTAAACCAGGGGCCATACGCGAAAATACTAAACTCCCTCTATAATCCGGCACTTCATTTCTCTGGCCCAGCCGGCAATCCGGCGGTTTTACACAGGCAGCTACCAAGTGGGTAGCTTGGTAATTTCGAGCAGTCTACCTACTCTAAGAAGAAGGTGAGCCTAGTCCAACTCAGAAAATATGGGAAGAAGTGCTTTCTGGGAAGGGAAATATGCACATAGTTTTCTCACGGTGTAAAGGGTAGAGTAGAAGAGGATGGTTCTCCTTCAAATCTTAAGTTGAATGCACGGACTTATTTACGCCCACGTTTTTCTTTAATATATATTTATACTTTACGTTAACACTTCAATTGGGGATGGGGTTGGTGTGGTGGCTAAAGTGTTGCCTTCTCACCCCGTGGGCCCGGGTTCAAATCCTCGCGGCGGCATAAAATTTTCAGAGACTGCCGGATCCCTGTTTGAATGTTTTGTGGAGGACATTTTAAACTCAACACTCCGTCCGTCGGGTGGGACGTTAAGCCGTGGTCCCCTTGGCGCCTTTCATTAAGAGCAAGCTAGTGCTGACGCCGAGTTTCCCTCCACTATTCCTTCCATACCCTTCCTTCAAGGCGCAAATAACCTCAGCTGTCGGTCGCCTTCTCCATATACCATACCGTAACACTTCAGTTGCGTGTATGCATTAATGTAGAGTAAAAAATAAAATATTATATACATTAATGTATACAATAAAACAGTTGATGTATGATTGCGTCATTATGGGTGATTTCCAGCAATCCAGCAGTGCTCGCCTCCGATAAATGCCGGATTACCGAGAGACCAGGGTTTTTGGAATAAAATTGGCCACGCTTGTAGCGGGTCGGTGGAGGAAACGCGGGGACGCATTGAGGGGTGTAGGGAAGGCAGGGGTGCAGTGCTGGTTGCGGCGGCCCGGGCGCAGGAAAAAGACGGAAGCGGATGGAGAGGAGGGCATGCACTAACCCATTCCCTCTCAGAAAACTTTCTACGTGCGATTGCGAAGATATTTCGGATATTCAGGTTCGTTTCTCATACGCTCATCTTCAGTTATCCACTGAAATATTTTGGTGATACATAAACTTGTTTCTTCAGAATGACCCGTGACCATATAGCTACACTTGGTGGTAACGTGGTCAGAATCTAATTTTGTTCAATTCCTACGAGTGACCTTGACAGAAATCTTCAGGGCAAGCATAGTTTTGGATGAAGGAAAGCTAAAAAAAAAAACAACTACACAACGCCATTTCCCGTTTACTTTTACAAGACTTTTCTGTATTTTGCAGTCAGTAGACGTCTATAATAAATTTTCTTTTTTCCAACCGTATGGTATGGTATGATATTTGAAGGAGGCCACCGACAGATGAGGTCATTAGCTCCATGAGGGAAGAGTAAGTAAGGAAGGGTGGAGAGAAACCCAGCGAGTCGACGCAATATCCGTTCCAGTCGCAGCGACTGCTTGGCGTCTCTTGCGGAACCGAAGGATCGTATGAGACATGGATTAAGTAGGCTATCCGAGATGAATGAAATACGACTGCAGCACCTTGCGCGTTGTCAACAACAGTCTAGTCTCCAGCGAATCACAGCCGCGTATCTGCGATGGAGAGTAATGCACTACGAGCGAAAACTAACCCTATTTTGCGGACCTAGAAGAATAAGTATAAGAGAGACTATCCCGTATATATCCCGTAAGGGCATGGTTTTTTCTGAAATTTAGCGTGCTTTTTTATCAGTTTTCAATATGGTATGGTATTTCCGAGGTGACCAAAAGGTGAGGTCATTTGCGCCATGAGGAAATGTAGGGTGGAGAGTAACCCGGCGTCGGCATTAGCCTGCTCTTAAAGAAAGGCGCCAAGGGGACCACAGCTTAACGTCCAATCCGACAGACGGAGTGTTGCGCTTGAAATGTCCTCCACACATTATTCACGCAGGAATCAGACAGTCTCTGAAAATTCTCTGCCACCGCCGGGATTTGAACCCGATATTATGGGGTGGGAAGCCAACACTCTAGCCACCACACCAACCCGATCCCCAATTTTGCACCCGTCTCTTTCCGTGAGTGGGCTTATTTCGACTGGCTTCAACAATAAACTAATAAGTGTATCAAGTTATTACAAGCTTCAACAACATTATTGTGACAATTGGACAGCAAAAAGTAGTGGTGATTATCTCCACGGGCCTCAAATGCTCAGAATGGTAGGGTGTAGCCATATGACTACGGTGGGCGGAAATGTTAAGGATGTTTCGTCGTGAGAGCACTATTCGAAAAAAAATGATTAAGGGGAGAGGTTGAAGGCAGAGCGATTGAAAACCAAAATACTTTTCTCATATATTTGAAGCTAGGGTTCGTCGAGCGTGTTGTGGGAAGAGTTTCGAATGAAAAAAGTAAAAGAGGTACTATTTCGCACTCGTCCGGCCACGCCTTGAATGTTCAGCGAGCATGTGGGATTTGGCATGATACACTTAATCCTTAAACTTAATAGAATATAAAGGAAAGCTTCGCGACTCGTCAAAAACTGCTACGGCTGAGCAGAAAGGGTTACATATACGTTAAACGAATTTGGCTGGGAGCCGCGAGGAACTTGCGCGCTAGGCTTAGATTTCTTGAGCATTAGAGATTAGATATAGTTCAGAGCGATACGGATATCGTTATATTAGAACCCCACTATATGCTTTTAGGAGTGACAGAAACGATAATTTAAGAGGAATATTTTGCCGAACGGATAGGTATGGGACTTTGTTTTTCCCCGCAACAAAATAAGTCACTCATGTCTCTTTTTACCCAAAAATAAGACCACTCAACCGAAAAGAAACTATTGATCAATTGTTTCTACGGACAAATTCGGGGAAAAAATTCTTACTTATTTTAACAATGTTTGGTACAAAATCATTAATGTATTAAATACGTGACTGGCATGCTAATATAGATTATTGAAATGGATATTCTTTCAGCATGTAGTAATTTTTTTCGTCATTTTTCACCATGAATTAACGTAATTTTCCTAATATCTTTCAGTGATCGAAGAATCACGATCTTGGCTTTTCTCGTAGTCACAAAATTAATGTCAGCAAAATGGATGTTTACGGGCAAACTTTACTATGCAAACATTAACTCCGATGCTCTTTGTGATTAACATTCCTAAACTTGAAATTATGGTAGCACCCATCGTCACCATAATTCAGCAAACTAAAGATTCGTTTGACGCAGCTCATCCACTCCATTCTTCAATCAGCTAGCCTTTTCACATTCACGTTTCTTCCCTTAACCTCTTCAATACCAGCAGGGGCGCAGCTAGGAATTAAGGGTAAGGGGGGGGGGGGGGTTTTAGGGGCAACTAATACTTACGGGTGTGGGGTATTGCATACCCACCAGGGTAAGCAGGAGTTGCTGGGAACCTCCTCCAGAAAAATTTGAAGAATAATGGTTCAAAATAGTAAGTTTTACGGCTTTCTGAGGGTTACTTGATAAATCCTAACACTATTCTATAAGTAATACTGATCCAAATAAGTAAAATATGGATTCAACTTAAAAATATCTCTGAGCTCTGGGGGGGGGGGTTTATCCCCCAACCCCCCCCCTCGCTGCGCCACTGAGTACCAGTGTATCTTATATGATGCACCTGTTTTTTTCATTTCCTGATCTAAGATTGTCACCAAGTGCTAAGCGCTGCTTGTATCGTATAAATATACATTCTGCGCTTGAACATACTCAGCTGTTTTCCATCTCTCCCTTGAATCTCGGGCGTTGTTGATGACGAAAGATACCAGTTTTGGTGTCATTCTACCGTGAGAAGCATTAAGAAAAAAGATAACCATTTAATGACTCTATTTTACAACTATTTATTGATATTATTTCAACCTTATATTTAACAGGACATTATATAACATCCATACTCTCCATGTTCCTATGCATTTCTTTTTATTTTTACATAAAACCCTTTTCTTGTAGTTGTCGTATTTTTTTACGTATCATGGGTGATAAAAGGGATTACTATCCCTAAAATTGCAATTTTTTAACGAATAATATGTTTCAGTTTCAGTTCTGTAGAAAAATGAGGTACATACACGCGAATTTTCTGCGAAAAATACACTTTCAGGTCTGAGGAGGATAACGAACCTTTATAAATCGTAACTCATTCGGGGCCTTTCTTTTGCCATTTTTTCCATCCACTCGTCCTTTGATGAATATTTTCACGTATTTCAATATGAATATGGAATATATTTCAAATATGACGATTTCCAAGAATCCTAACTAACAGTTCATGATGAAAGAACACAAATGGTCATATTTCCACACTTTTTTCAAGAGTTTCCCTTGAAAATGATACAATGTGTTGAAACCTGGGTCGGTTGTTGAGTTTTGGAATTAAAAAGCGTGCAAATATTACCATTTGTGCTATTTCATCATGGAGATATCGAACTTCCACCAAATCAAGCCAGAAACGATTTTATTAACACTTAGTTCCTCAATTCTTGGTTGATGTCATTATGGTGCATTAAGGAGTGTTAGAAAATGGGTTATCTGGTTCAAATTTCATATTATTCGTATTGGTGTATTTTTGTATCCTATAGGAGTATTTTCTGTCCCTCCATTTTGCTCTGAGCTCGGTAGTTTTTTCATTCAATAATTTTCAACCTCCAATGGGCGATAACCTAATTGTGGAACTATGTACAGTGTGTCCTCGTTTAACGTCGTCCCGTTTAACGTTGTTTCACGATAACGTTGTCCAAAAATTGAAACCCTTGATCATTTAACGTCGTTATTGCTTCGCGATAACGTTGTTCAAATTATGCGCGGCGAAAAAAAAATGAATGGCGAATAGGACGCAAGCGCATCTGATGTATAGTAAATATTACTATATTAATGCGATTGGTAATTTTCGCTCGACAGAAAAGGTTGGCGTGGGTAGCGTATGTTAAATATGCGTCTGAGCGAATAATTATCACCTCATTTACCCATTATCCGTTTATTTTTCTGATGCCAACCGAAAAAAATGTCCACGAAGAAGAGTGGCTATCCTGGCGGTTCTTCAGACGTGAAGAAAAAACGGCGATATTAGAAAAAAAAACTTGGTATTATTAAAAGAATTGAAGAAGGTGCAACTGCTGGAGAGATCGGTCGAGTTTTAGGTTTGCAGGTCGAGTTTTTACAATTAAAATTTCTTCTGTTACTGAAAATATCGATGTTTCGCCATTAAAATACTTTCTTTTTAGTTTTTATATTTCATTTAATAATGCCTTCTTCCCAACCTTTTCGTTATGAAAATTCGTTTCGTTTCGAATGAATCGTTATCATGCTGAAGTGAATAATCAGTAATGAATGTTTCTCGCGATTTCCGCCGGGTTAAAGAATTCATATCATCACGAAAATTGACTCGCCCTTCATCCTCGTGCTTCCGAGTGTCAGATTCAGATTTTTTTCGTTTTGGCCTGATTCAGGTGTCTCCCGATTGGTCACAAAGTCTGCTTAAAGTTACGGCTCCGATAATTGGCCTCCTTGGATTCTCGCCCGGGAAATTCTGGATTCTTCACGAAGAAATGGATTGTTAGGAACATGGCTAGGAACCAATTTAAATTTTTTACATTGTTTCTTATGGGAAACACTGCATCGTTTAACGTTGTTTCGCTTAACGTCGACTTTTTCAGGAACGAATCAACAACGTTAAACGAGGACTCACTGTATTATACAAATAAATACCAGAAAAAATAAATAATACATTATATATTTGGTGATCAGAGAGGATATTCCCGAACTTTGAATCAAAAATGTACAAAGGAGACATCAAACGATTTTGACGAAAATTGCATCAGTAATGCCAACACTACTTGGAAAATCCCGATGGCATTAAAGATTTTCTTCGCGGAAAAATAATATGAGGAACCACCCATCACGAGCATTTGCCGTAAAAACCTGAGTGAGCCTACATCTACGATGTTCTCCACTAATCGAATCATGGAACAAGCATTCTCACAGCACTTTACCCGAGCAATACGCACAGTGCGTCGCGTCGTGCCGATGACAGGAGGAAGGACAGGCACGCCATCTCACGTAAGAGAGAAGATGAATTTTCCATGCGAAGGAGGAAGGTCGCGTCACTCCAGCGCGTGTCGTTCGCATCGGCGTAATTAAAACCCTAACTTCATTTCAGCGAACTTCCATATTGTGCTCGCAGAAAGGGAACCGTAAAGGGTTTCAAGGAGAAGGGATGTTTCCATAGCTACCGATTGTTGTCGCATGAGGGCCAGCATAGGCTGACAATGACAGTAGATTTCAGCGCATGTCCACGAGCTTTTTTTATCTCGGGAATAAATGCACGAAGCAGTTGGAGAGTATAAAATAAATCTAGTAATTTACAAAATATCACAAAATCCGAAGATTCTAGTACGATGGAATTGTATTTTTCCAAATTCACATATATAAATATTTGCAAATAATTTTTGGAAGACTTACAATGTTAAACTTTGAGTACTAATACATATACTATATGTGGGAATCAAAATATCGCAAGAAATGATGCGCGCAGCACATAATAATAAATCAGATTTTCTAGACGTTGAGAAAAAAGCCAATAGATTCGAAAGCTCCAGATGTAACTTTTCCTGCGTAAGTGAGGGATTACAAAGATAGGATTCACAACATATTTGTATCATCGTGGAAAATTGCAAACATCTATTTCAATATAAAAATATACGTATATATATTTTTCAATATGAGGCTAGGTAAAAATTCTATTCTCATAAGGTATTTCCTCAAATTTAAAACTGTTCTTATATCAGCCCCTTTGTTGAAGTTCATAAGTCATAATACAGAGGTCATACACCCAAATTAATTTGCATGTTAATCGAACAAAACTCTGTGAAATTCCCATAAAAATTTCTCGTATAAAATCTAAGCATTCGTTAAAATATTAAAACACTGAACTTAGCGATTATTAAACATAAAAATCTTAGATATAGAGAACCCTGGAGCGCAACGAAGAATGAACCCAACCTTAAAACTAGAAATTCTGGAGCACAAGGGAGGTGGAGAACGTACAGAAATGTTTTTTTCCTTTTATACAGCAATAAAGAGAGGACATTTAACCCTCAAAGTAATTTCAGGGATTAGAAACGAATGGGGAAAAATATGTGCGCTGCCGGAGGCTTTCTTGAGAAGTGAGACGAAGAACAAAGCAGTAGTGACCAAGGCGAGCTAAGGTCATGACATCCTCCAGGCCAAAGGCAAGAGTATCTTGCAGGGGTGTTAAAGAAACAAAGGTTACAATACTGCCATGCCATACGTTCCTCCTTGACCTTCTTCATTGGAATGGGCCAATACATACCAAGTGGTTGAGAAAATTGTAATAGCCCGCGGCTACATTACATACATTTTTTAATTTTCACCATACAAACTACCATTGTGCCAAAATGCCACAAATATATTTTATTAATTCATTTTCCTGATATTGGCCTCTTTATGCCAACAAAACGTCAATTTTATGCGATTCCAGTGTTTTGTAGATAATTAAAGAATTCCAGTTCGGTTTACCATAGTACAAATATGACCAGTGTATTACATAAGTGTCAATTCAAAGGAAGGTACGGTCAAGTGTCAACCTAAAATTTATACCGAGAGTCTATATATAAACCAGCCCTATATGACTCATCTCTTACCCTTCTTCCCTTCCACCTGTCCTTCTACAACTATTTTTTATTCTCAACAGAGTTAGGTAAAGTTAATTGTTATAAGGCATACACAAAAATTGGTTGCCAAGGAATACGAGGTCTGTTTTGTGCTGACATCGAGGGGGAAATCAAATGCACTTTATCAATTATCTAATTCATCTTGTTTGTTTTCTAAAACTAATTTCTGTACCTATGTATAGAAAAAAGAAATCACTTTTACCCCTTGGCTTCCAAAAGACTCAATTGTTTACATCAGACCATCATGCCTCAAAATATGGACAACTATATTGCCCCCTCTTCTGCAATAATTGGAAATGACTAGGATGGTTATCTACAATTTTCTATCTGTGAGATAAATTACTCATATTGCTCGGTTATTGCAGAAAACGGGACAATATAGTTCTGCTTACGGTTTTTAGAAGACTTATCTCCCACTCTTACTAGCACTTCCTCATTACTTACGCGGTCAATCCGTTTTATCTTCATCATTCTTCGGCAGCACCACATTTCGAATGCTTCCACTCTTGACTTCTCTGCTGCTGTCAACGTCCAAGCCTCGCTTTCACAGAGAAACATGATCCATATAATATAGCATCTGATGAATTGATGCTTCCTTGGAATTACTTATACATATGCTTTTAAGACACAGGACCTTTATAAAAGGGCTATATTCCGATCTTAAACGGAACACAATAAGAGTAAATCGTTGAAAGAAAATATTGGAAAAAGTCATTTTTTTACGATTTTTCGTCACCTCCCTCAATATAAAGAGGAGAGAGAGGGAATTATTTATTTCCTCTAAACAAAATCAATGCAACTCATTATTAACTCTGTAGTATTCCATTATAAGTTTTCTAGGATATTTCGCTATTACATATACCACTACTTTATATAAAGTAAAAATAAAAAGATATACTTTTATAAAAAATAATACCTAAAATAATAATAAATAAATAATAATAATAAAACAATTTCATTTCTTTTTAAATGCATATATATTTTTAATATACTTTTTTAAAAGTAGTAGTAGTAGTAATAGTGAAATATCCAGGAAAACTTAAATGCAACTCAGTTTAAAAAAAACCGAAAAAAGTGATATTTTTTTGATCTTTAGAAATTTCGCTCGAGATGCGTCAGTAGAATTGGTGCGATTTCAAAAAATTATATTATACATAATCAGGGTAGCAAGTAGCAAATTCTCCGCGCTAATTTCGTTCGATTGTGACAATTTAGTGTTTCTCGCTCCACCCTTCTGAACCACCCCATTGAAAGGATGAATAGGGTAGTTTCCTTCATCAAAGAAAACGAAAGGCATTGATTGCGATTCGTTACCCACTATTAGTGTATTCATAATATACAAATTATTTGGTTTTAGAAATCCCAGTTTAAACGAATGGTAATGGTCAATTTTAACCTCATTTGAAAAAGGCCAGATTGGCGCCCATGCGATGCCACTCCAAGTGACGCCACAGGGACCTAAATTCTATACGAGTAGTCAGGAGTTTTACATAGTCAGAGATTATCAATACATGCATGAGGCGCAGAGCTAAGGGAAATCTCTCTTAACTATCACCTATTTAAATTGCCTATGGTCGGAAAGTTTCCTTCGTTTGATAGGGTATTAATAATCCTTATTTACTCCAATCGCTATCTGCTAGCAGGGTATTCTGCTACCTGCTAGCAGCCTGCATCGCAGCGGCGCTCATAGGCTCGCACCCAGGTGGCTTCAGACAGCTGCAGCCAGACGTCACACGGGTTTTTCCCAGCACTCATACTTAGCCGTCGCATTTTCGCGCGCTTGAAAATTTTCACATTGCATTTGATCGCGAAATATAGATATCGTCATTTAAAAATCTAAAACCGTGAAATATATACTCCAGGAGTAATGATCTTTCGATTTAGGCAATTAAAAATAATATAAAACCACCCTATTTAACATTTTTGGGCTCAGTCCGCGTATATTGACAAAGATTCAAAACAGTTTCGCCAGCTATCCTGCTGACGTCCTCCAATGATTGATGGCAAGATGTGCAAGTAGCTTTTACATTCGTTTATCGATGTTTCACAATGCCTAATGTCTTGCCTAAATTTTTGGACACCACTCCGTCCTTCTTTATATACATCCCAACTGTTAGTTTTCGGGATAGATAAGTCCTTTATGATTAATTCCTCATTCATTTTCAAGCTTTCGAAATATTTTGTCGACTGTTCCCGTATAATGCCTGCGATCTTTAAGATTCCAGCCTTTTTATATAAGGCCTCGTTATTATTGTCGTCATGCCACCATTTTATTTTCAGGATTGATCTCAAGCACTTTCTCTCCGTGATATTTATTTCTCCGCAGTAGGATTTATTAGTTAATCCAATCCACAACGGTATTGTCTTTAGCATTAGTTTCGGCCTTATGCACGCATTGTTGACTAGCAGGCCACCCGGTGTTGCTCATAAAGGTTAGTACCTGGAGAAGTGAGAAACTTGGGACTTGGATTTCATGATCGTATAGGATTTTTATGTTTCCTTCTATAAGCGTATCAAAATGTATGACTATTCGTCAGGATGTCCAACCGCAGAAGTTGTATGACGTGACATAATAAACGGTAATGAGTAAACCAAGCAAATGACTCGTCGGACGCAACTGCAAGTAGTACTACGGGGTCCGAAAGAATGAGACGCACCTATGTGTTAATTTTAGTCGCAATCCGCGCTGCCGTGTGTAAACGCATGGCGGACAGACAAACAAACCCCTTCTTTTATATGAAAGGATCAAATCCACGATGGTATTGCATATCGATGGCTAAGTTCTAACAACACGAATGTGAAAAATAGCAACTTTTCAGGAGAGCAAAAAAACGATTAATTTATTTTACTTTCACACTGAAATTTAAAACCAGAAGTTCATAAAACTGAAAAAGAAGCATTCATTTGCAAATAAAGAGTTGTTCTTAGCTTGTATTTTATCTTTTTTATGTTATTGCACTTTGTTTAAGATACCCGCCGAATTCGGAATTTAAGAAAACCGGCCGAATTTCAGATACGTGTTGTTAGAACTTAGCCATCGATATGTTAATTTTGGCCTTATTTACTTATTGTAGATGTAAACGCCAAATTTCGGTTGGTGTTATATTGTTATTTAAATTATTATATTCCAGCCTGACTGCTAATAATTGCACGGATATGGAAGGATCGACAACTGAAAAAACCTCCGAAAGAGCAAAACCTCACTGAAAGTTATACCTACTCCCGTTAATAGTTACCCTGAGAATCCCTCATCGAGCAACCTATCTTCTCCTCCCATCCTTCGACATTTCTTCCCCTCCTGAAGCGATTCCACCCTCACCTCTGCTTCCACGAGCGCCTGCGCTTCCGAGGAGCGGGGTGGGAGCCGCTGTGGGTGGAGAAGGGGGTTGCGGAAACAAAGGAAAGTTGTTGAGGCTCTCGAGGGAGCAATGGGGGCACACACGTCGCCAGGCTGGGGACTTAAGAATAAAGCATTTCTGCAGGGAGAGAGGGGGTAGCAATGATGAAAAAGACGAGATATAAATAAGGAAAATATTAAAAGAGAGCGATGGAGGAATGAGAATAAATCTCTCTTCCTCTCTTCGTCCGCAGGGAAATACCTCTCCCTCAAACACGTTGATATTTTTTTATTAATCTTCACCACTCCGAAAACAGCGAATTTAAGACCTTCATAGCAGGGGAATCTAACGAACAACATTGTAGGACGATTGGAAAGTCCCATGCCCAGGATAGGGGCAACCTATCCAGGCGGGAAGCGAACCCTTGACCTTCGGTTTGGCAGTCGAGGACTTTATTCCAACCTCCTCCACCATCCAAAGCTATCTCCTGTTTCTTCTTACGCACGGTATCCAACAGCTTGGTATTTGAAAATTCAATGTGATTTCTGTTTCCAGCGCATAATTATTTTTCCACTCCAAAAATTGATTTTTGTTGACTAAAAGAGATTTTTAAAATGTATCACTATTAATAATATGAAAAATAGGAGCATCAACAACTTTAATAACTAAAGGAATTGGAAAATTGGCTGAATAGGAAAATGTTACATATGAGTTAGAAAGGTGTACTAATGAGTTGATGTCATGGTAGGATGCTATGAAGTCATGTGCTGCTGTGTACCGTGTTTCAATTCCAAAGCAGTTAGAAAGCGCATAAAAATCAGTGGTTATAAAGCAGACAGATGACAGTTCCAAAAGTCTTACACAGCCGAAATTTTTCTCTGAGTAGTTTCGCTCCAGGGACCGGAATGTTGAAGCGAAGTGGATCTAACCCGGGGAGCTTAACTCAAGGTCGAAACGAAATCGGAGTGAAAACTACTACGGGTCGAAACTTAAAAAAAAAACTCTGGGACGAAACGTAACACAGGTACTGTTTCACACCGGATGAACCACGTGCTTCACTTTCAAGCGGTTTAGTTTCGATCCACACACCTAGTACGAATTGTAGTTTAATGAAGTAGAGGTTCGGCCTACCGCCATTAGATGCATGGGGCACTTATATTTTTACCGCTAATAGGAGAACGGTGAACAAAAACTGGCCATTCGAATTTGATGCTAAATTTTTTTAACCTCTCTACGCATATGTCAAACATAATGGGTCGAAACTATTCCCTCTTATCCCCCTCCATTCACCTTCTGGGATCGAAACTTAACTATGAGCAGCGGAGAAACGATAAATTAGTTTCGTTCTCGGAAGTAAAGTTTCGTCCCAGGTCGTATCTTAACTCTTTGGTGATTTTAATTTCGTGCGGGAACGTAACCAAACCTAGGCCTTTTATTCTCGTTTCCCTCAGGGTCGAGACGAAACATTATCCTTTCGTTTCACTTGCCAACCCTGATTGTAACACGGTATACCCCCCCCCCCCCCCCCGTGGCTACGTCACTGCTTAAAGAGTATGGTTTTTACAAGCGTTCAAACTCGAGTCTCACTTCTGGTACAGAACAGTAGTAGGAGTGTTCCGAGAGGCGAAAAGTGGGGCAAAATTTATCGGGCGAGTACGACTGTACTCGACGAATCGTCGAGCGAAGCCGTACTCGGCCGCAGGTTTCCAATTGCAACACCCGAGTGCGGGCATTAACCCCATTTTTCCGTCAAAAACGTGTAGTAGGAAATCACTAACCGCAACTAGCAACCGAACGATTTCGGCCGAATGCGAAAGGTGTCATCCACTAATCACGTGAAGCGTTTAGGGGGGTAGAGAGGTCAAGCCGATTCCCACCCAATCTCACGAAGATTTGAAGGGTGGTCCCGGCAAGTATCGCGTAATTTTTTTCAGCAAAGAAACAATGTAAAAATGCCAAAACAAAACTGGGTTCAATTGAGCAAAACGTGTTTCTCCATTAAAACATGACTAAATTCTAACTGTAAAAATATTTTTTTTTATTAACTCAACGCAACGAAGCAAAAAGTAAATATAATTACCCTGAAAATACGAATTTTTAACAATATCACGTGAAATTATAGGGAGGGGGTCGGGCCAAATCTCACGATATCTCACCAAGGGGGGAGGGTAAGTCTAAAAATCGCCAAAAATCACCTAACTAAATTAATAGGCTAAGCCCTGTAGCGGGCCTCTAATCGTGGGTAGTCGCCACTACGGAACAAATTTCGGGGGAATGGGGTATGGCTGTAGCTTCCAACCCCCCACCCTCCCAGCCTTTGTGCCTGTAATAAGGTGTTTGAAAATGCCATGTGCTTTTTGCAGTGGTAATTTTCATGGGGATAATTTTGATTTTATTTCTAAAGACATAGATGTTTGAGAATATTGCTTAAAAGTTATTAAAGAATGTTTGCTGTTTATATACTATTTTTTTAAGGTAAATTCTGTGAAGAGGTGGAAGTGTTTCAAACATCTTCGGAAAAACTTTAAATATTTGTCTATTTGCCACAATATTGTTCCTTTACATCACTAAGTGGTGATTACATAATTAAAGACTTGTCATTCATAAAGGTGCAAGTATCATTTTACCTTTTTCTTTACTTAGAATCTTCATCTGTTTATCATCAAGAGCTTAGCACTGGAACTGGCCCCTATAACATCCTGTGAGGACTCTAGGAACAAGCATTTGTGAATCTCCTTATTAGCCCTTTTGATTGTTGACGGGATTGGGCTAATCCTACTTCATATGGTAACTTAAAAAAACGATATGTCACTTACACCCTCATGAATTACAAGTCTTCAATTGGTGTGAATCAATGAATCAAGAAGTGAGAAAAGAGAATAAATAAAATTAAAAAAATATAATTTCTAGTCACATCTAGAAATTTTTAGCCTATAGCAACCATATTATTATGCTCATAACTATTTTTCTGGATTATTACTCAATAATTGCTCTCCAAATATGTCAGCAAATGTCCTCAGTAGATAAAAGGTTTATTTTTGTCGCAAAATTTAATTTTTGATGTGTTTCATTTGTTTTTTTATTCATTGATTATACATTGTTAAGGAGGTAACGTGAGTGTATTAGATTTTCATAGATTTTTAATAGCAAGGTCTTGTTGCTACATGTGTATTTTATAGCTGTATTGTTTAGTCCTGAAAATTCACAAAGGTGTGAAACATAAGGAATAAATTCTTATCATTGATTGACCAAAATCTATTAACACTTGAAAGAGAATAACCAAGTGGTAAAAAAATCATCGCTACAATAAAAACAGATTTCTCCCACTATGCCACTAAACCACGAAATAAAGCAATCATCAGTTGTAGTGAGGCAAGATTGTCTCAAGACCTAAGATTACGGTCATATATTTAGACCACAGGTTCCATATGGCTGCAAAGCTTAGGTTCCCTTCCCCCTAATAGGAGCAGCCGTTGTGAGGAACAACGGAGCAAACCAGCAACTTCTCCCTAAAGGCAACTCTGACGACGTTCAACCGTGGCGTGGCCCGTGACCCATGACTAAGCATCACAGCCACGCGGTAAGAGGCTCCTCTGAGCGAGCCCAACATACCTCGAAAGACCGCTTCTATCTTTCTCCTGCCCGCTCTTTTCGCATTTTGCTACTTCATCTATCTCTGCCCCACTACTCCAGTCAGCATAGATAAAAGTGCTCGCTAGCTCCCCATACCAGTCTCTTGTGTCCTACAGTCTATCCCTATCTTGTATCTAGCCGCTATACCCCGTCTGTCGAGCACTGCTCTATTTGTAAAGTGCACAAATCATACAATCAACAGATATCATTGATACTTAAAAGAGATTTAAGCATCGAGATCCCTGCATCTGGTACCCTTCATTAGGCAAACAAAGATGCCTTAAGGCACAGTGAGAAAAATTTAAGGCAAAGAAAAATTGTGAAGGTCCAATGTGACAATGTTATCTCAGTTTTATATCAATTGATTCCTTTTATCAGCTGTTTCCAGCATGAGATTAGACAGAGGCTATCAGTGATATAACTTTAATGGCCAATTTCACAACTGTAACATATTAAGGAGTTCAATATCTTCCTCTTTGTCTAAAAGATACTAATGCAGAGAACATAGCAATTTATAACATATGATTACTTAAATATGTAGCCTTTACCGTACTTGTTCCTTTCATACAAAATGAAGGTTCTGGATAGTTATGTACTTATCTGACACCTGACATACATGCAGTGGTTTAACTAATGAAAGCAATCCTTGAACACTGTAACCAAAATCACTTTCAAAATGCACGGAGAATTCTGTTAAATAGCTTCACAGGCCACATTTTTTTACTGTTTTGTGCTAATACTATTTTCTCGGAGTTTTAAATGAGAAAGGAAATATAAGAAAAATGGATCTTTTTATTTAAATAAGTTTAAACATCTTATTATTTCACTAAAAGTTTTTCATCCCCCTCTATTAATTTCGACAGTTCAGAGATAAATTCCATTGCGTTGGATACATATGTTCTTTAACAAAAAAATTAATATTTCACACACATGCATTAAGGGACACAATTTTATTTCTACTTTCAAATTATTTTTTATCCTCACATAAGAGAAATGATTAGGCAAGTTAATGACTTTTATTCAGGAAAACATGATTTCATTGGCTTTGAAATTGTTACGCTGATTTTAAATCTACATAATTCAATATAGATAAAAATTCTTCATTATGAGGCATCCAAAAAGTTGCATTCTCCAGTTGTAAATAAAAATTCCTAAGCCCCTTCAAGGCCCCTCACCCAGTGACCAGCTCTATATAGCATCCAAAGGAAGACCTCAAGTATATTACCACATGGATCATATGCACTGTATTGCGGATGAGCTTGCATGAAACCTATGATAGCTATGGATGGTCCCTTTTTACTTCCTCTTATTTAAAATACAGGCATTAAGCTAGAAACTGCACTCTATACAACAGGTAATTCCGAGAAATGATGGACCATTTATGACAACACTAAGTGCACTGAATTGTTGAGGCCTTTACTTTGTAGAATTCCATCATAAGGTTGGAAGAAAATTACTTTGCTTTCCTACAAAACACACCCTTTTTTGCCGACTAGTTTCGGTACACTGTACCATTTTCAAGACTAGTGATACACATAAAATTTTGCCGGGATATATACTCTGTGGTCGGGTGATTGGAGGGGAAGGGGAGGGGGGAGGTAAGTGACGGGAAGGGTGAAGGTGGGAAGGGATAGGGGAAAACCAGAGGTAGTTACAGAGGGGAGCGTGGGTTGGCGTCACAGGGATAATTTGGGGTGTAATAGTGGAATGTCTAGGAGGGGGGAGTGGAAAGGGAAAAGGTGGTCATTAGCAATGGGTTCTTTCCTCTTTACAATTTTTTGACCACAGAGTATATATCCCGGCAAAATCTTATGCGTATCACTAGTCTTGAAAATGGTACCGTGTACCGAAACTAGTCGGCAATAAAGTGTGTGTTTTGTAGAAAAGCAAAGTAATTTTCTTCCAACCTTCCTAAGTTCTTTCAACCACATTCCAATGTATGAATGCTGAGCTTCCACGGGATTCCATATTAAGACATGAAATAGCATGAAGATTTTGCCATAAAATTTCACAAGGTTCCTATATTTTTATTTATCAGAAGAGTAGTATAAACTAAAGGTGAGAAACAATTAACTCCTCAGCCAAATCATCTTACGGAAATACGTGAATGAGATCTATCCGACAGTGATGTATGGCAGTTGAACTGCAGTGGTTGCAAGAAATTTATGACGGCACTTCTTTTAGGTAAAAGTCTTATATCATTTCTGATAGAGCACCTTCAATCAAGTTGTTTAACACAGAATTATAAGAAATAAAAATGGATTAAAAAAACAATTTTTACATTCAACAGCAAAATATTCTCTCTCGAGTGATAAAAAAATAAGCCGCAATTAATGACTTCAAATAGTGCAAGAAGGTTTCTCCAACTCACTATCTCGATGTGATGGTTCCATGTAATACAAGTCCTCCTGAACAAGGACTACATGAATGCCCCATAATTAAAACTCAACCACCATTTAAAGGCACACAAGATATTAATGATGCACTTCTGTGTTTATACAGGTAAGCAAACAAAGAACATACACTCTAGTTATGAACATTATGTGAGAAATTAAATGTGTACAACTCATGACTAAATTATATCATTCTTTAGGGAATTTAACGTAAAAAATAAAAACAAAAACCAAACATTGAAACCATCACACCATATTTACGTGTGGTGTAAGGCACAATTTTAGTTTTAGAGAAACCTAAACACACGGCACTACAAATGGTTATTTATGTCTTGTTTTCAGGTAAGTCAAAAGCAATACCCAAATAGCAACATTAAGTAGATGCCCCTTGATTAGCTCACGCTAGCTTAATCTAAGTGTGCCTATGTCCTGTATCCTGTGTCCCTATGTAGATATTTTCCAACAACAATTGAAACCCATTTATGCCCTACAAGCAGGATGTTTTAAGGTCTCTAATCTTATTTTTCTCCGTTCTATCCACAGGGCTCCGCCGACTCAAACTACTCGCAGCCGTCTTCCGACTTGTCGCTGGACGAGGAGAAGGAGACCCTTAGGCGGGAGAAGGAGAGGCAGGCCCTTGCTCAAATCGAGAAGGCCAGGGTACGTACGAGTGCAAACCAGGAGCAAAGCTTTACCCTCTTTTGCCGGCACCTAAGAGACATGGGCGTACACAGAATCAAAACTATGGGGGGGCAAAACTAGCTGTGGTCGTTCAAGTCGTAACTACTTCGCACAGAAAAGGGTAATTAAAATAAAATTTTAAAGAAATTATGACAGCAATTTATTAGTTTTTACAGTGGCATAACTATGGGGGAGACGAGGGGATAGATCCCCCTAAGCATCAGAGAAATAAAAAAGTTGTTTAAAAATATTGCCTAGTTTTGAAATTTTATAACTGCATCTGATTAAATTTGAATTTTAGTGCCAAAATGATCTAAAATCTAAATTATGGCATGCCATTTTTCAAAAATTCCCCCCCTCCCCCTAGGCCAACTCATCCTCCCCCAAAGCATATTCCTGGTTACACCACTGAGTTTTTATAATTATTTGCTTGAAAAATAATTGTTTTCATTTTAGTTCCATGTCTTATATGTACTAGTATCATTTTTCTTCAAAATGAAATTTTTTTCATATCTCTTCTTTTGAACAAAATTTATTTTCGCTTCTAGAGGGGGGTCTGTCGATCCCCCTGCCCCCGCTGGGTATGCCCATGCTAGGAGAGGAAAGCATTTTCCTTGCTACGAGCAGGGCTGGGCAAAATACAGGTCGAGGAGTATTTGAAATACAAAATAAAAAATACCTTTGACTTGGGTATTTGAAAAATAAAATACAAAATAGTATTTTAAATACCTTTTAAAATAAAAAATACATTTGTATGGAAACTAAGAGATTAAAAAATATAACATACCTTAGAGCGCTAAGGATAGTTTCAAACATGAAGAAAACGATTCTAACGAAAACAAAGTAATCTCTGAAGCATAACGTTGCAGAAGTATTATCAGAGCTACTTCAAAACTATTTAACAAAAATATAACCTGCCTTGGCACGTTATACATAGTTGCAAACAAGAAGAAAACGATTCTAAAGTAGAGGAAGGAATATCTTAATCATAATGTTGGAGAAGTGTTACCAGAGCTAATTCAAAAGTATTTTACAAATGCATTTTTTTACTTAAAAATAGGAAAAATCTGTATTTGAAATACCAAATACAAATTACAAATGTATTTTAAATATGCATTTTAAAATACTTCTTTTTGAAATACTACCCAGCCCGGGTTACAGGTAGCATGATATTTTAAATCTTTCAGTATGGAGCCCTTTTTTGAGGAGTTGCCCTGGTATTCTCTCCAATTTGGGCCATTACCGTGGTCACTGGACTATTGCCTTACCGGTGTTTTTTAGATCAAATATTGCTCTTGATTTTCAATAATGTACTCTTCTACAGGAATAACCAGCATTTTGTTAAGTATTGTGGAAAAATGGAGTTCTAGCCAGTTGCATAGCAAGGAATTTCATTCGCGATCAAAAACTAGGAAATTTTTTGAAAAACAGGGTACTAAGTAATTGGTTTTAAACTAATTTTAACCCTTTTCATTACCTATAAAACTTCATTTGTTAAAAAAATATTCTGTATATTCATGAATTTTCAATATTTTGATTTCTTTTATGAAAGAAAATAATCGTGTTTTTATATTTCGGGAGGAGAGGGGGGAAGCTCGGATCCCCCGGACGCCTCTGGCTACGTCACCGGTTCTAGCATTTCTAATAACAATAAGAAAGTTAGTAAACACATGGTACTTACAAGACTCTAAATCCAGAAGTTCATAATTAGCAATGCTAAAATTTCATATAAAAATTGCTTTCCCAAAGAACAAAGCGAAGAATTCATTTCATCTTAAAAAATTGGAGCGTGCAATAAATTTTTCTCGGCAAAAACCAGTGACAATATAAACACCTCACAATCGATTCCTGCAGCGAGGAGGATCATAATGAGTGAGTAGGCCATGCTAAATGCTGAGGAGTTGCCCTAAGGTTGCACTATGCTGGATCTCAAGCGGGGCCTGAATGGAACCGACTGTTGTCACCACCAGTCAACTCCCTTCCCCCACGTCAGCTATAGCCAACGTGCGGTCATTTGCAATGACAAATACACGCCAGCTATACCCAACGTTAGATCTTCTGCGTATGAAAATCTTCGTCAGCTCCATCCTACATTCGGCATAAAAGGGTTAACTCAGGTAGTGTTCCAATGTCGGTACAATGGCGATATAGGTCGGCGGCAAGTAGGTGGCACCAAGAAGGTTAACCTTCTTGATGCCTACTTGGAGTGGCACTGGCAAGAAATGTCAAAGGTATTTGAATAAAATGCAACTTCTTGGAGAAAAAAATTCTGTTTTCCATTTTTTGGTTTATCATCATGATTTTTTAATTTGACTCTTGTTATATTAATTTCTACTGTGTACTTAATCCTGATTTTTATTGAGCTGTTTAGTTGCTGCATTATTAGTAACCTGAACAATTAACTACCTCAAAGCTGATATTTTGGCCCATGGCACTTCTTGGCTGAGAAACAGAAGCCGATAGATATATTTGCCCGCAGTACTAAGAGGGTTAAGGGCAATCTGGGACACTGAGAATACCGTAATTGATTTCAACAAATCATTTATCACGTACATCTTGTATGACATGTGGCAAGATATGGCGGAAGCTAATTATTTTAGTTAATCAAGAAATTGGAATGTGTAATATTTCAAAGCCTACAGTGTGAATGGCGGTGAAATATCCATGAATTGTCATGAGAAAAAAATCCCATGGACCTGGAATCGAACCACGGACCTTTGGATTTCCGTGCCACTGTGCAAATCACTAGGCTATCCAGGTTCTTTGATTGCCATGGCAATTTTACCAAGGCTTATGGTACTAGATGTTAGCATCCCTATATCTAGTATGCCTAACATCTAGTACATCTTGAAAAAAACAATGACATCTTATTATTATTACGTTTTTAAATAGACAGTTTCAGAATACCTACTAGAGAAGTGTTTTTATTATGTAAAATAATATCTTTACAGTAATTGGTAACATTTCCTTTGTGAATATGTTCTCTTTTGACGTGCCCTGTACACTTTCATTACATAGTGCTTTGATGTATTGTGTCCTATGGGCAGATAAAAATTTTATTATTATTGTTATCATTATTATTACCATGAGCCTCGGTAAAATTGCCATGATAATCAAAGAACCTGGATAGCGTAGAGGTCTGCACAGTGTCCCAGAAAGCCAAAGGTTCATGACTCGATTCCCAGTCCAGGGGAATGTTTTCTCAATGCAATTCATGTATATTTCACTGCTGTTCACGCACTAGGTTTTGATGTATTACACAAACCGCTTTCAGCAGCTTCAGTGCAGGTTTGAGACTCTCAATTGGTTGTGGCTTCATTGAAGTCCTTTCTCCTGCGTGTTGGCATCCTTGATAGACCGTAAGGGCGTAATATCTACTACTATCATGAGCCTCAGTATAATTGCCATGAGAATTCAGGAACCTGGAGAATGTAGTTGTCTGCTCAGTGGCCCAGAAAGCCAAAGGCATGTGATTTGATTCCCGGTTCGGGGGAATTTTTCATGTATAAGGGAATTTTTGTATAAGGCATTGGAATATTTCCGCTCAATTTATTTCCACACAACATGTTTTGTTGTTACAACGAAGGAATCATATGCAGCCAAGTTTATCCTTAAATATTTCCTACTGCTAAAGGAAAGGGGTAAAGGGGAAGGATGGGGTTTGGGAGTCTGAATGAGGGAATATTGAAGGTTGTGGGATAAAGGGTCATTTTTTAGGGTCACATGAGAGAACGGGTGAGGGGGGAGACAGGTTCCAGGGTGAGGGTACCACATGTGTCTTCACTGTTGTCTTTAGCATTGCCGTCTTCAGGATGAAGTCCCCATTCCAGATGATCATCTTTTCCTGGGTGCTGACAATGTATCTGTCTCCAATTGATCAATGGTGTTGGGGGAAGTGGTGGTTGGGCAAAGTTGTGTATACAGGGTTGGTGGCCGAAGAGAAATTGAAAACCCCTTGTATCACAAGGCTTTTAGGGGGTAAACAGGGGTTACAAAAGTCCCAAAGTTAGGGTCCAGCCTCTCACGTGGTGGAGATGGGGTTCAGCAGGGAATGGTGTTTCATATCTCAATGGATAAAAATGTTGGCATATGTACGCCTCGGTCCTCGAAGATCAATTATGAGTAACAATTAGGGAGAAGGGAATAGATTTTCATTCATTAGGGACATGTTCCAATTTTAGTTCACCTATATTTCCATGATTTCCAGAGCGTCTAGTTTTTGCTTTTTATTTCATTGTGGAGGATTTCTATTTCGAACTTGCAAGTATGTAAGCTCTCGCAAAAGATCGTGTTGGTGAGCAGTGGGATGGTATTGAGGCTTGGGTCACGGAACCCTCAAAATGCTTGTGAACTGGAGAGGAAGGTGTGAGGAGCGTTAACGTCAAACCCTTCGTGATTGCTATTAGCTCTGTCTTATCACACAGCAATGGCACATGGCCTGATATTCTTCCCTAGTTTTAAGGGTAAGTCTCATCAATAGGTGATTTCATCACCTGCTAGCTTTGCTTGTGTGTACTTCATGCCTCTGTCTTATGTTTTTCCGTGTGTCATTGGGTCCATTTGTATTTTGCTCACAAGAGCCATTATGGAATTTTAACTTTTTTCTTCAGTAGTTTTTTCCCTGGCTATTTCCTCTCCTTGCTTTCTTTCCCTCCGTCTTTTCCATTCCACCCCTTCCATCACTACCTGCCCTTTCTCTTGTGCAGGACTGCACAGGTTCTTTTGCGAGACCTATATGCCCTATTTCTATAAAATTCTTCACCAACATTGACCTATCATCCCGTTTATTGTAGTAGTATTTGTGTTCTTTACCCTTGTAGTGAAACATCGACCTGTTTGTCCCACATATGTCCGCTGCAAGATTCACTTGAGGCCTTGAACAATGCGATTTTTTATGTTTGTCTTCTTAGTCTTTAGGGTTTCACAGAATTCTCCTCATAATTTAGTAGGTGTTTTC
Source organism: Ischnura elegans (assembly GCF_921293095.1). Classification (NCBI taxonomy): domain Eukaryota; kingdom Metazoa; phylum Arthropoda; class Insecta; order Odonata; family Coenagrionidae; genus Ischnura; species Ischnura elegans. Next base: position 72,939,012 of record NC_060257.1, read on the forward strand.
CCCTCGAAATAAATATTGCAATTTTGTAGTAAAAGGGACCTAGAAACAATATTTTGCACCATATGCGTGTATTTTTCTCATTTCTTTGATTGGTAATATGTACATTAAGCTCAAAGTATAAGGTAACAGCCAAGGTAATTTTCATAATTTCTATCATAACACACTTTAAAAATGTCATTATAACAATTTTTTAGGGGAAAATATCTCATTAATTAAATCTAGGCTTACTTTCCGCATAAGTTTTAAATTAGAGTTGCATTTTCCATAATGGGTTTCAGAACAGACACGATCAAAATAGACATTCATTATTCATTGAACTTCAATAGATTGCTATACTTAGCTGCAGCTAAAAACTATTGAAAAAACTTATTTTCTTGTTAGGGTCTTCACTTACTCAATCTATATCTGTGTCTTCTCCATTTTTTAGAGCAAGCCCGTTGCGTTTGCAGTTCGTACCAACGTCAGCTACGATGGCGCCCTTGATGATGATTCTCCGGTCCACGGGTGTGCCGTCTCCTTTGGTGTCAGAGACTTCCTGCACATCAAGGTAAGGCAATCATCAGACACTTTTTCCCTCACTTAGTTTTATCACAAGTTTATTTCAAGATAACTATACTAATGAACCATTTTTCCATACAACTGCTACTCTTTTTGTATCAAAAATTGCAATAATGCTGCCTGAGTATATGTACTCTAATTTTAGCCTAATTGCTATGTTTTTATTTGCTCTGCAATAAGATTAGTTATTGCATACTGGGTGCCAAGAATAAATTACTTCCATATTTTTTATGGTTTGGTATTATGCTGATCACAAAATGACTTTTAATAGACCCGGTATTGTCTCCAATACACAAATATTTTTTTTGTTAAAAATAAAATACACGTTTCCTTTTTTCTTGCCTCTGCGGCTAAAGTATTACATTAAGGGTCATAACTATTGTATGAGTCATTAATACGCAGTCACCTGGGGTAATTGATTCCAAGTTTCTTCTGCCTAACTAGGTATTAGTTCTATGTCGAATGTTATTAGCAGAGATACCAATTGGAGATGCATCAAATTTGTAACATAATATACCTTTTTTAAACCAGTGGTGCAAATTAATAGAGTTTCTTTCATTCATGGAAGATATCATACCACTTCAATAAAAATAGTATAAAATTGATATATGCATATAAGATGTATAAGTCATCATATTTAGTGAAGTATATACAATAAAATGGACTTCAACATATGTCATCATGCAAAATAAAAAAATAAATATGTATATATAAGATTTTAAACTTCATGAAATAAGGATAAAAAATTTCAGAGAAGAGTACATGTACAATTATATAATTCCTAGATAAATATTGTAAATAATCAATGGGCTTTGTACCCAGCAGCCAGAGTTGTTCCCCAAGATTTAGCATTGCAAATTATTTTAGTAGATTTTTATAAGACAATTATATGGATAATTTATTAAGAGTGTAGAAAAAATAATACCTCATTAAAAGTGATAAAAATAAATAGCACTTTAACAGAAAAGAAATAATTTTAACTACAGAAAATTAATGGTAAAATATAATTCATAAAAAACAGCTGCTTTATCAGGAGAAAAAATGAGGAACACCACATTGGGAGCATAAATGGGATAAATTCATTAGAATTAGCTCTCATTCCAGCCCCTTTCATAAGACAATTATGACATTGTGTTGGTTTAGCCCACTTTCTTGGCTGTTCTTACCAAGCTTATTTGTTTTCAAATGTGAACCAAGCTAGTGAATCAATCAGTAATCAGTTACCATGACTAGGGGCAATGAAAAATTCCAATTCTACTCTTTCAAGAGTATATCTTTGGAGTTTTACTGGGATAAACAAGGGAGGAGAGGCAACTGATAGTAAGGTCCATTCATACTGGCTGCATCTGAAAAAGCAATTATGGGGAATGTGAAGCTCCATCAAATATGCATTGCGGTAAGAAGTCAAGGAATGATGGTTGCATACACTAGTGTTTTCTAACCTGCACAGATGACATACCTGAATGGCATACATTCAATTAAAAAAAGGAAATGCTGTATTTCTCTTATCCAGTCTTCCACTAATTTTGCATGGCTGACCTTTCCAAGAAAAATCACAAGTGAAAAGCTAGCCAGTTTATCCAAATATCTATCCTTATAATTTCGCTTCATTAATGCAAAATAATTAAATGCATATTAAAATAGTAGAATGAGGACAAAAGATGATGGAGTCATCAAGTAGAAACTAAGATAATAATTACTGCAATAAAAGGTCATGAATGGATTGTCTTTAGAATAAGGTAGTACATATAATGATCTGCATGGGCTTCACCCACAGTTGCAAGATAGTTTAAAAAATAAAGAGACCCATATCTTTCCTTTCTTTAAATTTGTGTTCCCCACCTTGAGCTATTCATGCTAAAAAATTAACAGCCTTAACTCTCTCCCAGGTAAACTGATGACAACATACGCTCCTGCCGAGTGGAACATGGCTTATCAGCTGCTCCTCCCTTCCTTGCATTGGTCTCAAGTGGCTGATTATTGCTTACAATCATGCAACCTCAATGAGCAGTTATTCCTAAATGATTTGATAAACAGGAATTCTTATGTCATTAGCTCATGAAGAGAGGGTGGCAGCACTAGTTTTTATTTTAAACTTACGAGTGAATGGGTGAATAATGTACCTTTATTCCATTATAACTCATAATTTCCCTTCCATATACCAAATTCTTTTTTATCAATTGCAATTTTTGGTCTGAGTGTACAACCCTATCACTACCCTCCCTGACTATTAACTTCTTTCCTCCAACAGGAGAAGTATGACAACAACTGGTGGATCGGGATGTTGGTCCGAGAGGGGTCCGACGTGGGGTTCATCCCGTCCCCGGTGAAGTTGGAATCTCTGAGGCTGCAAGCGACACAAGCGGCTCGAAACTCCCGCCTCTACGCCTCGAAGACATCCTCCTCATCCAACCTAGGTGCGCTCTCCCCCCCTACGGCCACAGCAGGCGCAGCAGCCGCCCCCGAGGCCAAAGGCAGCAATTCTAGAGGCTCCACCCCCCCTACCCCCGGTACGTTCCTTTCCGGGCGCCCCCCTTCCAACCAAAACCCTTTGTCCCCCCCTTCCTGACCATATGTGTGTGTTGAATGAGACCCCGTTCAGAGAGCGACCCATTAAAAAAAAAATAAGTCACTTTCAATCCTATTAATTGCAAAAAAAAAGTCCCATTCAACGTGCACCGTCCACTTCAAAACAAAAGTATATTAAAGTTAAAAAAAAAAGGAATAAGCTAACTACAAAAGAAAACTTGTCCGATTCTGCCTCATTTTCCAGGCGCCCAATGGAAAAAAATATTTATGTCTGTCTTTCTGTCTGTCTTATCTATCTATCCTGTCTCTTTCTCTCTTTTTGTTTTTCTCTGAGTGGTGTTGGTCGTCCATGGTGGTCGCATCCGCAGCTTGCATCCGCAAAACCCCCAAACCGCACAGCCACTTAAGTTTTTAACCCGCAACCAACGCTACTACAACAACGTGCAATGGAGGTGATTGATAAAAAAAATAATTTAAAAAGTTGTTGAAACTGGAAGCAGCTACATACCCGAGTTTTAACAGTAGTTCAGGGGAAGGTGCGATGCTAGAAAGTTAACTCAGGGTTCAAGAAAATCGACACAAATTTTTCAAGAATAGAGAGAAATTACAGGTGACAGCAGCCTAAGGGTTACTGTTAGGTAGATGAACTTCATAGCTTTATTTGACAAACAGTAAGATGGTTCTACTACCAATTCGGCAATGATGCTTTAGCAGAAAAGCATTAATAGTAAAATGATCACGACTTTGAAGGAAAATAAGCCAATCTCTTATTGATTGCTTAATTTCAATGCAAAAACTCAAAGTCAAATAGTGAGTTAGTTACAGATTATGATTTATGCCTTGAAAGCGATGTTCATTCTCTGATAAAAATCTGTAAAATGAAAGAGAATATCTTTTGTGACATTTATAACTAATAATAATAGAAATCACAGAATCATGGTATCATTCCAATTTCGTACTACTAATTGTAAGCCGCATATCATCCATAAATCAAACATGATTCCGCCTTCACTTAAACAGTGCCTATGAATATCAGCAAGTGTTCATCATTCATTGACTTTCATTATTATCATAATACATAAAAATATATGAGTCAAACTAAAAACAAACACTAACAAAGATTTTCACTATGTTCATCACTGGAATCCATTTCTATAGGATTGGAGTTTTTCCAATACCGTTGCCTATGGGCTTCAATTACATACTTGCATAGAGGTAGATAGGACTAAGAGTAGTCAATATTTGTATGATTAAAGAATAGGATGCCAAATAATTTTAAGTACGCCTATATTCTAAATCAATGGGTAGAATGGAATAATTAAGTTGAGTTGCAAATTGGCTAAAGTGAATACTTGGTCTGAAGATTAGAAATCCAAATACCATTTGGAAGGAAAAATATTCCTGGAACTGGTTTAACATTTGTACTAGGCAATCATCAATGGAAAGGAGAACAGATGTTAGACCCCTGAAGGCTAGGGATATTCAATTCTTATCAGGCAGTTGGTCTGGTAGCGGTTGCAGCAGAGAAGTCACATTCCAAGAGTTGAGAGTCTTGATGTTAGCAGTCAGGTGGGGAAAATTCTCAAGGTTTTGCCGCTGATCTTAAATGGAATATTCCCAATATTTGGCGATTTGTGTCTTCTTATGAGGATATCAAAAAACTTATCAAAATACACTTCAGAAGATACCAATCACCAAATTCTGGGTTTGTTCCTTAGGGATTCAGTTACAAACCTTTAAGAACTTTCCTCCCACCTGACTTCTGATGTCAGCATACCCAACCCTTCGAATACATGTGACTCCTCTGTAATGCGAAATCATCATACAACTTCCTGATGGGAATTGAGCCCTTCACTCATTGCCTAGCCCGCGGCAGGTTAACAAACTGTTCTCTTCCCCAGAGATGATAGCCAACAACCATAGAAAAACCAGTTTTGGAGATGTTTTTCCTACCGACCTAAATTAGAGCATGGATTTTCTGTCTTATGATAAATTCAGAGGGTAGAATGCCAAAGCTAGATTATTTCAGGTTAAATAATTACATTTCACTGTAAGTTTAACACTGCAATACTCCGTTCATGCCACCCATCATTGCAGTAGTTTCAAGTGTCAAAAATAGGCACTAGAAAATATTGTTTTCACCTTACATCACCTCTCATACTTCCTTTCCGGCTCATGCAGCTCGCTTGTGCCACTATGATTAATTTTCCTTATCAGCTGTGTGTTTTTCTGGCTTTACATGCTTATGACTCAAGTGTAATTTTGTGTTTTTGCTTTGCTTTAATGTTTTTCTTAAAAGAGTGTGAAGCTTTTAATTTAACTGTTTCAGTGTTGATGTTGTGTTTGTGTTTAATTATTTTTTTCACATAATTTTTTATTTGCCCTGGCAACTCACTTGCTATGTTCGCTTTCCTGTGAGCTTTACGCCATCTTTGGTGCAACGTAATCAAATATGATTTTTCCAAGTCCTTACCCACAATTTGAACAACTATTCCTTCTCATTTCACCATCTTACATACTTTAAATACCAACGCCTTCTCAGCTATCCAACCAGACAAGACCAAAAGCAAGCAGCCATACCCAAGTTCTCCTTTTATCATTCTCACGGCCTTCCTTTCATTCCAGGGACATGTGTTGATATCATAAGCGATAATAGAGGCATAGAATGAAGGAAAAAGAGCCTTTAGAAGAAATTTTGGTGCTTAAGGAAGGGCAATTCCAGGAACCCCTCAAAGCATTCACTCTTTTCATTTACTTTGGGAGAGGATGGGAAGCAATGTGTAGAGAACCTGCAAGTTTCGTCCTCACTATTTCTCATCTAAATCCTATAAAAATACACAACTATTCTCAAGTACTACACCTTATGAGGTGATTCATTTGTCATTCAGTCATCCATTCCTTCATGCCATGCCACTTAACTGAAAATTTGCTTTCACTCATTGGCTACAATCACAGACACCATTCAAGATTCCATAGTTCCTCCAAAAAGTATCTTCTAATCGCCAATCATGTCACCTTAAATATCGATCTTTTATCATCAATGCTTTTTATGGTAGAGAACATTGAGTAGACACAGACTTTTGAAAACTTTTTCTACTGATATTATCCATCTAGAAACTCATGCCATTTATATTTTAAGCAAAGATAACAATATAGAATAAAAAATATTATTAAAAAAAAACATGAAGACTGATCAATTTTAGATGTATATAAAAAACTGTGATACCAATACGTGATTTAATTAAGCTAATTTTGGAGCAACTTGAAATTTTTTCTAATCACAAATTCCATTCTTTCTTAAATAATACAACTTGTCAACTTTCTTACCTCACAATGACTCAACAGCAATTACAAGAAATTAAGATTACTTTACGTGCAACATACCTTTGATTTAGTTTGTGTTTCTCAATACATTCCTGCATGAGAAACTACGAATGATATGATTTCACTACCTCCCGTAACGTCCACGATGCCGATGAGGGATCGAAGGCTTGGCACAAGGCAGAGTGGCTTTTTGGGCCAGGATATAAAGAGAGGAGACGCACCCGAAGGTATTTAAGTAGACACCCTTCCCTCTGGATCTCTTTTCGTAAGTCAACCCTACATTCCTACAATCCAGTTTCCTGCCCACTTTTTATGCAAGGTTTACATGGATGCAAAATGGACAGAAATGGCATAAAGTGGAAAAGAATCTTGCCAACTACAATACCTTTTACCATACCCACTCCTCAATTCTGCCTTTACGTGATTAGCAAGATGATTTTCCATTTCCCTATTTTCAGTCCATTCTGCTCCCATGCAAACTTGGCAATATATACCTTGTCTTCTATGGATGTTATTCATGCCAGCTACAAAACAGTAGCTATTGGGAAAATCTCACAATTGCCGATCACCAATTGGAGATATAAGGAGCACAAGACAAAAATTAAAATGAAGAAACTGATAATACATAAGTTACAATAACTTGCACTTTTATGATGATTTAAAAAGCATTGGAAAATTCATTAGAGAGACTTAATTTGAAAAATAACAAGGTTAAATCCTACTTCAGTGAAAATTCAACCACAGCATATCAAATTACGATGTGCAGAATTAGAAATCAATATTTATTATGCAATAAAATGTAGTTATGCTGCCACATGGCTCTCTTTGGAGACTGGCCATTGCAAATAATCCTAAACAGCTATGTATTATGGCTTGCATCAAACACTTAACATCCATTTTAAGATAAATTCCATCCCCTTACCCCACTTCCTATGTTTTACAATGATTAAGTCCAAATTCCAAAAAATCTTCCATTTCCTACTGTAAAAAAATAGAATTCACCCAGCAAAGAGTCTTGAAACGGCGTGAGAAAAAAACATCAGAACCATAACTCCCAAAAATCCCCAGCTCTAACCTCACCTATAGCCTTACCCTGGCCTCGCTATGTATTCTAATAGGTGTGGTTTTATTTTTATTATTTTTGTATGATTTTTTTTATAAATGTTCATCACTGTTCACTCTTGACTTGAGTTTTTTTTTTTCAAAAAGTAATCTAATATGAGTGTTGGCATTGATTGATTTAATGCTTCTTAACGTAATTGTTTTGGAGTCACTAACCTCCATTATTACAGGAATGACTCCTCAAATGTGTTTCCTTCCTAAATGTTAACAAGCTGAATTGATAACAGTTTGTTATTCATAAGCCAGCAACTGCAAAGGTGAGCCAGTATCCAGCTATTCGAAAATTGAATAATTAGACCTTAAATTCCCACTTGGCAGAGTGAATATTGTACATACTACATACACGTAAGCAAATGTTCTTCTTGAGCTATGCTTTTTGACTCCTAGCTCTAATTAACTGTGAAAGCATTTTGGGCATTATGAAACATAAACCAAAAGTAAGAAAGTCTCCGCTTTTCTAAAGGTCTGGTCAGTGGTATCATTGCAAAATTAGCAATGATGGAATGCACTTTCCTTAACTTTTTTCATGAGAGAAATATTACTCTGTGTGTTTTTTTTATTAAAAGTCAGTAATTACATATTATTGCAAATTTTTTTTTTGCTAGCAAATGTATACATGTACTAGAAATTTTGAGCCACCAAAATTGATATAAGTGTCATTTGACTATTATGTATATCTTTTGTTAACCAGTGCTGGAATGGCGTTCCAGCACCATGACACCACTACGCCTGGTGTTTCGGAATAGACTCATTTCAGATTTTGAATAGAAATTACAGAAACGTCTGAAAACCTGAAAAAAACATCATTAGGGTTCCCACTCAACCTAAATTATAAAATTCACGGATTTTTCCAGGTTTTCACAGTCGAAATTTCTTCAAATTCACAGTTTGTAGATAAACCATTTAAGGCAGAAATATTGATCACGTAACAACAATTGGCCGCACAATAACCCCTTCAACTTCGATTAATTTTCTGAATATCGTGCTCCTATTCTCTAAGTATTTTTCTGTGGTTCTTTTACAAATGGTAGATAATGAAATGATATTTTGTAATTTATAATCAACGTAGAAACACGAAATGAAATGTGATTATTAAACATGGAGAGCATAGCTATCGCCACTCGAATAAAATCATTTTAATCCTTCCAATGCATCGTTTTTCATAAAAATGAATTATTTATGTATACTATGAATGTTTTAACCTTTCAAAATAATTATATTGTTCCTCAAAATAGTGCTAAACTTATGAAAATCCGGTGACGAGATACACTCGTCATTGAGCGGTTTGGCATCGCAAGTTCATGACGAGATAGACTCATCATTACAGCGCAAGGGGTTAACTACAAATTTAACTAACGCTACAGACACTGTGAATGCAAACACAGCAATGAAAGTGCTATCTCTCCTGACATCACATATCGTTTGCAAAATTCAGCTCCGGCTTAAGGTTGTGAGTGGGAAAATAGAGGGACCAGGGTGCCAGGGATGTTAAGAAGTATGTGAATTTTCGCAAGTGTTAATGACTACCAGTTACCAGTCTTCCGGCTTGGGTACTGGCTTAAGGTCAATGTGCCATCATGACACACGGAACAATAATTGCACTTCAAATATACGCGTACAGATAAATTCGTGGCCATATCTGCGAGCGACTGACCTTGAAGTACGACCGAAATATGTATCCATTTTTCTGTTTATTTGTCAATCATAGTTCTACGATCGTAAAATCAAGACTGGGAGATTTTTAAGGCTTTAGGACAAAATTCACGGCTTATTCACAGTTTTAAAGTTTTCAAGATTGAATGGGAACCCTAATCACCTTCTTTTTTTGAGGCACACAAATTTGGGCACTTTCCTTTAGAGGTCCTTAGAAATGCTCACAATTGGATGAAATTGATTATTTTAAAAAAATACCAGAGGAATAGAATTTCAAATCTTTCCCTATCTAGTCTCTCAAACAGAGCTAATGGAATAATGTATCAAGTAAATGTATCTTATATATATATGTGGTAACAAAAAAAAAGTTTCGTCTTTACAGGAGATGAAAATCAGACATAGTGCAGTTGAATATTAAAGCTTTAGTTTACCCTTAGATAACAAATGAACTTTCACAGTTACAGAAGTTGACCTGAGGGACATGTTGGAAACTGGATTTTTAAATACTGAAGATATAACCGCACTTAAGAAAAAAATCAAAATTTGAACTTTACTCTCAAGATAATTTTTCTGCATTTTTTGTCATTTTTCCTGACATACCATGAGACTCCAGACTAAAAAATTCTCCAAGTTTCTCTGACTTTCCACTTTTCCCAGTACAGTGGCTACCCTAACAGTAGAAAGAGGAAAATGCATTAACAAATAAATAAAATTTTACTTAGACTGGCTCACTTTTCAGTATCGTTGGCAGGATCATCTTAATACTGTTGTATTTCTAATGTCACATCTTTTTCGTGTGTGTGTGCGTGAATGTGGGGGTTGTGTGCCTTGGTGTGCGTGTGACGTGAGCAGGCGATGACTCGGACTCGGTGGGGAACGCTCGGCGTGGTGCGGCAGCGTCCTCCTTGACCACGCCACCGCCGACAAAGGAGAAACGGAAGCCGTTCTTCAAGAAACAGGAGAGCCCCTCGCCCTATGATGTCGTGCCGTCCATGCGACCAGTGGTGCTGGTGGGGCCCTCGCTCAAGGGATATGAAGTGACCGACATGATGCAGAAGGCCCTCTTCGACTTCCTCAAGCACAGATTCGCCGGAAGGTATGTACACCTATTCAGACTTATAGTACCTACTCCAATAATATTATTATTATTATTATCACTATTATTACTATATGTATGATTTTACACTTTCCCAGCAAACAAAACAAAGAATGAAGGGCGTTTTACATGGGGCATGGAATTGCGCAGGTTAGAGCTGCATTAATTTCTAAAATGGCATGGAATTGCGAGAATGCATAAACGAGATTAGGACAGGGGCTATTTTGCCATCTTGCATCCATGCATTCTTGCCTGTGTTCCAGCAATTCACCACTTTACACGGCACTATTTTTACTTCGCCTTCGTGCATGCATCAGATTGTGCAAGTACGTACCCCATGTAAAACGGGTCTTCAGAATAAGTTCTGGTGAAGAGTTGGAACCCCAAATGTTGGCACTTTTAGAGTATCTTACCAATCCGGAAATCTGAGAAAAGTTTATTTACTCCCATAATAGTTTATGCATGCCTGTTACAGGTAATCTATTGGTTGCTAACTGGCTTTTACCTCTGCTTTAAGAGATGACAACATGCCATCATTTGAGTTCACTGCCTAACCAACCTTGGCTTTATGTTAATTAGCCGACGAATGCATGGGTCTCTAAATTATCTAAATAATATAAAATCTTACATTTCTCAGATTTTTTCATAAAATTTTTCACATTTCTTGTAACTAATTTGTGTGCAATGAGCATATTAATCATTTAAAAAATTCATTATAACTATTAAATTTAATAATTAAAAATTCCACAATTAACATCCTCATTTGAGCTAAATCACTGATTGCAGTTATTGTAAGTTTTTATACCATCCCCATCAGAGAGCTAAAAGCATGATGATTTTCACAGGCAAAATTAAAGAAAGAGGAGAAAAATTAACTTTATTGCACTGAGGTCAATAAAACCTAACCTTGTTCTTCTTAATAAAATGTCAATAAAATCTAACACCATATCACCTAACTAGGTCTAATGATTCAATCAGTTAAAATTTCTTGTACACATCCGTACTCTTTCTTCCTCAACAGGATCATTATTACAAGGGTGACGGCGGACATATCGTTGGCAAAGCGTTCGCTCTTGAATAACCCCTCCAAGAGGGCAATCATGGAGCGATCCAACTCAAGGTCTTCATGTCTGGCTGAGGTGCAGGCAGAGATCGAGAGGATCTTTGAGCTAGCGAGAACGCTCCAGGTAAAGAAAACCATGGGAGTCTTCCTGAATGTCTGAGGGTCAAATAGAAATATTATACCAGTGCATTTAGCTGAGAATAAATACTAGTCAGTACAAATAAGTTAAAGCATAGAGTTATTAAGGCTCCAAGATTTCAAGTATGTATAGTTTTGCACGATTTAATTCCCTTTCTCTACTTAAAACTGTTGCTTACGATAAAGTTTTCAGCAAAATTTCACATGAAATTAATCAAATTTACTGAAACAAACTTGTTTACAATATAATCCTTATGTTAAACAAAGTTGAGATGCTATGCTTTACACAACTTAATCATAGGCAACCTCAATTTTCATAAAACTAATGCTTTTCATGAAATAGTTTACTGAAAATTTTACTGAATGCAACAGGCATTCGAAAAGGTTGGCCAATTTCTCAATCAAATTTTATTTAAACTGAGTATTCTTGACACTAAACCCGGGAAACTTCACAGTGAAATTTAGAATTTTTGAAATGGCTATTAAAATTATAAAGCATCTATACACTTGCCAACTGAATAACATTTAGAAATGCATTCTTTTTGAATGAATTATTGCTAGAGACTAGAGAATTTTCAGACGCAGTTCAATGTTGAATGGTCTGTAATACAAATCATAAAGGACACCATAAGCATATGTCTAATGTATTTCTTACTCTTTTTCTCTTACAGTTGGTTGTCTTAGATTGTGACACAATCAACCATCCGTCGCAGTTAGCAAAGACCTCACTCGCACCAACAATTGTATACCTGAAGATATCCTCTCCAAAGGTAACAAACAAATTTCTTCATCAATATAAAACTGGTATCCAGATCTACTTTCAAAATAATTTACTGGGTTCTTTCAGAAGCATAGGCCTTTAAGCAAATATTAAGTTATTCTAACACAAAAATGAAAATGTTGAGATTAAAGTACCAACTAGTTTTTATAAATCCCTTGCTTATTTTACATTAGGTTTAATAACATCAATAAGAAAATAAGTATTTTATTGTCCATAAAATTATAACAGCAGTTATGCTGTAACATCTCTCTTGAATTTTTTTGAATTTGCTAACTTGATAACAAATTTTCTGAAGCCGAATGATATGCAATTGAAAATATTTATTTCAATATGTATCACAAAAACTGGCCAAATCTCCAAGAAAAGAACCATTACAACTTCAGCAGTTCAGGAAAAATGCCACAAACATAGTTAAGTCATCAGACTTGACCGAAAATGTCTGTGGAATCCAGTATAGCTAGTGTTTTGATATTTTATAAAAATGTCAGATAAGATGGAGTTCAGCTTCATTCATATAAACCAGGCTCCTCAAGAGCCTATACAATGTTAACAGCTTGGCATGCGCAACAGCATTATATCCTTTAGATATTGCTATACTAAACTCCTTTTCACCCTTCACAATACAATGCACCGTTTTCAATTAACCTTTTCCCTACTATACACGTATATGTACGTGTGGACGTTTCTTGACCCGGGAGATGACGGGCGTATAATTACGCGTGAGATTTTCCTGGCCAGGACTACGAAAGCCGTATATATAAGATTTCTAGCTCTCCCCCTTTTAGGACAGTCGCGGGTTTACGTCGTCTTTGTCTCGGGACCCAACCCTGTGGGGTTTAGGATTTACCCTCGGAATCTGGGAGCAGGTACCCGGACCCCTTGTCTTTTTCAACCCCTCTTAGCGGTAAGGGACAGCGGTCGTACAATTTGATATCCAGTCAGTTTTCGAAATAAATATTTGTTCACTTCTCATAAAAAATTAACTAAGAATTGAATTACAGTGGAACCTCGTTAAAGCGAGTACGGGCTATAGCGACACTCCCGCTATAACGAGACATAGTCGATGCACCGTCAATTGACCCTATAATAAGCGTGTTAAAAAATTCGTTTTTACGAGACCCTTTTGGTGCTGGCTCTCGCCATAGCGAGGGTTTCATGGCCGGAAGACTTTCATCAAGACTCCTTAACCTCTGTAATTGCTAGCGATCTGTTAGAAATGAAGTTAATGGAGAGCTCAGTCTCAAATTTATGTGGTAAAATGTCGTTCGATAAATAAGTAGTTAATTTTGGTGAGAATATTGTGGCATTAGCATTCGCGAATGCTTCATCTTCTTTTGTTCCTCGGGCGGCAGAAAGCAGTCGGCAGCATACCCGCACGTCCGTGAGTTGCGTGAATAGAAAGCATTTGATGGCAGTCACCATGACCAAAAAAACACCAAACACGTCTAAGCGGGAAAATAAAAATAAAGGAGTAATATGAGAGTGTCGAAATTAATTTATCTTCCTATTCGCTCTGCAAAATTAAAAAAAAAAAACAGAAGCGCCCAAGGAATGCAGACGATAGTTATAAGGAGCTTTGTTCGGGTGGTTTTGCCCATTCAAATCTGCGGGAACTTCTGAGAAAGGGGCTACGCCCAAGCCTAAAGTGGAATATTTCAGGGATAGATTGCGAATCGAGAATTTTAAGAGTGCAGAAGGTTGATTATACTAATGCGAAGCACCAAAGCGTTATCTCCCCTCATAATTGCTGGTGATGCCTCCGGTGTAAACCCGAAGTCGTGGAAGAAAGGACTCCGATCATAAGTATCTTTAGAAGTATTCCCCGCGTCATATAACATAGACGAAACGGAACTTTTTTACATACAACTCCTCGACAAAACCCTTGCAGTATGAGGTATTTCTTGCAATGATGCCTCTAAAGGTAGGTAGTGCGCCTTAGCGATGATGTAGGATGTACGAAGCAATGATACTCAGCGTGAATTGTCCGGATGGACGCATTTATTCTCCGTTGCGGATTTACAAGGGTGAACTATTCGCGTCAGTGGTTGGAGTCGTACTGGCACTCTCTTTTGTCACGCGGGTAGCCGAGCATCCCCTGGTGGCCGCTGGAAGAACTCACAGAAGAGCTAACTCTCGTTTGCAGTGTAGTGGTAAACTCGGTGTATTATTTCAAATACGTCGCAAGCGTAACACTCAAAAAGAAACTTTTTTCAACAACGGCAATTTTAATCACATCATTTTTCAAGCTTAGCAAACTTTTTACCGTAGATGATGTAGATATTACATTATTTGATAGAAAAAGTCTTCCAAGGCGGGAACTTTATACAACCTTCCACCGTTTTCGCCTGTGGAAACAAATGTAATGCGTTATTTCACTTCACTGCCGCTTAACGTACAGAAACAATAAACATACACCAATGGAAACATTTGAGGCATTAAATAACCGCGATACTGTTTTATCAGTTAATTTTTGAATTTTCAGTGGAAAATACCAAAATAATAGAATGATCACGTAAATGAACTAATTAAGTGCATAGAAAAATGGCTTCGTCGGTTGTGCATTGGCATAATGATTGACGAAACAATGCATTCCATGATTTTTATTCAGTGCGGCGCTTATAAATTGTTTGAATAGTTAGTCGTTGTTTGAGTAAGGAAATTTAGTGATGCAAAAAAAACATCGCCTTTCGTCTGGATTTATGCTTACGTTTATCGGATAGATGTTTATCTGTCGCCGTACCACTCCTGTTCCTGTATATCAGTTCGCAACAGGTGTATTGGCTATTATTTGCTCCACCTCCGGTAAAGCGACAATTCGCTATAGCGAGTGTTTATTAGTGCACCGTGGGGTGTCGTTATATCAAGGTTGCACTGTATTTGTCTTTTGAGCAGCATTTACAATTTTTAAACAAAATTCTACGATAAATATTAACTTATATCTCGAGTTATGTATAACATCAACATGGAAATCGCTGCTGCATTAAATGCGTTAATATTGACCTTAGAACTTCCTTTAAAATTTGAAAATGCTCAGAAAAAAATGAGGAATTCAATTCAAAGTCTGCAATTTACGTGCAAGCAACAATTATCCATTTGCTAAATACATATAAGCAATGCATAAGTTGACCGCAAACCAATGCCGCAGGTATGGTCGTAAACCCGGAAAGGAGGTAGCACAACTACTCTCGGAGTTTGAGATAATGCAGAGTCCCAGCGGGGAGGGGTCGAAAAAGGTTCAGCGAGACCCTTCTTTACGAATGTCCTCCAAAAATGCTCCGTATCACGAGAAAGAAGAGTCTCTTGGGGCTCAGTACAGCAGTCATGCTAAGACGAAAACTCCGCCGTCTCAAAAGGGTTAAATAAAAATTATGTAAGAATATCACTGATGCAGACTCATCCATTTTTTTCCCCATAGGTCCTGCAGCGCCTCATCAAGTCACGAGGAAAGTCACAAGCTAGGAATTTGAATGTCCAAATGGTAGCTGCAGAGAAGTTGGCACAATGTCCACCTGAGATGTTTGACGTCATACTGGATGAGAACCAGCTGGAAGACGCCTGTGATCACATTGCCGAGTACCTTGAGGTAAGTTCCTTAATAATAATTTAAAAAATTTGTTGCCACGCAGAATTTCCTAATTTCTAGCAAAAATTACCAGGCTACTTTATGCTTTGTGGAATGCAGACCTTATGAAAAATGTCTAAAAAGTCATTAAAATTTCAAAAAATGTGATGAAAATTTTAATGGGTATAGAAAATATCCATAACTTTATTAAGGAGCAATGTGTAATTTATACATGTAAACACATCAAATAACAGTCTACCATGGGACCAATAACTCACTTTGCAGTTCCTTTCCTTGCAAAGTTTGATGCCTGAAAAGATACCTAGATGAATCGCTATTTCGAATCGATATTTTTCATTTACGAGTTTTTTTACATTTAAGGGGACAATATGCTCAATGCACATTCAAGGCATGGCCAGATGAGACTGAAGTAGCACCCCTCTTACACTTTTTCATCTGAAAACCTTCCTACTTCCTACAAAATACCAAATTTCTGGGCTTTAATGTCAATTCTCAAATTTGTTGGGATGAGCATATAAATTCTCTAGCTTGTAAGTTAAGCTCAGCCTGCTACTTGATTAGATCCATCAGACCAACTGTTTCCGTTGAAGTCCTTCGTGGACTATGCTATGGAGAATTTTATTCCCACGTTGTTTACAGCATAATTTTTTGGGGTTCATCCGCTATAGGGCCTTGTCCATTTTTAGAATCCAGAAAAGAGCCATTCGGCTTATGACTTTTTCCAAACATAATGCCCCCTGCCATCCCCTGTTCAAAAAACTGGACATATTACCACTGCCATGTGTATATATTTTTCACTTACTTGTGTATACAAAAAGAAATCTATCCCATTATGTTAAGAACTGTGATGTTCACCATCATTCTACTAGACAAGTTGATCAGCTGCATGTTTCATATGTGCGCACCAAGAATACTGGTGCTGGTCCAAACTGTATGGGCCTTCAATTCTATAATAAATTGCCAGTTGAACTTTAGGCACCGTTAAGTATAACTGCTTTTAAGACCAACCTCCTAAAATATCTGAAACTAAAAATGTATTATTCTATAGATGAATTTTTAAACAAAGTTTGACATATCTTGCATCATTGTATATTTGTATTTATTGTATATATGTATATTCTTTAACCTGATCTGTCATATATCAGTGTAACCCTTGTACTACTAGATCTCTGGACAAATAAAACATTATTATTACTTTAGGCATACTGGAGGGCGACTCATCCACCCTCAACGGGGCCGTCGGCAGGGCCCACTCCAGCAGCCGTGGCTGCCGCATCATCATCCGGCCTTCAGCCAGGAGGAAACTTATCAGCAGCAAGACCCTCACCCCACGCCACCCCTGGTATGGATCACAAGCTCAACTCCACACCTCCAGGTACGATCAATTAGTCAATAAATTTTAAGACTTTTGGCTAGGGACATGGGCAGATTTAAAGGGTGGGCACAGGGGCACATGCCCACCCTCTAAATCCACCCCTGCCAGACACTTAAGAAATAGACAATATTTTTTATATGGTTATCATTACGTTCATTTTGTTTTGTGTATTATGCAGCCTCAAATATTTAATTCATATAAATAACTTTCATATTAAAATAAACAGAATATTTCGATACCTCTACTGCAAAAATGCTCAACAATTGCCCACCAAATCAAATCCACTCATCTAGTAGCCTAACAATACTAGTCCTCTCAGCTGGCAGTGTCCAGAGAATAAACACTCATCTCCTATTCTCCAAGCTTGGAGGTGAGCGTTTATGCTCCGGACACTGTCAGCTGATCAGATTCGTATTGTTGGGCTGCTAGATGAGCGAATTTGATTCGATGGGCAATTGTTGAGTGTTTTTGCAGTGGAGGTATTGATTTGATACAGTTATTGTTGTATCATGTTTTTAATCTCAAATATTAGAAGATCGTTTGCCTGTCAGACCCTGCCCCAGAAAAAAATCCTGGATCCGCCCCTGGCTAGGAATAAACTGCTTTTGAAGGAATATTGCAACCATAGACGCAATGCATATCAACCACGTATATTGTAATTTTCAGCCATTGACTAATAAAGGGATTTTGAAAAACTTAGTGGAAAGAAGAGCAGCTAGATATGTGCTACAGCACAGAAAGACAGAAGATTACTGAAATGCTCATCCCACTGGGATGGAACAACTTGGAACTCAGTGGAATAAGAAGACAATCTGGGATGAATATTATAGTCAATGAGGAAAGAGCAATTAAAAAACTTGGGAAGGAAACAAAAAACAACTGAAGTCTGGGAGATATAAAATGATTTTGAGTTCACGGTAAAGGGACGGTCACGAAGGACCTATCTCAAGAAGTTTTCTTACCAAAATATGGCAATACTTGACAAGAAGGAATACCCAGAAAAACTCTTTGAGCCCTACCCATTAATTATAAAAACATATTTTTAAGATTAGTTCAAGGAATGGGCACTACGTATCTTTTTGAATGCTTTGTTTAAATTTTTTCCATGACCACAGGGCATTTTTCCTTCCTGTAATCATATAGATAATAATAATAAATTATTCCAGGCATTAATCTGACAATTTTCATTCGGAGAGCTCCTTTGGAGGTAGGAATTCACTTAGGAGGTACAACTAGAACTGTATCTCCCTATTCTTAGTTGCATTCACACAAAATCCTGAATTGGGGAATGCCCCTTTAAGATTCATGTGTACTTTTTCTGAAAGATTTTCAGGCCAGTTATGCACGTCAATGTAGGTGAATCTTCCAGAAGATAAGAGCATAGACAAAAGTTTCTACAGGGTGAGAATTCAATAGAAATTGGAGTTTCATAAAGTGGCGATAAGAGCAATATTCGTTGCAATATGTACCAGCAATGTTGCAAATGGAAAAATGTGTTAAATCTTTATGTCCCATAGTTTTAACTAAATTTAAAAACTATATGCTGAGTGCAAATATTTAAATCATTCTAATGCACATGCCTGCTGATGGACGCGTCCTGCAAATGATTTGATATTTATGGTTGTAATCATTGTAGTGCATCTTTATTTCATAGCAAAAAAATTCTTATAGGATAACTAAATGAAATAAGAAACTAAAATACATACGTGCATTAATACTTAGACATCGCTAAAGGACCACTGGTATCGATGAACTTACATGTCATACATAGATTTTGATAAAATTAGATGTGGAAACATTAAACGATGAGACACTGCAAAGGACTTTAATTGCAATATTATCAAGCCAATGGAATTTTATTCATCAACAATGTTTTGATTTGAAATTCAGTTATTATTATGTAATGTCCTAAATTTTTTATAGATGCAGTCAAACATTGATCATCCCACTGCCAATTGGCGGGTTTGCAGATAATCACTATTTTTCCTTCCTAGCATATAAAATTTTTAACTTTTCAACACTGATATGTATGATATCAATATATTTTTAGTTGATGGTAATGCTTAGTATTATAATCCATATCTTTTGGTGAACACACAATATGCTGCTAAGTTAATTATTTTCCAATTTATGAGGTGAAAAGTAGACAACACGGTCAAATTTATTACTCCTTTTGACTACCCATGATCCCGCGTGCCCGATTATCATGGATGATCATGAGTTGATGATATTTACATTATTTTGTCTTGTGCAAATTGCTTTTATAGGAATGTACATGAATTTACATTTTGTATATGTTGAGTAAAATGCATCCACAGACACATACTGCCTAGAAACACCATTTAAAAAAAACTTAGATTCCATGAGCCATCCTCTTTCCTATGCGATCAATAATTTAACACTTGGAGTGGCATTTGTCAAAAGCTACCGTAAAAATTAGGGATGGACTGATACAAGTATGAAGTACAGGCTCTGTATACTGTATTGGTAGTATAGGTACTGTAGCATTTAACCGATACCGAATCCAATATCATTACTTTTAATTTTCTGCTCTTTACCATCAATTATGCCCATTGGATAAGGTGTTGCATGGCACAGAATGAAATCTCTAGTCCGTAATTCTGTCCTTGCTTAACACAAGAAGAGAGAAAATTTCTTTTTATAACCAAAATAAATTATTTTCGTTACTACAAAAGAAAAAAACACCATTTACAAGTCAAATAAAAATATGATTCTTTCACTTTGAAGATAAAGCAGCCTTAAGTGCTTCCCCTGCAGTGACATTCACATAAGTCAGCATATTTTGTTTTAGGAATATTTGAACTTCTTCAGCAAATCTAGCCATACCCTTGGGTAATAGTCGCTTAAGTAATCTGGTTTCTTAGCTTGTGTCACGCTAATCATGTTCATGGTGGGTTGGTATCAGTCCAAAACCACTAATTTCTTGTATCAGTCCATCCCTATTGAAAACCATTAGGTCCTTCCACACCAAACTGGACCATAGAGTGAGTGATGGCTAAGTACTTATGCCAATGTTGCTTCCCTCACGTGTCTGACCATTTGTTGAGCACTTATTAAGATTGTCATGCAAATCATTCCCCTTGCCCTTGCTTTCATAGATAAATATGTACCTATCTATACATGCACTTAGACCCTAGGAAGCAAACTAGTATCTTTTCTAGTAGCAGAGATCACTGTCACAATGTCACATGCATGTCACCAATGGAACAAAAGTGCACAAAGTTTTTGTTAAACATAAAAAAATATTGCATGCCTGAGAAATACAATATTACCTTTACATCATTTTGCTACAGTTTCACATTTCAGAGAGCAAGAGTAATTGTTTAAGGCTTAACTTTGTTGATGTGCCTTGCATTCATTATAAAATGCAACTTAAAACTCACACTTTTAATTTCAAAATCAACCTGATACCACTACCAACACAGTAGTGCCAACCATCTGATATCCAGCTGATGGCACTACTCTTTTGAAAATGGGGTTAGTTAAGAAATTAAGTGTCGACTTTAAAGTAAGTTATTTTTCATAATGAATGTTACACTTTAATGCCAGCATTTTTTTTACTCAAATTGGATACTCTCAATGTACCATAAATTTATTACTCAAGATGAT
This sequence comes from Ischnura elegans, assembly GCF_921293095.1. Taxonomy (NCBI): domain Eukaryota; kingdom Metazoa; phylum Arthropoda; class Insecta; order Odonata; family Coenagrionidae; genus Ischnura; species Ischnura elegans. The sequence goes on from NC_060257.1 coordinate 72,959,864, forward strand.
AGTAAGCTCAGTTGGAGCAGAAAATGGGAGAAATTTAGTGATAGCTAGAATGGAATCAAGGATACTATAGCCACAAAAGAGTAGAGAGCTTTTTGTAAACCTCAAGAATATGCTTGAGGATGAACACCTCCCAGTCGACCAAATTATTTTGGTGACAGCTGGTGATTTTTAAAACTTATACTGCCATCTTGATATTTTCAGAGTATATAAAGTTGAGCTACATTAAAGTTTGCCTGTATCCCAAATTAGAAAACTTTTACTCAGCAGTTTATTTTATGAAATTTTTTTATTGAGAAAGAGGTATATATTTACAAAGGTGTGCTCCATGTAGTCTGATCATTTCAAGATGACAATATTACAAAATGTGAATAATTATGTATGATATTCAAGGTCATCTGTCGAAACCGTCATTTTTTTAAAATGAAAACAGTACATCAATACTGAAGGTATTTTCGTATGAAGCACAACCACTAATTTCAATCAATCATTTTAAGATTCTCTCTATTTAAGTCTTTGACTCTTAGATACAGTTAAAAAATCAAAGTCCGCTAGCAATAATGCCCACGGTAATAATAGCAATGATTCTGTGGTTTCCAATGTGAGTAGGAATTACACATCATCCAGGTATGACAAAAATATAAGTAGTAAAATATATCCTTCAAATAAATAATTTATCTTCCAGCATGTATACATAACTGTGACAGCGGTCTCTGCTGCTAGGTTAAAAAGCAAAAAGCACCACTGTCCACGAGAAATAATTAACTGCGTACGTGTGGTTTGTTACTGGAGTGATAGGGGGAGGGAAGAATTTGTCTGGGTTGGGGAATGAGGTCGGAAAAGAGGGACTGGATGGTTTAAAACTTAACAAACATCCCGTCTACTCACCTCCCATCACGTTCCCCAAGCCAAGACCTCTCCTCTCCTTATAAGGGTCGGTTTTATTCTACCTGGTTAGAGTTAACCGGGACGTGACACAGCTGTAATCTTATCTTGACAATATTTGAAAGTTGAAATAAAGCAAAGTAGTTCAAAGTGCAGAGCTTATGGTCTCAAGGCCTGATTTCCAAGAACCACCTCATAAGTGCTTACTTTTGGCTGGAATGGCATTCAGGCACCTCTCAGGGAAAATTTGGTGGTGTCAAAAAGTTTTCTCTTTTTTGAATTTGGTATAATATGTTTCATCAATGTAACTTTTATCACAAGTTATAAAAAAATTGGAATTTTTAGGGGGGGAGGGCAAGCATTGCTGATGGTGATGGGATATCACCATGCAGCATGATCATAGAACTGCATTCCACAACAGTTGCTTCATGGGCAACTCGTACTTGTAAGGAATGCATGACATGGTATCCAACATTGTAGTTTCCAAAGGCATGCAATGGTTTGACACATCCTAGCAAACCATTTTCCCAGAACTTAATCATGCCACTTTGGATTGGGAATCACCCAACCAGATATGCATGATTCTTGGAAACCAAGGTTTTAAATGGATGAATTTATGAAGTCCGGAACTCATACTCGGCAAAATTTTCACTGGGCATAAAAAACCGACCCTGATCTCCTTTTTTATGTCTCACTTCCCTGTTCATATTTGATCATGTATCTCTCTCTTTTTCCCGTCCGCTGCACCCCGTTACGCCCCCTATCCACTCCCCCATTCTCCTCGGTACCATTGTTGCCAATGCTGTTGCTGCACACACCTACGTGCCTATGCAAACCCTTGCCACTTGTCCTAAAAAAAAAACCAACAGCGCACCACGACACCTATGGATACTCACACGACCCGAGAGGTAAATGGCAACCCCTTCCTAAAAATTGCACTTTTTATTATTATTTTCACTGATGAGACACTCCTTGATTTTCATGCCAGAATTTAAAAATTGGAATGGTTAAATATTTAAAAAAATGAATTAAAGCTTATTTGAGCACAAATTGAAGGTTGCTGAAGAATCAACCATCTCTGCAGAAATATCAGATCATCAGAGGGCACTCCATTCAGCAAAACATAAATTTTACAAATTATACTGCCCGAATCCAGTAATGGCAACATACTTGGGAGAAGAAAAATAAGGAGATGGTTCTCTAAAGCAAACTTAACGCATAAAGTTGATGCTTTGGAAAATTTATTCATACAAGAATAAGCAAGTTTTTTTTCCACTGTTCAAGCATCAAGGGGTGTCTTAAGTGGCTACCTTATGTGTTGTGGAAATAGTATTTTTTGAAAAAGAATGTCTGTGTGGCACGCTTTACTGATTATTCACACTCCGCAGTTGCAAAGAAAACTCTTATATTACCTCTAATGACTTCTTATGGCACAAATGAACCCAATTTGCCGTAACATTTTACCTAAGCTTTGCACGCATAGCCACTGGAATGCATTCCCTTTACCTAAATCTATTACTACCTAAATCTATTTCTATTTCTCTCCCTCTTTTCTAGCAGCAAATACTATCTTCTGACTCACCCATTTTCCTTAACTACATATTTTTTATTGACATTCTATTTATTTCTTCGCTACGAATATGGCAGAGGATAAACAGTACTATTGCTCTTTATATTTACAAAATAAGACTGTTTACATTGAAATACTAATAAGTGGTGGTATATTTTAATTTTTGAAGTTGCTATGCAAGTATTTAACTCTCAAATAGTAATTTGAGATACCTAGTTTTTTATTCAAATGCATGCACTTAAAAAAACACTTCCCAAAGGGATTATGAATAATCTCTTGCCTTGCTTTACATTAATGCTGTCTTTATTTTGGAACCAATTAAAATATTTGAGATTTTATTTTGAAAACATTTTATTCCTTAATGTTTGAATGAAAATTTTTCCAAAGATAAAGTATTACTAAATGGTTAATGACAAAATGAGAGTTCCAATTCTGAAATTACTGCTTACATCTCTATCAATATGAGATTTATTTTTTGATGAAATTGATAAGTTTTGAATATATCTACTTGGAAAATACAAAATACAGTTAAGCCATGCATGTTACTTAAGTTTTGTATTTGCTTCTGTTTCATGTAAACACATTTCTTTCCTTATGTTTCATTTCCTCTTGACTATCTTTCATCCTTAGTTCCCTCAAAAGGTGTTATTCGCACTATTACTGAATAGCAAGAGTTTATAGTGGACAGAGGAATTAAAGTTAGGAAAGTGATTGGACAAGGTTTTAAATCATCTACTGATGAGTAAGTATTTTGTATGATGTTACATTGTCATATTGCCAACTAACCAAATTTGCAAATGGAACTAACAGCACCAATGGAGTATAGCGTGAAAACTTAATCTAGTCATCTAAAATCTAGCTAAAGTCTATTTTCTACTAACCATTGGTGGTTTCAACATATCACAAATAATGTTTCAAACAAAAGTGATATTGACGAAGAAGAGATACACAAGTCATTTTTAAATAACTCACCGATAGATTCTCAATGAACATATTTGGCCCTACAGGTTATACAAGTTTCTATATTTCTTGGCCCATACAACCCATAGGCTATATGTCCAACAGTTTTTCAGGCTAAGTAAAAAATATATTGTAGAGCAGATTTTGCTTGCAACCAAAGTTTGAGGGGATGGGATGAATCCTGAATTGTAGGTTACCCACAATACACTCATGCCTTGTATATTTCTAGAGATGCGCTAGTAGGGTTATTTGGAGCCTTGCTCAAAGGATGTGTTATTTTGAATCTATTTTAATAAATGTTGAATTTCAACATAGGTTAGGTCAGAATATAATACTGGTAGCATAGAAATATGTAGACTTCAGTCTACATATTTTCTCTTACAATACGTTTCATCATACTTGATATGTAATATTTCGATCCTGCCATGTGAACAGTGGTGAAACGCACATAAATTGCCTTGAGAAAAAATTTCCCTGGACCGTGAATTGAACCACAGTCCTTTCACTTTCTGGGCCACTGCACAGACCACTATGCTATCCAGCTTCCTGAATTCCCAAGGCAACTGTACTGAAGCCCAAGGTACTAGACGTTAGGCACTTGCAGTCCATCAAGGATGGCAATGCACAGGAGAAAGGACTTCCAAGAAGCCGTGACCGATTAAGAGCCTCAAACTTGTGCTAATGCCACGCATGGCGGCAACATGAAAGCCAAACGAACAACTATGAACAACTGGCCTATATTCATGTCTTGTCATTCAGTTGAGAACCCAAAATAAATAAATCTCTAAAGTTGGCTACCCTTGACAGAATGGTAATTTACTGACACTTTGGGCAGCGATTACACTTTCAAAAAATATATATGTATGACTATAAATATAGCTAAGGCAAATACATAATAACATTAAGTAAAATGAGAGATGTTTTAATATACATTTTGGCCATAAATGGCTGGTTCAGTACCCTTCAAGGTACGGAGAAGGTTTAGCAATTTTATTACATGACATTTGGAATGTTTCCTCAGGGAAAAACTTGTGCAAATGGAAATAGCCCTAAACAAGGTGTGAGAGTACTATGTGAAGATACATGTATCATAGACAAATACAACCTGGCATAAATAATTTTCCTGCACAATTTAAGGATGTAACTCTGACTTAAAGTCTGAGCTGACCTGAAGTACTTACCTTGCAGAAGTACTCATATATATTTTTCTGCCAGGAAAAACTTTTCTTTGCCACTTCTTGAAGCAGCCACTGTATTTCCTAAGACACTTGCACTCGGGCAGAAGAGCAGTCTTTTACAATCTGCACCTATTGGTTAGAGCAATAGAAAATCAACATTAACGAAGCTAGATTTCCTCTTCTGTTCACAAAAATACAATCACTTGTGATGGAAGACGAAAAAACTAAACTCCATTGCTATTTGAGTTTTGATCATAGCGCCTGCAAGGAACATGTAAACCAGTAGGGGTCGTCTCCTTTCTGAACAGGACTATTGATCATAAATGCCCTTTAAATTTATTTCCCTCGTGTTAGGATACAAATGAAAAATAAAATGGCGAAAAAACTTCATAATATACTAGTTTCATAGATAACTCCATGATAAAAAACTTTTTCTAGTGATTTGAAGATCCACTAACCCATTTCCCTAATAGCCAGAACCTCATCAAAGAGGTCTACAATGGGAGGGATTGGCCTCATTCACATATTTTATTCAATTATTGACTGGGACAGAGTTTGCAAAATGAAGACACCCATATTTTCCTGTCTCTCAATCTGTTGCCTAATTCTGAATCGGTTCACAAAGATAAATTGACAGCCTTAAACACTTTGCAGATTAGTTAATGACACCATGAACACACACTTGAGCGTGTCACCGCTTCTCAGCTAATCTCGGCCTTCAACATGGGCTTCGTGTGGTTCATCATTGTTTACTCTACTTGGAGCAATTATTACTGCGATGAACGCTTTCCCCTGAATGAGGATAGGAACCAGAACTCTATTGATGTTACCAACTCATGAAAAGTGGGTGGTAACTTTCTTATTTTTAACTCACAAGAGAATGGCTGAATTGGGATTTTTTTCACCTTAACTTTTCTTTCTCCTCCATCTACTAAATTTTTCCAATGAATTTTGATTTTACTTCCTCAAGAACAACACCATAACTAGTGTTATAAGCCTTCTCTCTTCCATACAGTCTTTGACCTTCTTCAAGTAGGTATACCCTACACACTGTGGAAGACGTAAAATATATCTGCCACAGCCAAGGGTTACAAATGTTTGTACATAATTTCTACTCTAGTCAATAACAATAGACTGCATGCATGTACCTACTTTTGTACTTAATTTTAATTCTTAAATATATCTCCATTCAAAGAGAGATGAATATTCTTACCAAGTGAAAATACCAATGATGAAATAAATATGCCTCTTATGAATTTTGTCCCGAGTAATAGCTATTAATAACACTTCTTCATTCATAACAACTTGCATGTCTACGGCTGTTATGCATGATTAGAATTTTCATCTTCACAGAGTTACTACGAAAGTATTAACCAATGCACAGAACATATTTATCTGGCACACTTATTTGCATCCAAGTTTTTCTCTAAGCTTTTATAATGGTAGACAGAAAGAGTATGATATTAGGAATTTGATTGCAGGATGGTTTTAGCCAGTTATGACTACTGATATGGGTTCTTTGTTTGCTTATATAGTTCAGTTTTGACCTCATATTAATGTTAATATCCTACATATATTATTCAGTGGTGGAGTTGATTTTTTGATGTTTTCTTGCCTAACTATTATAGATTAGAAACTTAAGTAGCCATTAGAACTAACAAATATAGTTTCATGTAAGTATGAAATTGTTAGCTTAACAATTAATATATAGTCCTAGCCACAAGTGTTTCCTGTGAATTACTTTAACTTGTCATCATTTTATGCTAATATCTGTAATATTTTTTTCAAAAATACAGGCCAGTGAGAAGTGAACTGAAAAATTATTTCTGCTCAACTTGATAATGGAATTTTCACGAAATTCATTCCAGCCTTCTTTTAGTAAAATTTTCATTGCATTTTTAATATAAATATTGTTTGTTTCTCTCAGTTAAAGATTTATTGGAAAAATAACTTTTTAATAAAATGCATAACCAGTACTAAAACAGAATTTCCAATGACAGAAGATCTTATGTTCATGCACATTTTCAATTTCAGGTAAAGGATATGCGAGCTGTAAAATTTATGGTGCATGAAATAGGTTATGCATATTATTGCAATTTATTTTTCAGCTGATAATTTTTAAAAGCAAAATGATTTCCAAGGTTTTAAACCAATATATGCTCTAAAAATATATCAAGTCTTCATGAGTAACCTTCAAGTAATTAATGCCTAATTAGCTATCACCCTTTCTTGGGCATCGCAGAAGCTTCCTGTGCAATTTGATTTCCATTTCTATTCTTTGTGGGCACTATGCTAAAAGTGCCGAGGCATTTTTTGCTGATTTTTCAGTAGGTTTGGTAAAAAAATTACGTCATAAAAACTAAAGGTACATTTTCAAAAACTTAAGGAAATCTTCATCATACGTGATTTTACCTTTTTAATGTACAATTTGACGGAATTTTGGTCATATGAGTTAATTTTTGTAATGTAAAAGAAATAGTTAATGTAAAAATTAAATGAATATTGACTATTGAATGATTGGCGAACTATCAGCATCTAAGAGTGACATTGCAGGAGGAGCGCTATCGGGCTCCTGGCACTCTAAGGCCCAGCGCACACGGAGCGATTATTTTGTAACGACAGTTGGGAATCAGTTGCGTCTGCAACCAGTTTGCAACTGAAACAAAACTTCCGTCCACACACGGGTGTAATGACAAAGGGCTGGTTGTAAATCAGTTTCGTCTATTGTGCAATCAGTGGAGTGTTTATTTAGTGCGGTACGTGTTGTTTTTTAGCCCTTGGCTTGGCCGTCAGTGCTTACTATCGCATTGTCAGGTGAAGAAGACGCTGTGAACTATTATCAATACCAAAGACGTTAGATAGTTTGTATTTGTTTAGGACTTCATGCTTCTCTATAGCTCCAACGAGCTTCATGTTGAGTTCTTGATCATTCATTTTGAGATAGACACTATACGGCCTTCAAAATACCACCAAAAACACCACGTGGTCTCGTGCAACTGAAGTCTGCAACGCAACTGCAACCGCGGGCCCATGGTTGTATGTGACTGGTTTCAGACTGGTTTGAGATCGTCAAAAACCAGTCACGTCGTGTGCACCTCCACACTCCAATACAGGGGTTCCCAAACTTTTTTGTACCACGCCCCCCCCCCCCCGCTACACAGATCAGCTTTCCATTTTGCAATACCCTATTTCCACGGTGCCGTACATACCAACTCCTACTTGTACTCATACAAGTATGTGCCTACTTGATACGGTGAGTAGGTAGATTTTTTTGTTCACTGTTGAATACAGTAACACAGAATGGAAAGATTCAATAATTGTACGTATGATGAAAATTAAAATAAGTATTACATGAAAAACTAATTTAATTACTGATACAAAATTTAACATTGTAACACAGATACATTTTCAATTTAAGGAAGATGAAACAACAGGCCTACCTACTTACAAAAACAAAACATAAAATGTAATTTAGTGAGATGGGTGCGCTTGCATGTAGATAAGTTGACAGATCCTGGGTTGAGTTTCAGACAAAGCACAGCGTAGGTCACTTTCGACATCAAGTTTGTTGCGGTACTTGGTTTTGATCGCCACAAGAGTTGAAAACGCTTTTTCGCACATGTATATTGTTGAAAAAGGCAAGTACATCCGAACAGCTTTCTCTGAAACACTGGGGTAAACTTTTAAGTACTTTAACCAGTACTGTAACCTTCTTTGATAAAGTTTACAACTTTATTGAAACTTCACAAAAGCAATTATGAAAAATTAGAAAGACTTTATTTCAAAGATCTGAGAAAATTATTTTTGTAATTTTTTCATTTATTTCATTTGGGTGTCACGCCCCCCCTGGACTTTCTCCACGCCCCCCAGTTTGGGAACCCCTGCTCCAATACATTGTCAAGGTCACAAAACAGTCGCGCGCGCAACTGGTTTGCAATGGTAGTTGTAAAACATTCACACCGTGTGCGCTGGGCCTAAGGGTTAAGAATTTCCACCACATTGTGCCTTGGATCACACACCGCATCCCCTTGTTTTAATGAACCATTTTATCCCCATACAGCAGCCTACCACCGTCACCGATCCCGTGGACGCTCACGCCCAGACTACGAGGAGGAGGAAGAGGAGGAGGTTGAGGAAGGGGAAGAGGAGGAAGAGGAAGAGGTGGAGGAGGAGGAGGGGGAAGAGGAACCAATTGACGAGGAACTCGATGAGGAAGACGAGAGGGCATACCACCGCCGCGCCCGGAGGGGACCCCAGTCAGGGGGTGCCGCACCGCGAAGCCACCGTTCATCTCGGGCCGCCGAGCCTGCCATGGCATATCACCACCGTCGAGGGATGACCGAGGACACGGGCCAGAGGTCGGGTGGTAGGCAGCGGATGGACGATGGGGGCCGCGGTTGGGCGGTTGAGGATCATTCGCCGCACAGGGCATCATCACGGAGGGCCCTCAATGCTATCTGAGAGGCTTCCCACAAATGGAAGGAGACTCAATGTAGCCTTGCGCCCAGGTTTTTGATTTGGTTTATTTGACAAAAATGTATTCCCCTTTCGAAAGAAAATACTCGGTGCGTGAAGAACAGGCAGCATCCAATTGTATCACGGTGTGCATTTGGTTGAAAGGAATTTTCAATTTCCCTCAAAGTTCACCATTGATTTCTTTAAAAAATCCCCAGTGTGGAAGAATGTGAGTTTACATTTGAATGAAGAGATGTTTCCCTTTGAAAAAAATGTGACGACAACAGCAAGGAGCATATCGTGAGGGAAATATTAATCCACTACCCATTGTTTCTTTTTATTTCACTAATTTGATGAAAGGAATTCCATCATAAAAATTCACTTGTGACGCGGAAGAGGCAGCCTGTGGTTGTATTACGAAGAAGCAAAGTGTGTGTGATTGGTGCCAAAAATTGATTCCTTTCCCTCACCTTTCATTTGTTTACCTCTTTGGTGAATCACCTTGGCAAAAGAGTGTGCAAGTCCAAAAGCATCAAGTGATATATTCCTGTTAAATTGGCAGAGATAAAAGTACGAAATGTTGAGTGAAGGCAGTGATGAGCCAGTAAGGAATGTATTGCCAGTGAGAGTGAAAAACACTTCCCTACGTTTTCGTCCATCATCAGTGGGATACGCAAAGGAAGTGTTTTTGTGAAGCAAAAAGTGAGTTCTTGCTAGAAGTCTACTCCTCCCACATATCCAACCCTGATTTAAATAATTTGAGAAAAAGAAGAGATCGCAGCCACGGGCCAAGGCTATTCGATAGAAGTTAAATTCCACAAGTGGTGACCCATGATGTGTAATGGCCTTCAATTGTTTGAGATGCACGGTTACTAACCCTCCCATTCCCTTCCTTAATACAGGGTTCAAAGAAATCTCGAGGTCATCAGCCTCAAGGTCATTTCAGCTCTGTAGATTTGTTGGTATTGTGGTCCAAAAATTACAAACCTTGAAATGGAACTTTTGGTGTTAAGCTTTCTTTCTTAATTGCATAATCTAATCAACAAATATAGACCAACACTGATATTTCAAAATTATTAAGAATAATCCCCAACTTTGCAAAGGTCTTATGAAGTATGCACAATGATCTCAGACTTATGGATTCATTTGCATCGGACCTAGCTCACTACGTACATGATAAGTGGACATCTCTTAGGAAATGAAATAATTTGTGGTTCATGATATTCAACACTACCTGACCACAATACCCCTAGCAGTTAGATGGGAAGCCCTTGTTCGTTCAGGAGAACTGCAGCAACTTCATGTGCGTACTGATGGAACAGGTTCTGGTGATAAAACCGAACTGTCCCCTTATTGACTTCCACTTCCGAGCTTTCCCTAACAGGGAGTGTGATCCTTTGTTTGACCATATAATTAATTGATTCCTTTCGTTGAGCAGAATATTAAGTGATATATATTGGAATATTGGACAAAGACTATGCTAATTTTTTTTTCAAATATCGGGGAATTTAAAAAAAGACTGTGTTTGAAGGAGTTAAGAAGAGGAAAGAGGAAGAAATGGTTGAAAATATGTATTGTGTTTTTAAATGACCAATGCGACTGACTAATGCTGAAGTTAAAAAAAACCAGAGAGTGTCAGATAAAGGGAGAGAGAGAGAGAGAGATAAAAACATTTCCTGCCTTAATTTAGTGAGCCTGCTGTTGATATTTAATATTTATCTAGTGAGTATGTGAGTGTGTATAATCTTTCTATGGGTATGCACTCCCACATACACAATATTACTGTAAATACATATATAAATATACACATAATTCTGGATTTTTTATATGAATAACTGATATCATTTACCTGCTTATGTACTGAGCTCTATATGTATGTGTTAACTGATTTATTTCATTTCCATAGGTAAAGTGGTTAGGAGTATGTAGTACATAAAATTGAAACTGAATGATTTTATGCTCCTCATGAAAATCAAATTTAGTTGAGAGAATTTTACCTAAATACTCAGAAAGATCATCGACATGAAATCACCATGCATATCCTACTAGAACTGCATTAGTTAATTTTAATATACATATACGATATGAACGGGGAGTGATGCTATTTGACAGATTATATTGAATATATTCTAAGGTTATGTTTGCTATTAAGTTGTTCAAGCATTTCAGGCTTGGTTCAAAAAATTAAATTTTTAAGAGAATTTGATTTTAAGATTGAGAATAAAAGAGAAAATATATTTTTAAAACTCCATAATTGAAATGATACGACATGAATTAGCTTGAGATAGCTTGATTGAGGTGTTTTATAAAATACCTTTAGCTTCAAAAATATGTAAATATTTCATGGATCCTTGCTTCCCAAAACAATTTAAACTGCAGTTCATCACAAGAGAATACATATACATATATATAAAATTTTCAATCTAGTGAGGGTGAAATACATCTGCCTGGACTCTTAGCTTTTACAAATAGGACTATCTCTTCAAAGAGAAGGAGATAGTGTAACTAATTAACTTTGTATTTATACCAATAATTACACACTTTACTTTCTCCCAGGATTGTCAAAAAATAATCTGGCATACTACATACAATTACAATACAGTTACAAGAATTCAAATGAATCGCCTGTTAAATTACTAATTAATTATGCCATTAATATAACAACAAGTAAATTTGCTAATATTCAATTAATTTTATACCCATTTTCACTCGATTCTAAGAATTATTCTTAAGTTATATGAATATAAAATATTTACCCCATCCACTAATTCTGAAAATGGTATCTATAGAATAAAATAATTGCATACCTAAAACTATAATATCTCCTTTCTTGTCCAAATCCCTACTTATAAATTAAAGCATGCTTGAAATTGGGAAAATTTTAAAGTTCTAATATTCTTGTTTCTAAAAAATGGGTGATTAATTTCCTCATCACTATCAGTGTTAAAATTCACAAGGAAAGAGAGATGTATATTATAATGAGATAGATTTAATATCACTGTTGAAAGGTCACTATTTTATTGTTCAGATCTTCAAAACCATATTAATAAACTATTCATTGGAAAGGTAGCTTCAAATAACCTGAGCAAGTAAGAGATATTTAAGCTGATTTATGTTCACAAACATTGAATTGGAATGGGGTATGAAGGACACATTTATTATTTTAAGGGTGGATATTATCCAGAATCTCTGTGATTTCCATCATAAAAAGCTAAGAATTAATTTTTTTCCTCAGACTTTGACATAAATAGACACATTTCCTGGTCTGGGCTAAGTAGGCTTACTTACTTCAGTCCATGTTACAGACATGATATTTTGATGTTAGCAATTTTAATTTGGCATAATATGCAGTTCATATTATCTTATCAATTTGAATGAAATTGGGAAAATTAACTTAAAATTTTGGAAATAAAAGAGAAAAATATGTTCTGCATGGCAATATATTAAGCCCTCTTTAATAATGTGTATCATCTCAGAAAAATATTCGATTATGTGCAAACTTGCACAACTAAGTCGACCACCAATTTCCACCCAGAGAGTTTTATGAAACAGTAGCATTACTTCTCACTTACAACAGCTTTTGATAGCAAGTTGATACAATAGTTATGAGCTAAAGGAATGCTGTTCATTTTACCATTGGGTGTGATTATGTTACACACTGCATAAGCCAGATTTAGCTTTTTTCCTGGTATTTTCTCTTTTATTTTTTTAACACACATGGGTTTTGACAAGATAAAACTTATTTTAGTGATTGTTCTAGGATTACCTCAGCACCCAATTAAGAAATGTCGAAAGAGCAAGATTTTCTATTAAGATTTGCAATTCTACCCATGCCAATGGTCGATACTAACTAAGTTTAGGGAGTAAGCCCATGAAATGATAATAAAAATTAGAATACAAATCACCAATATCACACGACTGTTTAAAAGAATATAAAGTTAGGAATTCACGTTAACAGACTTATGATTCTATCGAAACTTCTGTCAAAAAGCATCAATTTCCAAAATTGAGGGGGTGTAGAATTCTCAACTGCTCTATGTAGGCTTACTTACGAACCAACCTAGTAAAGACACAAACATTTGATCATGGCACACAACTCTTGGCACAGTGTGAAGGGTATTTTTTTTGAAGTTACTCATCTCTCTCTCTCGGTAGAAATGTTTTTACAAATGAATATGAATGACTGAGAGTATATATTGCAGTTGTTTCACCCTTGCATGAGACTGAGAACCCACACCTTCATTACCACCTACTATATTTTATCTACATACAATTAAGAAGTAACTCAATTATCACTGTTAATCATGTAGTATCTTAGTCATAAGCTGAGCTTACATATATATTTTTTCCAAAGGATATACATCATGGGAAAGTTAATTTTTATTTTTGCCATTGTTTATCAAATTATTTGTTTTGAATGTATAAATTTTTGTTGACTATGTTCTGGAATGTCCATATCTTTATAAAAAAATTAGTTTTACCTGAATTGCCCCTGCAATATATCTTAATACGTATATATATATACATATAGGCTTTCTATTTTAGTGGTTGGATACATTCATTCTACTTAGTTAAAAACATTGAACAAGGATTTAAGTATTTTAAGTAGCTCTGAAAGGTCAGAAGGCAAAGAAAAATTTGTTCATGTAAATTACGACCAAAGTTTATTTTGCCCAATTAAATTATTTCTATTCAATCCTCATAATTTTCTTATTTCTCTCATTCCTATGTGCACTTATTGGTACCCTGAATTTTAAAGATTAACTTGATATGATTTTCTGGAACTAAATATAAATTAATACTTGTGCTCCTGCGCAGTTATGGCGCAGAACATCAAATGGTGCATTGGCATATTCTACTATGTTAATTCAAATATCCCATTTTGATATTCAGATGTTCTCAACCTATCAAGTGCATTTTATACTAAAATGCTTAAAAGCATTAGATTAATTGGTAATAATCCAACTGTTAACAGCTAAGAATTTCAAATTATACCTTTGAATATTGCCATTGGACTCAAAATGCAGTTTCCTTTACAAAAGAAAATTGATGACCACAATGCATCAAGTTTTCATTTCATGAAATTTTGGCTTTTTTTCATGAATATCTTAAACATTGTAACAGGTACCCTTTAAAGTTAAATTCAATGCAAAATTATATTTTTCTGGGTAACTTATTTCATTGAACAAATTACCTTGTTTAAGATTTCAATTACAACAACTTTTAATGCTGCATTTAAAATGAAAAATTTGTTATCAGTGGTATCAAGAATAATAATAAATTATTGATACTAATACTTTTATCTCAGATAATCTTAAAATCCTCGAAAATAAGCCAAAAATGAACCTTACAGAGCAATTACTTATGATTTTTCTTGCTTTTGAAATTGCATCCATCAACATTATCTGGTTAATAAGTAATGTTGATTCTTGGTAAAGCTAATCATCTCATATGTATACTTAGTGAAACACAGCGACAATGCTGTGGGAAATGCATCCTTAGCCACTCCCAACATTTTTATTACTTTCCTCGCATTGCAATATAGGATTATTGTATTGTTCTATATGCGTTTCAATGAAGTCTATATTTACAAATTCATCTGCTATTCCTTAGGGGAAAATTTAATTAAAGAATAAAAAACATGAAGTTTGTCCATAAATCAGCATGTAGAAAGTTAACCTCCTAACAATAAAATTTAACTGTCGGCTGTGGATGGTCCCTTGGGGTTGTGCAATCAATGACACAATGCTAGGAAAGATTACAAATACAATTAAGCATTATTTCATGAGATTATGATGAGTTATAGAGAAAGCTCAAGTATTACAATATGTAGTATTTTTGCATGGAATACTTTAATTTAGGTAACATTTGTATTTTTCACTGAAAAAGACATTCAATTTCAGAACAAAATTTAGAGACAACAAGATAATATACCCAACAATAAACATGATGCCGCAGAGTAAAGAGTACATTAAGTGAATTTTAAAATTTTGGTTGATTTGTTTCTTTATCTAGCACAGATCGTGATAAGGTTAATGCATGTATCAGTTGTTTTGGGATGGAGTCTTCTGTTGAGAGGTAACAAGAGAACTATGTAAACAAAATGTCAGCCTATGGTTAAGAAATGGCTAGAAGATAAGACATGAATATCTTGGAGGATGTGAAGATGTGGAAAAAAACAAATTTCCTTCCTAAATATCCTTCCATGTGGTTGGAACCAAATATTGTAAATAAATACTTTTTATCACTGAAGAATATCACAAGTGTTTTACTGTGACCTAAAACTGATGGACCCTCGCACAAGAATGTGACCTTAACACATATTGCAGAGCTGAATACTGAGTCAAACTAAGATGTAACCCCCCAGTGGGTCACTCCTAGGTTACTCCAATAACGTTGTTTGTTAATATAACAAAAATAATAATAATAAAATGCCTTTATTTGGGCAAGGTTGAGTCTAAGAAGTCCCCTCTTCCACCTAACCCCTCGATATAGTCTAGGCACACACATTAGCATGAAGTTTACTTCTCTTATTCTCATTTTTCATAGTTTACATGACTTACTGTGGTGCTCCACAAAGTCGCTTTGCAAATAGGTAGACAACCGACAACACACCAATGAAAACACAAGGGGGAGCTCTTAGAAGGTTACAACCACAGGGGCTGGGGCCCAGTACTACAACTGGTATACTTGCATTCCCAGGGAGGGGAGTGGAAGGGAAGGAAAAATGATTGAGGTGCCTCCGCAATAAGGAGCCTGACAATGACAATGCCTCTTGGATAGGGATAGGAGTGGTAGGGTAGGATAGGGAATACCCTTGCCACTATGAAAGCAGACAGGGCCCACTACAAGAGAAACCATACTTTATTGTGCCAATGATTTCGGAAGACTTTACTCTAAATAAGTTAAATCTAAAGATCAAATCGTTGGATGACCGACAACACATTCACCTTTTTCTCTACTTCTGCAATAAATAGCTCAATGAAGGCATTTTGTCCAGTTGATGCTGTAAAAGTGATACTTAACAACAAAGTGCCAAGAATGGTCAAAGAAGGGATGGATACTTAATTGATTTACTAGTTTTACTAATCTTCCTAACAAAAATCTTTCATCTCCTGAAACTTTTTCCCTCTTATTTGGACCATTGCATAATAATATTGATTGTTTGAGGCGTAACTTGGCGAAAGCGATTCATTATTAAAATAAAAAAGAAGAACTTTGTGCTTTCACATTAATATTTATTCACACATTTACAATCATGACTTTTGACGTTGAAACCATGGTCGTAAATTTGTGAATAAATATTAATGTGAAAGCACAAAGATCTTCTTTTTAATTTTAATCATTGCAAAATATTTTTGTAGAGTCAGAGGCAATAAAATGAAAATTCAAAAAAATTATTTTCAACTCCTTTTAAAATCCTGTTTCTTTACTTGAATCATTGTACAGAAAAACTGAAATTTATTATTATAACTTAATTTCAATTAAATAAAAGTAAAATATGGTGTCAAATTTAAACTGACAACACATACCAAAGTCATTTCATTCAGTTCATAAAAAAATATTTATTCATCTTGCTAACTTCATAGCTGTAAAAAAAGGAACCAGCAAAATCCTAATTTCCAAACGCATATTAATTGCATCTTAATTTATCAAATATGTAACCCCTCAAAACCCTTGGCCATTTGGTAGCTTGGCTGTTCCTTTGATGCAAGTTTCATGAAATACATTTCCCCTAAAAGTGGTGTAACTAGGAATATGCTTTGCAGGAGAGATGGGGGAGGGCCTGCCCCCCCCCCCCCCCCCCCATTTGGGAAAATTTTGGAAAAATGGCATGCCTGCAAATATATTTTACATAATTTTGGCACTTAAAATTTGGGTTTCATTAAAAGGTTGCATTAAAATTTACTATAAGTCAAAACTAGATAATCTGCATTTATCTGAATATAGTCCCCCCCTTTTTTTCCAAAAATGCCTGTGGTAAAGTTAATGGGGGACTATATTCAAATGCATTTTTAAAATTTTTTCCCAAAACTGAGGTCTCAAAATTAGGGGGGGGGGGACTAAATTCAGAGGGGGACTATATTCGGAGAAATACGGGAGTTTTGAATACTATTTTTATTTCTCTGAGGCTTAGGGGGGGATCTATCACCCTCATTCCTTCCCCCCCCCCCCCCCCATAGTTACGCCACTGTTCCCTAATACTATGGATGAGATTCTATGATGTATGATCTTAGATTTTCCGGCATATCAGTCGCAGAAAAGTTTCTCGGGTTTTCCACCGGTTGATGTCGTCCATGTCTCCCGACGTTTCGATCCGCGACTTGCTGATCATTCTCAGGGGATCTTCCGAATGCCGTTCTTTGAAAATTTTCCAGCATATATACACCCCATCCGAGGTCAGGTGTAACCTATTTTGAGATTCTATGAGTGAGATTCTATGAGTTTTCCCTCAACCATTTCATATTCCCAGGCTTTTACCTGATTACCTGAGTTTGTAGCAACCCAACTCAGTGAATCAGCCTAAAGAATGTTTTATATACATTTGGAGCTCACCTTAAACTTAGCCGCACGCATGTGGTACCACACTTTGGAGGTGGGGGAGCAAGTTTCTTTCCCCCTGGGTCACTTCACACTTCAAGGACATTTTCAGAAGTGTTCAAATTCTTCCACCTGGATTTGAGCACGATGATTAGCACAATGGTTAGCCCATTGGGCAACCATGATCCCCTTATTAAGTGCAATGAAGATATTTTTTCCAGGTGAAGCCACTGAATTCATGTCGGCAAATTGTCCAGAACAGTCAAAGAGAGAGAACTAATGATCACAGGGTCGCTACAAGATTTCAGAATTCAAATTTCCTGATTTTATCACATTTTCCTATCAATATTTACATAAAAGTTTCAAAGAGTATGGGTCAATAATATTGAAAATTACTTAAAAAATGAAATTCCTTAAAATAAACACAAGTAATACAGCAAATGGTAAATTTAATTTCAGTGCTAAAAAGTCACAAAAACAAAGTCTCTGATTTAAGAGTTAGCATAGAGGTCCTCTTAATTTGAACGTGATGACAAATTTTCCCTGATGGAATGGAAAAGTTTCCCTGGCCCATTTCAAATCCACTTACTATTCCCTGAACTGGAGCAACCCCGAATCAGAGATTTTAAAAAGCATGAAAATCAGCAATTATGGCATACAGTGGCCCCCCCTCTAGGAGCAAAAATCTTTCAAAAGTCTTTAGCCAACATCAGTACTGAATTGAAATGAAAGTATTTAACAAATATTCTTTAAACCCACGAAAAATGATTTGTATTAATATCAAATACGAAACTAAAATAAAATATTTTTTCAAGGAAATAATCTCATAAACTAAGTGCTGTCATAATTTTCTTAAAATGTTGGTTTCATTCACCTTTTCCATGCTAAATTGTCACAACTTGTCTTGCCCTTGATTGAATATACATGAATTTTCTCACAGTAAAAGTAAACATATTTCCAATTAATGAAATTGATCATCATTACCAAAATCATCCACACACAAAATTACAAACCTATTAATGCTCTCAGAAGGATCGTTATGTAAGACTTTAAAGAAAAGGTTAGTGAAGAGTTTGATCTGGAGTGTAGCGCTCTACGGTGTGGAAACGTGGACATTGAGGAAAGACGACGAGAGAAGATTGGAGACATTCGAGATGTGGGTATGGAGAAGAATGGAGAGGGTGAAATGGACAGTGAGGAAAAGGAACGGCGAAGTGCTGGATATGGTTGGTGAGGAGAGGCAGCTTTTAGATGAGGCACGGAGGAGACAGAATGTATGGATGGAGCGAATACTTAGCGGGGAGGGGATGTTGAAAATGGTGTTAGAGGGTAGAATGTTAGGGAAACGAGGGAGGGGAAGAAAAAGAATAGGATTTTTAGATAGATTGAAAGGGAGTAGGCCTTACAGTGAATTTAAGAAGGCAGCACTGGAAGGAAAGGCGGGCTCCCAGATCACTTCTTTAGTACTCCATCGAAACCTACCTTAATCGGTAGAATACTGTAGTAATAATAATAATGCATCTCACAATGGAACATTTTCTTGTACCTATTCAGGGTCACCAGTTAAATATTAAGCTAGAAGTTCCTTGAATGAAAGATATTCCATGACTTTTCAGAGGAGAGATCACTCAGGTAATCTATTATACCACAGAGGTTGTCAGTGATGGGGTGAATGGACAAGCAATGGTGGTTTGGGCCTGAGTAAGCGATCTCATTCCCTGTAAGAATTTTTTAGGTGAAAGGGAAAAATAAGTTAGGATAAAAAAAATCTTCCCCAATCAGCCATTCTCTTCTAAGTTAAAAAAATAAGACAGTAAAATCTGCTTCCCACATTCCACGAGCTGCATATCCCATCAGAGTTTCAGTTCAATGACTGGTTGAAGGAGAACTACTCATTGATGGAAGGAATGACTCGCCAAAGTGTGAGCAACAAATAAACCAAGGAAAGTCAAGGAGAAGTAGGATCCCATAGCATCATCAACTAATCACCAAATTGGGTAAAAATCTCGGATTTGAAATGGATCAGAGAAGACCCATCCATTGGATTAGGGAAAATTTATGTTGTGTCAATTGTATTCGAGAAACAGCTAAACTGTCGCATGGCTTATGGCTTGCGACTTTGACACATAAAGATGTCATTGATTTGCCTTTGGAAATTAGGAGTTTACAAGTTCCTTTTTTCCTATACGTAATTAAGTTGAGCAAAGTGAATCATTACTATTTTAAAGGGTTATATCCTTTGATTTTTTTCCACAAAAAGTTCCAGAACCAGCAGATGCATCGGAAAATTGAAAAAAATATGATCTTTTACATTTTTCCAACTCCATCACAATAAAGGTTTTTTAAAATTTGGTGAATCAGCCCATCGTACTATACGTAGATATAATACAATAAATGGCAAAGCAATACAGAACCCCTAGCGTGAAAACAATACATGTTCTGAAGGAAAATAAAATCACTAACATGGGGGCAGTGGACGAAAAAATATTTATGGGGAGGAAATAATTAGCTCAAAGACATGAACCATCTGAATGCACTAAAGAAGAAGAGATAGAAGTAAGAGAAACAGAGACATTCTAAAGGATCATATCAAAGATAGAATGGGTGTACATGATGATGAATGGTGGAGTGTCTTTAAGAGCAGACAAAGAAGAAAAAAGGAACCGTATCGATACATACGTATTGATACGGTTCCTTTTTTCTTCTTTTACATATGTACTAAAAAGGAACCGTATCGATCTGATCAGTACTTGGGTTTGACTCTTATAAAGTAATGAGAGCTAAATATCTTTGACATTAAAATCTTTACTGCAGTAAGGACTTGGCTAAATCAGCAAAGAAGAAAATAATGCTTTTTATATTAAACATATTGCCCCGTACATAATATTAGTTTGGGAGGAAAAAGCTGTTCACAAACTAGAAAAAATGCTTTTTCTAACCATAATTAATTGTCTTTAAAGTGCTCTCAGAGAAAATTGCCTGGAGTGTATTGCTTACTAGAGCACTACAAAAAAATTGTGATGTTCACACACCCATTTCAAATATTCAAACATTTCTCAGGATTCAAGAGAAAGGAAATGATAATATGCTACGATGATTCACAGGGAAAATAAAAACTGCAGCAATTATGAAGATCTTTCATCATAATGAAAGAAAAAAATGTTAAGACAAGAAGCTAAATTAGAGTATGTAGTGAGTAGGCATGCAAAATAAAAGTTGAAAACTCAATGATTTCATACAACATGATACCATACATATTTAATCAAAGCTCAGATTTTTTCTACAATATTCTATAGTTGAACTAAGCAGTCTCAAAACCTCTATTTTCCATTGAGATTTACCAAACATTGAAAACCATGAGAAATTTACTAAAATTATGACGACCTATGATATAGTTTATAATCATTCAGTGCAAAAAATACCATTCCTTACCACGGTGACTACATCTTCAAAGAAGTTGATGCAGATAAAAAATAAATTATAGAGTAATTTAGTTAATTTTTAAGATAGCAGACAAAGATATGGGCACTGTAAGTTTTACACAAATAGTTGACAACTGCATTAGCATGGCTCCTTACCAAATTCTCACCTGATCAAATGAGGCTGGATTAAACTTGGTCAATTACAAAGTTTGACGCATATTTACACATACTATTAAACGCTTCTTAAATATTCATGGCTATACTGTATGCATAATAGATCAATCCCCAAATTTTCGGCACGGACTATATTTCGCGAGAGGAACCATATGAAACACGTACTAAGCACGATGTTCAGTATCCGCTATTTTACACTACTTCGTCCTCTCTCGATATAAATTATGAACGGCCAATACTGCAGTAACAGTAATCTTACCTGGATTTAGTTGTGTTGTTTTCAAATACGAGAAATAAATCTCTTTCTGACACCTTGATAATATCCTCGACACAATCTTCCAACAATCCACATTTGACAGACACCAATACATGGCCTTTGTGATGATCCTCAGATACCAACATGGATTTCACTGCCGCATTTATTAATTAACTTCTTACAATCCACAGGTATGCAATTATTTTCCGCTAAAAGATTAGACACTTGAGTATTAATGCACCTTGACGCGAATTCGAGCTACGAACTTTTAAGGTTTTCGCGGCCGCATGCGGTGCATTCGAAACAACTGCATACCGGACTGCAAAGATCTAACCGCCACCTTTGAAATCACATAGGGAACCTTCATTTGGTTTGTCATTCATTTGTGTCCATGTATCATTCTCCTCTACCAATGTAAAGAAATTTTTTAAGGAATTAATTATTTTGTGACTTGTTCTCACCGTGAATCAGTGAGCCCTCCGATCATAGCAATGGAATTTTCTTTGAACGCGATCGTTAAGGGTGTATTCACAACTTGGCTCGGCGTTGCGTCGACGCAACGCGAGCTATCGCCCATCGGCAAAGTTTGCCCTTCATAGCTGAATCATTCCGGATGGAGGTATGGCTAAAATGTAGTACCTTTCCATTGAGTTACCGATATTATAATAATATTTGGTGAACATTTTGTATCTAGCAATGATTTTTCAGTTCAGAACCTAGAGTGGCAAACATTTTTGATGAACTTCCTTACGTTGGTACTTATTGCCCTTTTAAATTTTCTAGACAAGAATATGTTTATAAATCGCATTTTGGAATGGATTTGTTGTTATCAACACATGGGCAAGCATTTTCGATGAATATTTTTGTGTAATCACTGATCTTTTTCAAAGGCCAAAATTTCTGACGAATATACCCGAGTAATAAATAATATTTCAAAAGTGGTTTACTGTTACCAGCAGGTTAGGTAAAAGTAGAAATATCCCTTAACTATTGTTATGCCTACATATATGTATGTACATGCCTACTAAATATTCTTATGCAAACATTCCTCATCTATAAAATACTCTGCCTCTCTATCTCCTATATTCATCGATCACCAACCGTAGGTGGTGGTGGAGTAAAAGGTCCTCCCCTACCATATGGAAGGTCACAGGCAGTGGTTTAGCCGGGGGGGTTAATAAATAAATACAATTATTTTCATTCATAAAAGAAAACAAAATATTGAAAAATCATGAATTTACAAATATATTATGTAAAAAATTAAGTTTTTTCGATTATGAAAAGTGTTATAATTAGTTTAAAACCCATTATTTAGTACCCTGTTTTTCAAAAATTTTTCCCCTGGTTTTAAACACCCCCGGAAGAAATTCCTGGCTACGCCACTGGTCTCAGGTTTGAATCCTGCCTGGGTAAGGTGCTCCCATACAGGGCATTGGTATTGTGATCACCCAAAGTTGATATTCGTTAGATTCCCCTGTTGTAAAGACCTTTACTGTACTGTTTTCTGGGTAGTGGAGATGAATAAGGTTAAAAAATTAATAGCATTCTCTTCCTCCTACCTCATGAATTCAGTATCTACCAAGTAACATGTGTGTTTGGAATCCTCGCCCCTATCGTTCTACTTCAACTATCAGCTATGCAAGTGTTTTCATCTCTTTCAGAAGTATTCTTTTTTGCAAGCTTTTTAAGTGCTTTTTTGTCTTTTTTCATCCAAACGTCAAATGTGATCTTTACATAATAGTTAGCTATATATCAGCATGGATTGTTGAAGTTATCAACAACTACCTAGATAGAGTGAAAACGTTTTTATTGACTATACTGGAAACATGAAAAATGAAAAGTGAATTTATAAGGAACAGCATTGACTTATTAGTGCATTGTGTGGGTCAAACCAACTAGAAAAAAATAGATATCGACAGTCTTTTAGTACACTATCGATTGACATTAAAATGTATTTAGTCTGGTTTTTCAACATGGTATGATGCATGACAAGCATTTATCCCTCGTGATGATATGCCATCACGAGGGATAAATGCTTGTATGCAACTCATATATACATATATGTTTTGGGGGAGTAACGGATATTCCTGAAGACAAGTTGCCAAGACTAGTTGCATCTCATTAACACAACATTTTCGTTTGAATATGCTGCCGGAAGCTGCAGAATTTTTCACAGTATTCGTAAACTTCTGTTTTACCATGATATTGCCTATCTAATATCTCCCCATAACCTCTGAACTCATCCAAGTATGTACCTCCACCCCTTATGGTACTTACCTGGACCATGTGTTTGTGATGAATAATTTGTTCCTCCGGCAAAATATTTCTGCTTTCTCATCCCAAATTCAAATTGTACAATCTCTTTCCCGTCCCTGACTAATGCACTCCAGTCCATCATTACTAGATAGACTGTGTTTGGGAGTTTATAGATTAAACTTCATGCTCTAGGTTGAACTGAGAAAGATGTGGAACAGTTTTCTCTCAATGATTCAGCCAGTGGCGTCAATGGCACAGCGTGGGGGGAGTTTTAGGGGTTAAAATCCCCCCCAGAGCTCAGAGAAATGCTTAATTTTAATCTATTTTACTTAATTGGATTGATGTTACTGATAAAATAGTGTAAGGATCAATAATATATCCCTCATAAAGCCATAAAACTCACCATTTTTAACCATTTATCTTAAAATTCCGCAATTCATTAATCTTGCACCTACCACTTATCCTGGTGGGTATTCTACACCCCAAACACCACGGTATTAGTTGCACTTAAACCCCCCCCCCCCCAGCCTTAATTCATGGCTGCACCCCTGAGTGGCGTAACTATGGGGATAGATCCACCTCCCAAAGCCTAAGAAACTTTTATAGTATACTAATTTTTTCCCTTCTGCGATGATTTACCGCAGAATTATGAATGAAACCCAAATTTTAAGTGCCAAAATGGAGTAAAGTGTATTTCCAGGCATTTCAGATTTCACAAACATTCCTGTTTCCTGGGGCGTGGGGGTGAGGTCGCCCCCACGCATTAGTTTCGAAAAGTTGACTTGGTTTTGATAGCTGGAGCAGATAACCCATCATCACTATGAGCTGATTTTTGGATTTATTTTGATCCTGAAATAGATACTGATTCTTCTAGTACGACCTGGATTGAATTGAAGTTCTGAAGTACATATGTAAAACTTGGAGGCTTTCATATCTCTTTTCCTTTCAATGCCTTTTTCTAAATCTTAATGAAACATATTCTTTGACAACGTCTTGAATATGTTGATGGATAAGTTCTAACAACATGTATTTCCAAATTTGGCCGGTTTGACACAGCTCTCTTAAACAAAGTGTAATAACATTAAAAAATAAAATTTAAGCAAAAAGCAACTCTCTGTTGGCAAATGTATGTTTCTTTTTTCAGTTTTATGAATCTTAAGTTTTTAATTTTAGTGTAAAATTAGATAAAATTAATTGTTTTTTTGCTATCTTGAAAAGTTGCTATTTTTGAGATACGTGTTGTTAGAACTTGGTCATCGATGTGTTAAAAGTTCAATGCCATGTGTTCTCCTTCTGTTTCAGTTCATCTATTGTATGAAAATAATATTTTATCAATCATCTAACCTCACTGAGAGGAATCTTAAAACTTTTAGTAAACTTTAATCCTTTGAACAACCATATGAAATTAATTTTTGTGCAAAGTGTACATTCAGGGGGTTGTCATCGGGAGTGTGTGTTCCTTCTTGGATTGACCTACAGGTTTAATAACTGAATGGGGGAAAGATATTTACTCATTCCATAGGTTTATAGTGAATGTTTGCTGATAAGCTTAACAAAAAAGGGTTTGACTCTGAATAATACAGATAATAATGCGATTTTAGGGTGAGTGCAATTTTTTCAAGATTGAGTGAGCACATATTTGAGGTAATAAGTAAGAATAAAGGCAATCTTTTCTTACAATAGCTTTCATTTATCTGTACAAAACATTCAAATGTATTATACAATGAAATTACATATACATCTTTGGTATCAGCAATGCACGCACGATTTGTATATAAGTTTTTGTGAAACAATACTACACAACAAAATGAAATGATTCAAATATATTAGTACAATACATAATATTACTCATATCTACCATCTTCTTCATCACACTAATTCTCTTAAAACATTAAAGAGAAAGTTGATGCAAAGCACTATTCTAATTTCACACACAATAACCATTATACAATATGGTGGCAATATTTCTTTGGATTTGCATCTTACAAGCACATGACAAAGTGAGACTTGTAAGTATCATATGATAGTAACTCTTCATGATTGGATAATTCAATCATTACATACATTTGGCTTCAGTATTCATACTTTGGCAATATTTCACCTTCAAAACAAGGCACATTAAAGAATTACAATATATTACTTTACACTCGGAAGTGAATATAATAATTATCTTTCTAGCTACATATGCTCTAAGGAACAATTAGAGTCATAAATCACCCAGAAAAAGAAATCTCGAAGTAAATAAAGCTGACTTCTGATAATGAATACAGTATTTTCAAATTTATGAGTACCTGATTAAAGAATATTTTTCACATCCCAATAATATTTTTTTCCGCTATGATCAAACTTATCTTCATGATTTGTGAAGCTAAAACTCCTACAAGGAGACACATACAATAATTTGCACCGGATAAATAAAAATTTATGGAGGAAATACTATAATTCTATCTACGCAAAGGGTTATAGCAGCCGGAATTAGCTCTAGAAGCCCTTTCTTAGTCCTAAGTAAGCTTCATTATTGGTAAAGCACTTTCACAATGACTTAAAAACTCCTTACTACACTAGGTGTATCATAAATTCACCTGCATAATAGGGGTAGAACTTTGGCTTGAAAACTAGTATCAATTAAGATCAATGTTCATGAGGCCAGGAAATTCCCATGAGAATAATTACAACCATTATTTTATGGAAACATCCTCCATAGCTCCTCGGCCAAAATTCTTCAGCTTGGGTAGACTTTCCAATTAAGTCCTAAAATAGAGAGAAAATAAATGTTATCAGACAAAAAAATAATGTGCATGTCATAAATGCTTTGAAGTTAATCGATAGCTATGTAATGTACTTTAAAATGATTTACTATTTGAATAATATAAGAACATAATTAGGAAACTAAAATAAGGATAAAGCATGGTAATTAAAGCTTAGTTAAAACTATTGACGTTCACAATGCATGATTAAACAATGTTGGGATAAGTATGCAACATTTTTCCTTTTTGCAAGTGTGTGCTGCTAATCGGAGGTGAATATGGTTTTAAAATAATCTGGAGAGAGCTTTCAAATTCCCCTGGTAATGGGCATGATTTGCATCAAATTGCTGCAACAGTTCAATGTTTTATTTATCAATAAGTTTTAAAACAACTATGGTTTCACTGAATAATGCTTATGTGTTGAGAGAATTCATGGATAGGGGAACCAGGGGCATAGCTAGGAATTAAGGCTAGGGGGGGTTTGAGGCGCCACTAATACTGAAGTGCCAGGGTAAGTGGTAGGTGCGAGGTGCCCTCCGCCAGAATTTTTTTAAAGATAAATGGTTCAAAATGTTGAGTTTTACGGCCTTCTGAGGGGGGGGGGGTTATCCCCCAAATCCCCCCTCGCTGCACCACTGAGGGAATATTATTAAACATTGCACACAAATTCATTTAGGTATCTCATAGTAACATAACTTTTTTCAATTATGATTTTCTAAACGATAAATGTGATGAGGAGAGCAAGGAAGCTTAGTAGGTAAAGTGCATAGCTGTTGATCTAAGGGTCCTGGATTAAAATCCTGGGAGAAGCATTTGAGTGCCTCCAATTCTCAAAGTTCCCTGTGGCCAATGGAAAGAAACTAGCTTCCATATCCTGAACATGAGACATTCACTAATTTGTGCTAGGCTTAGGGTGAGCTCTCATGCCACCTTTTATTCATACCATCGTTCTTATTTAGTAACGGATTGAGTGAACTGGAATTAGTGTGTCAAATAAGTCTCACCTTTTCCTCCTCTGAGGGGTTATATGTAGAAATAATTCTCATAGTCTCCATACGTGGAAGATGTTGATAGAGGAAGTGATCTCAATCTTGCTTGGACTTCATCCAGCGGTCTCTTGTGTTGCAGCAACAGGAGTGAGGATGTCGGCCGATGAATGTGATTTGGCATGCAGCTTCTGTTGAGTGCTGGCGATCCTAATCCTGATGACTGAACTCCATATAGAGGCGCAACCTAGAAACAAAAGCATCACTCACATATTAGTTTCAATTGTGGTCAGAATTTTTGAAAGGAATAAAATAATAGGATAAAGAGAATAGAAGAAAATAGTAAATTATGTAATCCTTTAACTTTAAAGGTGTGGAATATAAATTCTTAGCCATGAGTTAAACAGAGTGAAACATGGAGAAAATGATAGCATTTCCAAAATTTTAAACCAACGAGTAAGTGCATCTACCAGGCAATTAGTAGCAAGAGCCTGGGTTGGGGCTATAACTACCTCCGAAAGTTTTTCCCTAGTGCGACTACCCGCGCTACATCTGCTGAGAAGGCCACTAGACCAGGGGAATCTATCCTCTAATACTTACTTTTCATATAAAAAGTTGTATTTAAAAATGCCTGCCGCTATTCAACTAAATTCAATTTTCAGCATTATGGGAGCGAAGCTAAACTAAATAGCTTAGTGAAATGTATGCTTTTGCGAAGCGTGCCCAGTGACCACAAAACACCAGTATAGGCACCCGCATACCACCTCAGCAACCGCCGAGGAAAATTTCTGTTCTCTAAAAATTTGAATCCCAATCCTTTCTCTTTCTACTCTATTGTTATCGATTCCCCGAGTTTTCTCTATTACCACTAACTTCCCGAATATTCCTAGCCATTCCCGACTTCACCGATTTCAACCAACTTTTCACGATACTTCTCGAATTTTTCCGATACTTCCCGACTTTTCCAATAATTACCGAATTTTTTCGATACTTCCCGAATTTATCCGATCCTTGCCGACTTTTACCGATAACTCCCGACCACCCGTTATTCCCAACTAAATAGTGGGCACAATGAATTCGGTACAATACTACACTACTCTGTATTTAATCCCTATCAATGATTGTCGTTATAATCGAGCTAACTTACGCTTCTCGCCCTCTCCCACTGCCTCTGGTTGAGCTGTTGCTGTAGGTGCGCGTGTTTGCACGCCGCTGCTGCCCTCTGGTGCTCGGTGGCGCAACCTCCACTGGCGAAGCGCGGCCGGTGGTGCGTCTTGGGCGTGCTCTGAGAGATCCTCAGCTCCTCCGCAGAGTCCTCCTCGTCCGGAGACCTCTCCAGAAGCCTCTGCGACTCCCAGCGTCCAAGAGAGGGCGTCTGCGAGCCCTCGCCGACCGACTTCTCCATCCTTGAGTCCTCGTGTTCCCTCAAAGCCCTCAGGATGCTCTGCTGCTCTGGGTTCCGACGGAGCAAGAAGTGGAATCCTTCGGCGGGGGGACGCCTGCCACGCCATCTGTACTTGGAGCGGGGAATCGTCCGGGTGAAGCTTCCTCTCGTATTCTTCACCTTTGCAGACCTGCGATGGGGACAACAACATGAAAAGGGATTAGGGCTTTTGGCATAAAAATAAAAACTTACAGGCGTCTGGCGAAAGCTAACGACTAAAAGCAGTGGACCAACAATCGGGGGATCCGGGTTCGAATCCCGAATTCGAGATATTTTTTTTCTCCGGTATACATAAATTAACTTATAAGAACTTATATTTTCAGGATCATTTTGATTTCGACCATGGTTTTTAATCGATCGGAAAGAAATGTAATTAGTCACAAAAATTATCCCATCACACAACCACCAATTAATGACACCAAGTAGCTGATATTCTATTGTAAGAAGACGACGTGAGATTAAAAAAAATACTGTCTTCCGTTAGATATGACTGGCTATACATAAACGATGTTCCAACCAGCAAGAGACGATAACTTGGGGGACAGTTACTTTAATTCCACTATCAAAGATAAGGGAAAATAAGTAAACATACATTTATCTCGAGTTTAAAGTTTTTTTTTCGCATTCTAATGATAAAATTCAATCTTACCTCATAAAGAGAAAACTGCTCCACTCGTTCTTTGCTGTTGTAACAGTTGAGGAGAATTTGAATAAGTTCGTCGACTGTTGTCCGATCAGAGATCAAGATGCTCTTGTACTGCGACTGGAAGGATAGATAAATACAAATATTAACCCACATAAATAATACTAGCAACAGAATTATGTCAACATTTCTGAGATTGCTTTGCAATTTTCATGATTTGATTATCATTTATAATCCTTGTTTTTAAGAGATAAAATGGCCATTTATAAAATTAAAATTTTCAAATGTAGCCACTGGCATCCAATAAAATTATAAAAATGATTGCTCTTAGGAAAGATTTAGAACCGGAATCGAAACATTATGGGACAAGCCATAAGTATTTTGTGCTCTTCTCTTGAAAAGTGAACAAATATTTCGACTTACCCCTGTCATAAGGACACTGTCGTAGATTTTCACGAGCCCACCTCTTCGAGTTTGCAGAGAAAACCTGTGAAGTAAGAATAATTAATTAAGTATTACGATTTTAAAAGCAAAATTGTTTTATTATTTGCATAAATTTGACGATTCAACTTTCTAAATACAGCCGTTAAAGTCGGTTACCATCTGTGCTGTATGAAGAACTTAGTTAAGATACATTTATTGAAGAAACTATTTCTAATTGAGGAAGTACATTGTAGTTAAAATTGATTTTACAATTATTTCTGTATAGTCATGTTTTATGATCGAAATAGGTCCCTCATTGGGTAAGTCCTTGCTCTTTTCATGAATAACAAAGGTCTTGATCAAACCAAGCATAAATCTCTGGTAGGCAGGGAAACTAAAGCCATTAAATGTGGTGTGGTTATCATTTACCGATCATGCATACACATGGGAGCATTATTTACGGAGTACAATGCACCGTAAAACTAATTGGTATGGATTCACCTCCGATATTTATTGATGACTCACCTGGAATCCCCGCGCGGATGACACGACTGAAGCTCGGCTGGTCTCGCTTCCTCGTCCAGCACAAGAACTGTATGGTTACCTGTCGTGGGAAGGAAATATTTTCAACAATTATAATTACGCTCTTAATTCTTTCAACTTAACAAGAAGCTAAAATTAATTACCAAGACGAATTCCATCTCGACCGGAAGTGTTTTTTTCGCCACAAATAACTTGTTTAAGACCAACATTTTCATTTTGAAAATTTGATAGGTTCTACTACACAGACCCTGACAATTTTAGATGATAAGATAAGCTGTACATTATTATTTTCAGTAATGCTTCACAAATGCTGAAATTCATCCTTTGGTGTATTTAACTTTACAAATGAAACAGTCGAATGGGAGTGATGCGACCTATTAAGATGGAATACTGAAAAGATTGTTTGTTATCTTCGCTTGAAGCTCACAGTTGGCGCCAATGAAGCATCTATTACGCAAAAAGTGGGAAAACGAGTGGAATAAACAAGCAAGCATGTGAAAACGTGAATTTATTGTATAATTTACCAGGGAATAAGTTCACGTACGCAATTTCAATCAAGAGATAAATTAAATTTTTTGATAATATTCCCCTGAAGTGATTTTTAGGGCTGAATTTTGCTCTCATTTTCCTTGTAAAACTGCGCGAAAAGAAAGTTTTATAAATACCACTAAAAACCTTCTTATACCAGCAAATATTAAAATAGGACAAATAATATCAATGGAATAATTTAACCTGCGACATATGTACGTATTCATGATTTGTTACTGTCAAATAGTGAAAGCTTGAAAACACGATAGAATAGATTCTTCAGAAAGAGAAGAATTTAATTCAACTTGAAAATTAGATTGTTCCTTCTTAAAATTGTCATTAGTTCTCGTATCTGTTAATAAGTAACGATTGTTGAGATCTCTAACGAGAGCGGAGCTACTTTTTACTGTTCCCTGCAGAAGCAAACGTAGGAATTGTAATTTTTTATCCCCTATGCCTAATCTTTACTTATTTAAAAGGTAATTTCTTTATTTAGGGCCTAAAATTTTTAATTACCTACCGAGTTCAATTAAACAGATAAAGAGTAGATATAATTTTAAAAAAAGGCAAAACATTGGTTGCTATCCCATCATGATATTTACGTTCTCTTTTGATGGGTGTGTGTTGAAAAAGTTGTATGTTTTGGCCTAAAAATTTATATACTTCTGTATTTTCATATATGCTGTTATTTTTTTCTCTATTTACACTTAAATTTCCTTCACATATTTTTTTACAATGCGTCATGCTAAATGAGATATTTATGATGCATAAAAAATTAATAATTTTTTTGACTAGCGTTGTAAGTATTTAAATTTAAAGATAGCAGCTTCCACACTGGTATTAACCACTGGAGCTACCTATAGCTCCTTTTTTGTTACCGAAACTGTAAATTTTAGACATTTTGGAGTAATTAAGTTATAATTATTATGACTCACCAAGGCGACCTCCTCTGACGCCGACCTCCATGGTCAGGTAAAAGAGGTTGGGGTCCCGGTGCCTCATCCTGTACTTCCCCAGCAGCGCGGACACCACCTGACGGCTCGTCGTGTCGAAAGTGACGCCCAGGGTTTTGTATTCGATGTCGGGGCGAAGGCACCTTGCGTACACCTTGATCGTCGTCTGCGAGGAGAACCATGAAATGAAAGAGAAACGGTACTATTATGATAACATTTTTTGAAAATTGGGAAATGTAAGCTCGAAGATTATCGCGGAGTTGATCTGATGATTTCCGCAGTTTCTTCGGGTTTTCAATGCGTCCGGTGGCTTTTGTTTTGACAACATCAAAAGCCAACGGACGCAATGGACGAATTTGCTTTTGCCAACAAAAGCCAATGGACGCGATGAGAACCCGAAAAAAATGCAGATATAATTTAATAGATGAACTATTAAAAAGATTCTTTCTTGTGAATCGCCTGCTACAATTAAATCATTTCAGTTAGTACTATGGTACATAACGACATTAAATTATTTGTTTTCCATGAAAATTGGTGCCTATAAATTTTCTCGCCGTAATAAAAACTCATAAGTATTCTAAAACTACAGGACAAATGCTGTCCGAGTGAAGTATAGAAGCGTTTGTCATTTGATACGGTGGAGAATGTGAAAAGGAATTCTTAATGCTTAAAGGGGATTAACCAAAACTATTTCATTCATGAGGTAGTTTTATTGGAAAATTATTTTTTCATTCTTCATCACTATAAAAACACGAACTGAGAAAATCAGTGACTTGTATACATCCGCATATCTGGGTTTAAACATATTAAGTCATCACCAACCTCAGCATCCGATTAATGAATTCACACAGTTACAGCCCAAGTCAGTAAAGAAACATATTGAGCTTGGATTACATCAAATCACTGATTCATTTATAATGCACCATGTTGTGGTAACGATTAAGGAGTCCAAGATCAACAGCATTGAGTGTCGTCAAGAGTTTACGTCTCGAAATCATTAGACACGTATTGAAATCCGCCTGAAGTAAACATCAATCAAAAGCAGGCACTGATGATTTCCAAATTGAACAGAAAGTGAATCCTCGCCACCACAAACTTGACTTACGCACAGACTAACGCCTGGGATATATTAAAGGAAATTAAATCGAAACTTGAAGCTTGTACGTGGTGGAAGGGCTCCATATTTTTTATTAAATTTTACACGTATATTATTTATTTACATTGCCAAATTTGACGTTATTTAAATATGTTTTTTTATGTAGGACCACAGGTATACATTGTGTTACCTATATAAAGAGTATTTATGCCTTTCATAATGACATAACAGCCAAAAAAGACAGTAATTTTTTAAATAAATTGTGGAGGTAACGAAGTGTTTATCGTTGCTAAGCAACCGAAGGAGACAACGACCTCAGCCGCACGGCCGATTACACAATGATTGCTCCGGTGATTACCACATGCTGCCGGAGACGATTTACCTCCCGTCTACTTCGAGTGGCATTAGCCATGTATGTGTGCGCAAGTGTGTGTAGGACTAATGAACGATTCCTGCGAACAGGAGAGCGGGGCGGAAGAGATCCTGCCGAGTCACATCCTCGACAACGCATTCCTTCATTCGTTTCGACGTGATTTTTTTTCCACGCGTGATTCGAGATACGCTTACCGGAAGCCGTACGGGAATTAATAGATTCAGCGATGATGCCGTAGGAGTCTCTGCCGAGAGGGAAGAAGCTTAAGCCCAACGTCCTACCCTCATCATAAAATCAATGATCTGCTGGTTAATTTTTACCTATAGGATACATTGTTACAACGGGCATATATCGTTGAGGTTAGTGACATTACAGAGGGACGCAAAAGATATTTTGAGCTACCTATAATTTTGATGAATCCATGCTAACCAAATGCAACCCAACTTCACTTACAATTACCTTCAGCTTCATGTATATATATATATTGTTTTTTTTCTATTTTTCCCATTTTGTGAGATTTACCTCTATATTGACGGAAGACTCATGCTTGGTGGGTGAACCAGGGCTCGGGCCCCTTGGACCACCCCCTTTGATCCGGCCCTGAGGCTAGCGTAAAAATTTGGTCAGTTATCTCCACGTGAGTTAGTTTGCGTAAAAAGCAGATTCCTAAAATGCACGATCAGCGGCCAGGATGGAAGCGGTTCAAAAGGAAACGACGCGACGGTTGTGAAGCTGATTGTCGAGGCGACAATTTAAATCGTTGTGGGAGGCAGTCGCAAGGTGGTAGATTAAAGAGCCGTGTCATACGATCGGGGGAAGAATCTTATTTCGCGTGCAGAGCGATGCAGAAAGATACCTTTCTGCACGCCTTGACGACGGCGCGCGTCCCTTGGGCACAGATTGCAGACGTCTCGACCGGTGGGGAAGTGCTGACTGCTTGCAACGTGTGCGCTTGAAATAAGAGCCCCCCACCCCGTGTCGGGCGTACCCCACCCTAACACGTGGCCACCCACAACAGATAAGTTCTTCTATCACCAGTATCCTAGCGGGTAAAGCGCTCCGTTGCGGAATATAGTTCCCAGGTTTCAAATGATGAGTGAAAACTTCGGACTGCCCCGAACTTGAAAACATTTTTTCTTGGATATCCAGAATTTTCGACACTTTATTTAATACTCAGGATTTTTAAGGAAGTTAAATAATTAAAATTAGACGAAAATGCGCGAAATGAATAATCTTAAACAATTAATCAAAAATGGGTGAGATTGCGCTTTTTGATATTCGCTCAAAGCTCTCGTATAATTAAGCCTAAGGATAAAGTTAATGGGCAAAATGGCTCAGGGTAAAATGTTAGTTAAACGAGGGAGAGGAAGGAAAAGAATAAGATTTTTAGATAGACTGAAAGGGAGTAGGCCTTATCGTGAATTGAATAGGGGGGTACACGAAGGGAGGGGATACTGCTTAATACTACTTAAATACTATTGTTCATTCTACATTGTTACTCATTTTCAGGGACTACAGTTTTAATTTTTTTAGGCATAAAATTCCTTCAATTTTTTCTCTAGGCAATTAGTATTTTTGTTTTATATTTTTCATTTCCGCATTTTAATAATTTTGAAGTTGGCCTAATTACAGGCTTATTGCCGTATCGGCAACCTTACTTCTCTGAATGGAAATAATTTACTGTATGAATATATTATTATTTGTATTAATATTTTCATTTTTCCCTCTTGCTATCTTACAAGGATTTTTCACAGTGAACGGACCAAGTCAAGTTCAGCTGTGTTTTGTTATTACTTCCGTAATTATTCTATTGAAAGGAACCGTCGGACAATATGACAGGTGTCCAGGATGACTGACTTTTGTATTTTTGGTAGAGTTTTCTCCAAGTTTAGCTTTTTTAGCTGGTGTAGAACTTCGCACGGTGTGATTCCTGTTGTTGTTATCACTATTGGGCATATATCTACTGACTGCATCTTCCATAAGGCTTTGATCTCTGCTGCTAGTTCTGCATATTTGTTAATTTTGGTGGATTGTGCTTTCTGTACATTATGGTTTAAGGGAATTGTCACGTCTATGAGGGTAGTGTGCCGTTTTATTTTGTCTATTATAACTATGTCCGGTCTATTGTTTTTAATTGCTCGGTCAGTTTTTATTTCTGCATTCCAGTATAGTTTGCACTCATTGTTTTCCAAAACATCAGGTGGATGGTATTTGTAGTATGGTTCATTGGTGTCCAGGATTCTATTTTTTCTTGCCAGTTCTTGGTGCATGATTTTAGCTACATTGTCATGTCTACTGGTATATTCATTTGCTGCTAGAGCCGTGCAACTTCCCATAATATGCTCTATTGTTTCAGATTGCTTCTTGCATCTTCTGCACTGATCGCTGTTTATGTTTTCTTTTAATATGAACTTTCTGTAGTTCCTCGTCAATATTATGCGATCTTGAATGGCCCTCATAAATCCGATTGTTTCCCCATATATATTCCCTTGTTTCAACCATATATTTGAAGCCTCTTTATCTATGTGTGGCATGTTTAACTGATGAGGATGGTGCCCATGAAGCTCTTTACTTTTCCATTGATTGATTAGTTGTTCTGTAGTTTGATTCGGGATGTCTAGTTCACGGTTGCTTAGATGTAGTGGTGTGTAGTGAGTGTCTGTTTTACATACTATTTCGAAAAGTTTGCATTTGACTCCTTTGCCATAGAAGTATTGTCTTAATATTATTATTGTTATTTTATATTTTTTTATGTTTTCACAGCATTTTTGCTGGTTGTAGGCGAGGTACGGGTATCACCAAGTACTCTCGTCTCTTTACTCTATTTTGAAAAATTTTCTGACAATCCGGCAAGTATTTAAAATTGCTGCTTTTTGTATGGTAATAAACAAGTTTTTCGGCAGTCCAATAGTTTGAAGACCTTGATGGAGTGAATGAGGCACTACTCCTGTGGCGGAGATAATGATGGGTATTATGTGTACTTTATCTGATTTCCACAATCTCTTGATTTCATTTTTAAGTTCTTCATACTTTTCCATTTTGCTGGTGTAGGCTGTAGTGATATTATGCGAATTAGGTACGGTAATGTCTATCAAGTACGTTTCATTGTGAGTTTTATCTTGTACTACTAGATCAGGTCTATTGCTATGGACTGTTTTATCGGTAATAATTGAACGGTCATAATAAATCTTACAGTGGTCGTTTTCAAGGATGGTTTTAGGTGTGTACTTATAATAAGGAACTCCATTTTCTATGAGTTTATACTTCAGAGCTAATTTCTGGTGTATGATGTTGCATATTTGATTGTGACGGTGTAGGTAGTCTTTTTGAGATAAGTTAGTGCATCCACTTGTGATGTGCTGTATCGTCTCAGAGGCATTATCACATTTTCTGCATCTGTCATCCAACAAATTTGGGTTTTTAATTATATATTTTTCATAATTTTTTGTTTTCACCACCTGGTCTTGTATTGCGATCATAAATCCTTCTGTTTCTGGGAAGAGTTGCCCATGCCTGAGCCATGCGTGCGATGCATCTTTATCGATTTCAGGGGCCTCCAGGGCATGAGGGTGTCTTCCGTGAAGGGATTTAGCTTTCCATATTGACATTTTACTGTCTATAGTAACAGTGGTTTCACTAACTTGCATACTTTCGTCAGATAGGTTTAACGGTGTGTATTTATTGTCTGCGTCACAGATAGTTCTCAGGAGATCCGAGGTAGATTTCTTGCTGAAAAAATATTTCCGTAACTGAGAAAGTTGTGAGTTGTGCTGATTCTTGATGTCTACGATACCCCTTCCACCAAATTTTCTGGGCAACGTGCTCCTCTCTATATTTGAGCTTTTATGGAGCATATTTTTCTCCGTCATTTGGGATCGAATTTTTCTTTGTAGGTCGTCTAGATCTGTTTGTGACCATTTGATTATACCAAAGGAGTATGTCAGGAGAGGGATGGCAAAGGTATTAATTGAATTAGTGAGGTTTCTGCTGTTCAATTCCGTGCGAACAAGTTTCTTGATTCTATTTTGGAATTCAGTCGAAAGTTTTTGCTTTATCGTAGAGTGGTCTACTCGTCTTGCTTGTTGGAATCCTAGGTATTTATAGGTATCTCCCTCATCCATGGCCTCTATTATTTGCCCATCCAGTAGTGGAATATCATTCCTTTGTACTTTACCTCGGAATATTGTGATAGTTCTACATTTATCTATTCCAAATTCCATGTTTATATCCTTAGAAAATATTTCAGTTAAACGGACTAATTGATTTAGATTATTATTGGATCCTGCATATAGCTTGAGATCGTCCATATAGAAGAGATGCGATAGAGTGTGGCATCTTGGTTCTTTTCCTTTTATTTTGACTCCATATTG
This sequence comes from Ischnura elegans, assembly GCF_921293095.1. Classification (NCBI taxonomy): domain Eukaryota; kingdom Metazoa; phylum Arthropoda; class Insecta; order Odonata; family Coenagrionidae; genus Ischnura; species Ischnura elegans. The sequence goes on from NC_060257.1 coordinate 72,997,664, forward strand.
AGTATTATTCAGGAGGTTTGATAGAGGGTTTAGCGCAAGGCAGAACCATAACGCACTCAAAGAATCACCTTGAAATATTCCCCGTTTGATTTTGATATTATTCGTCTGCAAAAGACCCTCGTCAGTTTTTATGTGCAAGATGGTGCTCCATTTTTTCATTACAGTATGGAGACATTTAATAACTTCTGGGTGAATTTTATAGATGTTTAGTACTTCAATAAGCCAGGAATGGGGAACAGAGTCAAAAGCTTTTTTGTAATTATTGTTATTATTATTGTTATTATTATTGTTATTATAGTTATTATTTTTGTCATTATTATTGTTATTATTATAGTTGTTATTACTATCAATATTATTAATTCATGGAAACCTACCCTAATCGGTAGAATATTTTTAAAATACGCCATACGAAAAGTTTGGCCTTCCGGGAGTGATGCCTCATCTGAATTACCCCCGGGTTTTTCTCCTACACTGGATGTTTTCCTATAAACGAGTTCCCTCCCCTTCCGAAACGGCGTTAAGATCGCGCGTGCCAAAGCAGATGAGGGCGTCTGCAGCACGACTTCCGGCGACCCGCCTCCAGGCCCCCCGACCGGGCCCTGATCTGCCCGCCAACGCCGGAAATGGGTCCTCCCAGAGCTGGGGCTAAGCCTCCCTCCAGAGGCCGTCGACCGACACCCGCTCTGGAGATCTCAGCCTTGGCTACGTGCTCCCGCTGGAAAATATTCCACGGGCCTCCCCCATCACAGCTCCAAATGGCTACGACGCCCTTCCTCCCATTAACGCATCCGCCCGGCAGTTTAAAACGACTCCCGCCAGGTAGCCGGGTGGACCGCGGAAGCTGGGACTACGCCACCTAACCCAAGTGGCGTTCGCACGTAGTCCATTCGCAGCGTGCACATTACATGGCGAAACGTTAAGGAGAGTAAAATAGTAATCAGGAGAACATTTTTAAAATTCGAATATGATTCTTAAAAATTGATTAAAGCTTTGGCAGATAATTGTTCATGAATGAATCTCGTTTTTGGGGGATTTTCGCGTTTTTTTCTCTCATTTACACTGACGTTTCGCTTCGCTAGATGAACACTTCCTTGGGGCGAAAATACGCGGAAAACACCCAAATACGAAATTAGAAGAAAACAAAGGAAACACAAAAAAGTGAAATATTCTCAGAGAATTTTCCATTTAATTCTTTTTCCGAATAAAAAAATCCTGCGGTGTATGAATTTTGTCTGTTGTGGTGATGCAATTTTGGAGCACTTATATAAGTCGAATTAAATGGGGAAGTTATTGAAGGTAAAGAAAAAGGTTACATACTACTGGGGGAGATGAATAAGTTAATATCTGTCAAGCGCATCGGTTCAATTGTATACCTCCATGAGAGTAAAAACTACTTATAACTTACCCTCTAATTCATTGGCCAAGTATTATGGCAATTAATTCACCATGTCTTCTCAATAAATTCAAAATTTTTAGTAATTTTTAAGTTTGTAGTGTCTTTCGCTTCTCTCATTTATGACATTTTAAACCTTTAAGCCGTGTCCCAATTGGCCATTTGGCTATGCCAATTCCAGGATTTAGCCATGACGCCATCTTGGAAGGATGTCCCAACTCGTTAGCCAGCATAAGGTAGGGAATTTAGGCAGCTAACGCGGCCGCCAGATTTAGGCATCGAGGAGTGCATCCTTAACTTTTCCAATTATTACGCATTCATAATCAATTTAAAATAGTTAATAACTAAGCCGGTACATAAATAATACCCGTGGAACACTATAAAGTAAAGTTATTACTAAATACCCCAGTTTGGTTTGCGACTATTGCAATATAGTTATCCACAAAGTGAGGCCTGAGCAGGTGTTATAGATTACTGAAAAGTCTACTGCTAAGCTCAGCTCAGAGGAACACAAAAAGTTATTGGAAAGCATTTTTTTATGCTTATATTTTATTGCTGATATGCTTTTGAGTGATGAAAGAAATAGTGAGGCCGAAGTACGTGTTATATGCCACTAAAACAATGAAAATACAATAGTACCAGGACTTAATGTTGTATAATTTTAATTTTAAATTAAATTCGGCCAGCATTGACAGGAATGGAAATTTGTGGAGAAAAAAGGTAGAGTTGGGAAGGTTTCACCAAAGCTCATGCTCTGGTCGCCTTTTCACTCCATAATACCACTGGTCAGTGGAATTTGTGGTGAGGGAAAAGCACTTCGATGCGTGACGAGGAACGAGGCCTTAAGACATTCCAAGTGCGTGGCGCTCACGTAGCGCAGGCACGTGGACCATGACGACAATTTGTCGCGGAGGAGATAACGGAGATGCGGTCGACTTATGAGGGTCTTAAAAGTTCTCCAAAACGACACTGAGAAATCGGGAACTCGTAACTTGATTACCGGATGTTATGAAGGCGATGTGCGTTCCGTAACCAACCTTTACTTACATTCAGACATTGATTTCCTGTTTTTCTAGCATAAAAGTTAGGAACTTATCATAGGATTGGAGGATCGATAACATTAAATCATTTGGATGGGACGTAATTCTTATGGTTTTATATAAAAAAACGCTCACGTCAAGCCGACCCGAATGACTTGACTGTAAGATAAGATCAATTTTTTTCATTTTACCGTAACTTGCATAACACGACGAACAAAGTTATGGTAAAAAAAAAACTTTCCGAAAGGCTTGTTGAAATGTTTGAAAAAGCTTTTTCCGATTTATCTGCATTCATATCGATCATTTTCAAGACAACCAATGAAAGTATTAAGTAACCAAGGACTTCAATTAAATATTGCGTGTTGATTGGACAATAAAATTTTAGAGTTCTTCAAGCAAAAATTGAAATAAAAAAGATATTTGTAATGAAAAACTCGACATATATCACTCTATAAACAACAGAATTTTAAAGATCCCTTTTAAATGCAATTTATTATGTAAATTGAGGCCTTCATTAATCTAAAGAACATTAATTTCATTCGCACTAACTATTACAAATTGATTAAAATGCTAATTTGGTGTAGGTAAATGTGAAAATATAATTAAAGGTAACATCTGCAGGTGATTTCTATGACTGCGTGGCATTTGTTGAACATTTTGAACGAATAACTACAACTTTGTTTTTTTTTATTTAAACAAGACCACGATTTCAACGTTAAAGGCCATCTTCTGTTATCGAAGGTGAAGTGATCTTCTGCAGACCAGAATATTACAAAACCCGTAGAAACCATGGTTATGTTTTAATAAAATAATTCGGTTGAAAACAAAGTTTAAATTATTAATTTAAAATGTGACATCTGTTTCTTGAAATAATAATTATCTAGAAAATGAAAGAAACTGAAACAATTACGTGCCACCAGACATGCTTACGTCTCGTAATTGTGGGCAACAGTGGCGGTGTAAACTGGATGAAGGCGTCAAGAAGATGGAGTCCGTCTCACTCCGGGGTGGTTGTACCGAGACAGCAGATAAAAGAGGGAACGGGAGGCGGCTGAAGGGTCTTCAAGTCGTGACCCTTAAACACCTCACGACCTTTGGCAGACGGGGAAGAAAGCAGGCGAGCTCAGCTCGTCAGGCAATTCCGGCGTGAAAGACAGAGAAAGGGGGGGTTGGCGTGCTCAAAGCAGCGTGACTCAAAGCCGTCGCTATACTCTCTGGCTTCTTCGCGAGCGAGTCTGTCTCAGACCTTTCGCAGAATGGCGCGGAGACAGATAGAGTGCGTTTGTCATGGGGGACTCAGCGGTCAAATGCAGCAGTTCCGGGAAACATCTCCTGCGATACAAGGGGTAGGGAGACTTCAACGCGCGCACCTTATGTTCGCATATGGCTCATCTATCGCGATAAAAATGCTTATAGATACAAGCCATGCTAGCGGAAATTGAGAATTTTTAATTACGAACACAAGCACACAAAAAAAAAAACTTTATGGAACCGAGTAATCATTTTCATTGACCCATTATCATAATTATTACTAATAAATTTCCAAATGTATAGATTTTTGCGGAAATTTTCAATTAAATGAAATTCCTTACCAGCAGCCCACATAGGAGCTCGGGAAAAAATACATCTTGAATTATATTGGCGATGCAAAGATTACCGCAGCGCCCCTAGCGGCCGCGTCTGGAATCACTCTAACTCAGACACACATCCTTTGTCGTATTTACTGCATGTGTTTCAACGTGAAAAGCGTGAGAAGACGGTAATTTCTTGAAGATGTTATCGGTTGTGGACGCCAATGAAAGCAACCTCAGGGTTTGTGAGGCCCATGCGTGAGGGAGAAGAAGTTTTAAATGCTGGCCTTGTGATTTCGGTGAGGAAATGGGAGGAAAAAGAGTCGGTGGTTCATGTGCAGGCTTTGGTCCTTCGCACCTCGGCCCTGACTTCTGAGCATCCGTATTCCGTGGATTTGTAGATTGATTTATCTCAAAATTACGGCGATCGGTTATCGAGGGATCAGAGTTCAGAGTGTGGCCGTATTGTTGTGTAACTTTTTAGTACTGGCGCATCATTAACCTCCTTTATACACTTCAGGTGCCCCTGGTAGTGAAATATCTATGTTTTACTCGGGGATTAGAGTGGGTGAAGGACTTTCGTTCTGTACTTCCCAGTCCTCCTCTGCGTCTCAGAACTGCCATATCATTAGCAGTCTCTTGAGCAACCCTTTCGAGGTGATTTCGAATGTGGAAGCACTCACCCAGATAAAACTCCAAAGTGTGGATGTAGTTCTGCTCGAATTTTATGAGCAAAATGTTACCGTGACCTAAGACCAAGTGGCTTCGCTCTTGGCAACCCCGCAGAGGACTGATGCTTGGTTCAAAGGCAGAAATATGTCTATCCCAGCATCTAAGGTATACAGCCAGTCCACTTATGCGGTAAATCCTAAAGCTAACTGGAAAAAACCTTTAGAAGATTTGTACTACAGCAATTTTACTGGTAACAAGTACACAGACAGAGGCAACAAACTTGAAACTGTAGCGAGAAAGTGTTATGAGGAGCTTGAGGGTTGTCAGGTGGTGGAATCAGGACTTCTAGTCCTTCCAGAAATTCCTTGGGTGAGAGCAAGTTTGGATGGAACAGCTTTGGTTGATGGCAGGTTAGTAAGAAATGTTGAAATTAAGACAATTAAGGATGGTGAGACTTTGACGGCAGCTGAGTTTTTGGATCAAAGAGCAGTGAAGACCTTGGACAACAATGTTAATTTGAAGAAGAATACTGACTATTTTGCCCAAGTTCAAATAGGCATGGCTTTGAGTGGCATCCCAGAATGTGATTACATTGTGTATTCTCAGGCTGGTAATGATTATCTTAAAGTACGTGTTCCTTTTCATTCGGATTATGTATTCAATCTCTTAAGTAGATTGTGTGATATTTATTTTGATCATTTTCTTCCTCTAATGATGGAGGATCATTATGCTAACTCTTAAGCCTCTCGTGAGGTGCTTTTTCCTTCAATTTTTTTCTCCTGACATTTGTCATAGAACTGATTTTTTTAATGCAAACTGAGTCAACTTATGTTTACATGTTTGTTTTTCAGTTTTAGTGTATGTCATTGTGTTTTTTTGTATTCTTGAACTATTTGATTTGTCCAGAAATATTGTCTTCACCTAGTTTTTTTTTCTCTTGCTCAACTGTGATGTTATAGTCTATGTATTTTGATGTGCCAGTATTAAGTTACCAGTGTGAAGTTTTATTTTCATTGTTTTACTATAATATTTTGTATTTTACCAATGTTTTTGATCCGTAATGCCAAAGTAACTTTATTTTATGTATCTAATCAGAAAATATACTAGGATATCTGTTGCAACTGCTTCATTTATGTTTTTCTCTCTCAAAAGCAGTGTCTGTGGAGAAGTACGTGGTTGACAATTCCACATGTAAGTTAATATAACACAAAACAAGGAGAAAAGACAAATGTTGATGAACAGTTCTCAGATAAAAAGTTCTCAGTTCTTATTCACAGTTCAGTCTCTCTAGTCACAAACACAATACTTGCGTGTAATAGCATTACATGAACTTGTCAATATTCATGATTGGAGGTCCAAAATTAGTTAATCAACACACAATAAAAAGAATTTCATCAGCATATGGGAGTAGCGTCCATTATATTGGACCCAGTATCATTTCATATGCCCGCAGGCGTTGAATCACTCTCTCAACATGACCTCTAGCTCTGGCAATGTCAGCATCATCCTTAGATAACTGACTTCTGAAGAAATTGAGGGCGGATGAGTCTTAAATTTCTCTGCAAGAGAGGACAATCTTACTTATGCACCTGCAAAATTACATTACTTCAAGAAAATAAATTCAAAAATATCTTACCGGGCGACACTTATTTTCAATTCTGTATTCTTTGTCCAACATCACTCCATCTTGGTAGTCACTCCATCTATCCAACTCGCAGCTATCAGTAACAATAAACTTGTCCGAGGCTCGTCCACCATATAAAGAACTTATCTCAGTTATTAGTCCAGATGGGGCAATGTCAAGATTGACCTTCGCAGTGTGACCTCTCTTGTACTGGGAATAGGTTAAAATTCTACATTTGAGACACTTGCATTTTTCTATAGGAATTTCCATGCAATCCAGTACAATCCGGGTGAACTTGTATTTTGAAAATGATGATGGTAGGTTGGCTCGCGTAGTAGCTTGATCAGGCCAGGGTACCACTGACTTTAACACGCGTGCTAGTAAAGGACATGTGTGCTTAAAATAATTTGTGGTTGGGCACTCGTTTTCCCATCTTCAGTACTATAACCCACTTTTGCCGTAAACTTTCTTCCTTCGGAAAAAATGGAAGCTTACTTCGGGGGCATTATAACTTGAACACTGTGGAGCGCTGCAGTACGTGGTGTTTCTAGAGTTTTTCTGGGAGTGCGGTACCGAAAATAATCGTGGTCCATGATTTCCGCAACGTAAACAAAGATATAGGAGCAACGAATGTGTCTGAGTTAGAGTGCTTCCAGGCGCGGCCGCCAGGGGCGCTGGGGAGAATCTTTGCATCGCCAATAAGGCACGCTGCCGTGTAAGTTTTAATACGTACTTGTTTGTATAAGATATTACAATATTTCAAATGAATTTATTTTTGCTCGACTCTTTTCGTTGTCCCTACAAAATTTTCAATAAAAAAATAAATTCAGACTAAATAATGCAATATCTTATTTAGCTAAAATATTTCAATAAAAATTAATTGGTAAGAATATTTCTTGGCATTATATTTCAAATTTAACCCTAGAATATAATTCATGTTAACACTGAACCCTTGAAACCCGATTTCTCTAAAATAAAGCTCGGACTATTTTAGCAATATCTTTCCTCAGAGAAGCTAAAATTTGGATAAATATTATTGCAGCGTGCTTTCGAGAATAATAGCAAGAACAGCTTAAAAAATAAAACTTACTCAGATACGGCACAGCCTTCAAAAGATGAATCAATTTTTTTCAATATCGCATGATATTATATTCTTCAGTGATCTTTTACGTTCGGTGATTGCTTGATTTAATTAGATTTATTTCTGAGTAATTATTGCCATATTATCTGACTAAATGAGTTTATTGCTGCAAAAATCGAATCATATCAGTTCCCCAGCTTTTAGCGATGAGTAACTGCCAGCCTGATGCAACATGCATCACTAAGCTTATATCAAGTTACGGTAAAAATTACACACCTCTTCCCATACTGAAAATCACCACAAATCCATAAATGTTATACTAAGCGGCAAATTCATCGAAGGCATTAAAATTCGTGTTACAGTTATGACGGTCAATTACCAACGTCCGGAGACATATCACCCTGCTTATGCTTCAAACCGAGGCACGGTTTGACTCTTGCATGCTAAGCACCAAATGGTAACGACGCAAAAATCGACTTCTTCCTGACATGCCACAAAACGTGACTTTACATCTTTCACGCTGGCCATCATAGGCCCATTTTCTACTTCTATCCTACGGGTTGGTTTAACATTTACACGGCCGTAGGGAGTCCCTCGCGTGTTTGTTGCCAAACACGCACCATGTTGCCCAAATTCATGCCAATTACCTGGCCTCTAGCTTCACGCAAGCTCATTTTTCCACACCCCCGTGGCTTCGGCTCCACTCGTTGAGGACAATTCATTTCCGGGGGTTGGATGCGGGCGGGTAAAAAAAATGTGCTCGCGCTGAAAAAATTGACTGCTACAATCCGAAACTAAACATCGTTCCGCTCTGATATGTTTTCGGCCGAGTCCTCTCACGGAAATCTGAATTATAGGTACTGGACTGGAAGAGAAAACTGCAGTACCGTACGCAAAAAGTAAGGAGATTCCAAAATCTGTGAATCAAATTTACTACAATGAAACCAACGCTGCATTATGCATAAATTGACGTAAGATGATTGATTAATCAGATTATACTCGATCTTGAATTTTAAACTTACCTGGCTGCCAAAATTTTCATTTTTTAATATTCAATGAATTAGATTAAGCGCTATAGCGATCAATTGTTGATTTCAAATTAAGGAATGTAATTGAAAATTTGTTCAAATTAACATAGCAAACCGCTTCCAAATTGACTTCTCTCGCAATGAGTGGTCAAAATTTTTATTATTTACTTTAGTCTAGAAGTATTTAAATCCGATTTTGATACTAACTCCCATATATTTTTTTTAACAGAAGGAACCAACAATATGCTTATAGATAAGAGAATTATTTCACCAATCCAGAGGCCATTTAAAGATAGCTGCAAACCTCAAATAGTATTGCCACTTTAGATACAACATACGGAGAAAATAAAAAGTTTATTTTGTTACCGTAACGTCTATCTTGCAAGTTTATCTTGTTCTTAATATAACTTTTGGTTACGCTGATTAAATAAGACATTGAAATGTATGCATTTAATTTATTATGGCACCACGCTTTTCGTTGCTACAACAAAATTGGATAATGTCGTTGGTTGTAACAAAGAAATATTGCAATGCCTTATATAACAAATATTTATAACTTCCACCACATCGCGCCACACATCATACAAAGCTTCAGGCTGTGGATTCCTCTGTGGCGGGATGCGGCGGACGGGTTAGGTCTCTTTACAAGTTCCTATGGAATGGAGGTAATTGTATTTCGTGCGAAGGAGGTGAGGAGATTCCTTCATGACTTGACCGCAAGACGAGAGCGCCCTACAAAATGACCGCAGGGCGCGCGGGTGGATATTGGAACTCGAGTTCGGGAATGCCAGAGACTCCAACGTCTGAATCAACCTTTATTTCTCTCCACGCTATCGGAAAGGGGTGAGGGTGAAATTGTCAGAAGGGCAATCACCTCTTTTTTTTACTGAACCATTCCGTCCAAGTTTTACGGGCCTCGACGGAAATAAAAGGTTGAATGGATCCATTGGTTTGAATGGGGCCGTGGACTAGAGGCGGGAAGGGCAATGGGACACTTATCTAAGACCTAGGAGAGGAGTGATAGTGTAGTTTATAGGAGAGAAAAAAGAAGTGGTGGGCATTCCCAAAGTGATGGGTAATTGGACAAGTCAAAGTCCGGAACATAATCTCGTCGTGTACCACGTCAATTTTACGATTCCATGGAAGAATATTGAGCTATGCTCCAATTACACCCACGAAGTCTATTTGCTATAAAATATAAGGTTCAGTGATAACAGAGGCCAAGGTATTTCGAACTAAAACGTTATTTGTACTGTCAAACGTAACGGTACAAAATAGAGCATGATAGTGCTGCCCAATCAGATACAATGAGATCATTAGTCCCATGAAAACTTGTGGAAAATTACGGAGGTAATATAGAGAAAATAATTAAGTGTTAAATATTTGAATAAATAAATGTGGCAATATATTAATAAAATTATTTTAATAATCAATAAACTATTGTTAAGCTAGAGAAAACCGTAGAAAGACCCGTCCGTGTAGTGGGAAATATGTTTAATATTGATATAATTAAAGTTTATAAATTTATCGCGATAATCACTTCACCTACGCTAAAAAAAAGTTTCTAAACAAGTAGATATCTTGGACATACCCAAAACCAGGGTCATATGGTTTTTTGACGTGCATACAATGCGCGTTTTGTTTTAAGTAACTATCGTTTTGAAATATAAAAAACAGTGAACTTTTAGTAACAATTTTGTCTATGCATATAAGCCCACACTTTGAACTACTTTTCCACGTAATTTCCACCAATATTAAGGCACTTATTATATCGAAAAACGATATTTTTTTACATCGCCGTCGTAGATAATTGCCGCCTGAGTTGACAGTCATTGCAAAATTGTTGTTTTTACGCTTTCATTGCCATGATGACTCTGACCTCCTAGATATTTCTTCAGGTGAGGAAAAACGTGGCAGTCACTTGGCCAGGCGCTAAGTCTGGTCTGTATGAAGGATGATCTATTTGTTATCCACCAAATAATGCAATGAGATCTTGAGTTCCATTGGCTGCATGTGGATGGGCACAGTCAGGCAACAAAACCATCTCTTTACTCAGCATTCCTCGTCTTTTGTTCCGTTTGATGGACGACAGAATTTGCTTAAGGTCTCACAATATCTCACAGTATTTATTGTATCACCACGAGGCAAAACTCCGACAACATAAAACCTTTTCTCTACCAAAACACGAGTCTACAACAATGTTGCTGTGGCTGTCAACTTAGGCGGCAATTATTTATGACGACGGTATACAAAAGCTTGTTGCTCGATATGATAAGAGCCTTGATAGTAACTGAAATTACGTGGAAAAGTAGTTTAAAGTGTTTTGTTTTTACGAAAGGATAAAATTATTACAAAACGTTTACTGGATTTTTTTAGATTTCAAAACGGTACTTACTTACACAACGCGCCCCATAAGATAAAGTTCAGGGTAGAAATATCTTCGGGCAAAGGCGGATGGACTCCTTTCGGTAGATCGACGGCACCCTGCAGTCAGATCCAAAGAATTCACGTCGCCCGATACGGCTCCAGCCCCAATTTGAAAAGGAAATTCGATCCATCGGAAACTTCAGACCCACGCGGAAGATGCCGGGAAAAAAAGGTCGTTTCGGCGGGGGACCAGAATGATTGCTTTCCCCTGTTGCGCGTGCGAAAACTAAACCGGCCGATTTCCGCCACGTTCAACACGGCAAAAGTTAAAGGCGGGAGACGGGAGCATCAAAAGAAAACACACAGAAAACATATCGGGTATGTGTGGTTGAATTCAGTCATGAGGAGAAGAGAGAGCATGCTCTAAATGTGTTGCCAAGACGTCAAGGAAGTGAAGTTTTGTTTCTTTTCTGCGTGGGACCGTGGTTGCATCCCACTAGTGGCGTAACTAGGAATATGCTTTTGGGGGGGGGGGGGTTGAAGGGCCTTAAGGGGTGATACCCCCTCCAAGCAACAAGGGGGTTCTGGGAAAATTTTTGAAAAATGGCATGCCTGATAATACATTTGACATCATTTTTGCACTTAAAATTTATCTTTAAGCAGATGCAGTTACTCTGCGTCAAAACTTGACAATAATTTCAAATGATTTTCTTATTTCTCTGGGGGGGATCTATCCCCTCATCCCCCCCTATAGTTACGCCACTGCTTTCCACAATCTGACCCCCCTTTACGCTCGCGAAGGGTGGCTGAAAATCAAGGAACGCCGAACTCTCGCAGTGCTGCAAACCGGGTGGAAAATTTGGAAGCACCGTGTTCCGTGCTCCATCCTCAACAGCATGGCGCTGCTCAGCGATATCCACACGTGGAACACGCGACATGGGGGAAACAAATTTCTGGTCCCAGTCAATAGGTCCTCGCGTATGGCGGGATCATTTATATGCACGAAGATGATCCGACAGCTGGCAAAAAAATACAATGTGGCCTAAGTGCATTATAATATAAATTTATCTACCACCATATTACTTTTCTTACTGATACCTGTATTCTTTTATTTCCCTATTGCTAACCTTGTAAAGAGAGCCCTGGCTCAGAGGAAGAGGAGGCCGGATTGTGGCCTCATCTGAGCAAGATATAAGAAATAAATCAAACCGCGAATCATTCTAACGTTTCTGGATCTGGCAATATGATAATGTATGCCACAGCTTTTTCTCATTATTCAAATCCCATTGTGAATTTTCTATTCTGAATGCTTAGCTTGATGTAAGAAGGAAAAAGAGGGATGTTGATGACAATTGAGTCAGAATTAGGAGATGAATTAAAATTAATACCTCTTCAACAGTCCTATACGCACAATCGAAATGAATTAACCTCTGTTAATATGTGGTCAATTTAATTAATATACTTATACATGTATCCACACTGCTAGAAAGAACCCTGAGTAAAAGCTTTTGCACCATTTTAGCAATGTTTCATGATAGAGCCTACAAACCAAAACTACTCGACTCGGCATTCCTAATGCTACTCAAATCACTCGAGTCGTGTACCAACTACTCGACTCGAATCGAATTTTCTAGTACTCGCACATCCTTACATTTAACACAACTACACGATGTTATGCACAAAGTGATTAGAAGGCAGGCAACACAGAGATGATATGAAGCGAAATACAATAAAATTTTAGAGTCGTGTGCAAACAGTTGTGAAAAAGCTGTTTTCGTATATAATTTCTTTTCAAAACATTTCTCCGTCTTCTTCCCTCTGCAAGCGCTTGATTCGAAGATTAAATATTTGCTTGAATGCTTCTATACTTTATGAGAAGACTTTTTTTCAGGAAACTGCATTGACATTAGCTAATAAATGAAGGTAAATACGCGAAGCTTGGTTTAAGTCAAAACTGATAGATTTTCAGTAGGAATACAAACTGAATAGTGTATCTGAGGTCCCTAAATTAAAGGTTAAAAAGGTGGAAAATAAAAATTCTCACAAACTGAGACTGATTTTTTGCCAGTGCCGAGGTATTGCAACCAGTTAGCGAGAAATGAACAAGAAACAAAACACACTCGTACACCGGGGGAAATTGGAAACGTTACGGACCTGCGGCTCCTTGTTCAGTTTTAAGGACAATACCGGAGAAGGTACGAGAAAAAAATTGACGAAAGTCCATCAGATGAGCTGTTGTAAAGATCGAATAAGAACGGTATAACGGAAGAAGAAAAAATTATCGGATGAGCGTACGCTAGGTTACAAAATGACTCAAGGCAGAAAAACAGATCAAGTAGTTACTACAGGGAATGTGAATTTCGACGGACGGATTGGGAACAAAAGACTGCTGAGGAAATTTCTTCCGCGTGAGGGACTTTACCAGGTGTGTACAAGGGAGTTCAGTTAGCAGCGTAAAAAGAAACCAAGAGAAAAAGGAAGCGTCTCAAATTTCTTTGCTAGGTAGTTTTACGGTGGAAATACGTACGAGATAAATTGTATCGACGTTTTTTTTTCCTTCACCGGTACGAAGTAATCGATGGAATCATGGTACCGTAAAATCTCTTTAGTGTCTTGCAATGAAGATACACGGTAGATTTTTCGTTTTTATGTGAACAATAAAACGAAACTTTGGTAGTTAGTTTTTAAAATGATTAAACGTTTGATTCGCTATGATTTCGTATAAAATACTTCGACAAATATCAGTGATTCAACAAATATTGTTGAAACAATATGTTCCAACATTACCCATCGCATGCTGTTTTCTTGATAACCTAGCTGAATTTTTACAGCAAACACACATGACTTATAATGCCGCTGATCGCAAACAAAGGTAAAATAATGATTTTTTGGACCTTTTCCTGCCCCTATGCATAAATACGTGACTTTTGAAACTGTGAATTGAGTAGGTAACAATCAAAGGAACAGAGAAAAAAATAATCCAAACTTACAGTTACATTTTGTTCAATTTGACTCTGGAACAACTCTTAACGTACGACACTTTCCTTGTAACGAACTCCAAAGAAAAACGTAGGTCATCAATAAAAGACAGAAATAAACGAGGTCCATAATTGAAAGGTTAGATTAGTTCCGAAAATGATTTTTACGATCAGATCAACGTAAGGCTCACGATCTCTTTCAGATAAACTTCAGAAGAGAAGGCCGGCACTATGTTACGAGAGGCCATATCGATACTGTGGTCAAGTGAGTCGATTCAATTAAGATTCATCAGCAGAACTTTGGGATGGTTATGCCGCCGAGTCGACCGCTAAAAAGAAGCCGATATAATGAGCGGATCAGCGCTTTCATTTTTTTTCGTTCCTCAAACCGGCGCGAGGGAGCGTGGGCGATCCTGGGGGGTTCATCTCTGGCGGGCGACCTCACCGGTCGCGTGGGCAGGCTAAGACTTTAACAGCGCGTTGGGTAATGAGATGAGCCCCTCAACTCGCGTGCTAGCTACGCCGAGATCCTCTCCGTTCTGAGATCATGCAACCCATTCGATTCACGATCGGTATGACGCATCGCTGAAAGTGATGGTTGTTAAAAGGATGCGCCATCGGTTTTCGCGGGAAAAATGGCCAACGGCGCCACCATCGCACCACGTGATATATATTCCCGACGGGAAGGTAAATAATGAGCAACAATGACAGTTCATTCACGAATCGAAACTTCTCCGGAACTGCGCAATTAATAAAGCAACTCATAATTTCGGCCTTTGCAAAACAATCACCTCGTTTCTCCGAAGGTATTAATCAACTATTTTTTCCTTGAAGGTTAAAATGCAGGGAGAGGTTCGATGGAGATAATGCTGCAAAGAGCATTGATTTTTGGTTACTTCGCCGCTTTATATCACTGACATTATGCGTGGCCATGGGCGTTAATTCATAACAAATAGGTTAGAATTGGACATTTTGGATAAAATAGGCCCGGTGTATTACATCCAAATAATAGTGCAATTAATGCTGATATAGGGTAAAATTCCTTCTTTGCATTAGTAATTACTTTTATGGGGACTTAAATGGAAAGTTTCCTAGGTAGCCGGCAAAAAAATCAACGAAGTCAAATAAGTTCACTAAGTACTTTGAATAGAGGTAGCCAAGGTTCACATTTGAATTACTACTTGATTTTTTCTATAATATTGCTATTCACCTCCTACTATGAGCGACAGTTATATTTATGTTGACTAATGTAAGGACTTTTGTTCCTGAAAGCAAAAGAAATCGTAACGTAATCCACTTAACGGCACCAGTATTTCCGCTTAGCAAAGAGAAAACGATCCGGAAGTTAAGTCAGCTGGTTAAATGTTCAGACGATGAGAATTATTTTTCTCCGAAATGAACACAAATGGAATATACCGTACTCGGAGCTTTCCCCAAGACGAACACGACGTAGATTTGCTTTGAAAACACGAACGATTGCTTGTTACACTCCTTAGTGCTAGCAAATCGAGCCCCCTACATGGGTGTTTCACCGCTAATTAATAAAAATCACTAGCCTCTCAAAACTTAATCTCTATGATACGCGGACTAGATAGGAAGATAAAACAAAATTAATTCTACGATTTATACCAATAAAAGATTTTATTGACGATAAGTAAAGAGAAGTATCCCCCAATTTTTAAAGAGTACATATAAATCCGGAATGTAGTGAAGGCAATGGTTAATAGTTTCATACTGGTGGAAGTTTTCTTCGTTAGAGAACAATAATTTGTTTCCTTATCGTTTCGCTAAATTTAAACGGCAACATCGGGGGCCAAAAATAAAAAAAATGCAATGAAAATGTAAACAAAAATTACCGTAAATGATGCATGAAATAGGATTAAATCTTACGATTCACGTTTGAGTAACATTTAATACACCTGCTCATCCTCTATCCCAAGTACATGGTATCTATGAGTAAGTATATGTACTTATGTTGATAAAAATTTCCTAAATTGTCGACAACAGTGTCTTCAGTGTTTTCCCTCCAAAAGAATCTCCCAGGAATGTACGGCTTCTCCAATTTTTTTCTGTCTACGGCCTCGCTGGAACACGAGAGAGAACAACAACCCCCAACAGATGGATTTTCCGCACTATCGCAGCAGGGGACATGAATTCGCGCGAGGTTTAGCTCGAGGTTCGCTGTGGCCGATGTGTTTTCCCGCCAATGGAATGATTCGGATGCTCTCCGTTCGAGATCTCTCGAAAATTCATCAAAGTGAAAGCAGCTATTCAGCTCCAAATCCCAGAGAGAACCAGCCGCGAATATAATTTAATAGGCTATCGTGCATCGCGGGTGTCATAACCTCATAACCCAAAACGCGGCACTCAAAATCTTCCCTCCTGTTTGAGCCACTCCCCTGCTATTCTATAATACTGCAATCTACAGACTACAATCGCTGACAACGGTGTGACAACTGACCCTATAGTTCAGAGCTCAATTGTAATCAGATGCAGCACCACAAAATACTCGAAGTAGGTATAATTAATATTGATATATTTTACGACTCCAAAACATCGGATTTTGCCTTTACGAGGAATATGAAACTTATAATCTGCGCTTTTAACAAATAAAAACTATAAAACATTATAGATAGAATAAAAAATTAGTTTCAAGAAATGATGGATTTTCGAGGCTGCCACTTGAATTTTTCAAAGGGCGATGATAGATTTATGGTCATTATTAAAAGTTAACAGAATAACAGGTCCTGTTACCTATTGAAAATGACCTCAAAATGTCGAAACCGGTAGAGTTTTCTATAAATACTGTGTGGAACATTAAACGTTTATTTTAGAATCTGCTAGTGATTTCTTTTTGTTAAAACTTGTTAACCAAAAGCCTTGTGTTATATTCAGTTAGATCCTGCAGAGTTCATTCTCCTAATAAGAGGAAGCCATGAGGTTATATTACGGAAGAGTACTTGCAATGGTCGGAATTTAACGATGAATTTTGTTTCCAGAGAAAGACTGTATCGTAAAAATGTCGATGCTGACGCAAAACGCATTTTTGTTTCCTTCCATAAATAATGTAAGCCAATAAAGTTACATATTTTCGTATCAGCACTGAGGAAGAATAAAAAACTGATTGGCTGATCGATTCTGACGTCACCAACTCTATTCTTATGCTGTTTGCTGACAACACAAATGATTGCCAAAGAGATACTTAGCATTGTTTTAAATCGAGAAAGGTGATAATTTTCGCGAACTTTTTTTCGGAAATGCAAGCAGGATATTCCAAGGCTTCATCCAACAACCTGCCAGCCAGAAGCGATGGCTGCGTAGGTTTCAATACCCCACATGGCATAGAAAATGGCCGCATGTTGTTTAGGCGCCAGGTTCAAAATAAAGTTTTTAATCCGTTATATTTACATAAGTGCGCAATACAATGGGCAAAAATTTGTGATTCAGGTTTTTTTGCGCCAAATATATATTTTCCGTAGTTACCAAAAGTTGTGCAAATACTCCATTCAGCAAACCGCCCGGCGTGAAATCGGCGCCCGACTGAAGCTAGCCCACGGCCGCGTTCGTTACTGTCTACGGCGGCGAGCGCGACATTTCCCCATGAGGGTATCATCATCGCATCATCTGGATCATTGCCTTGACTTTGGTGAGTTCAGCCCGGCGAGAAATTAGATCCAGGTGTGACGGGGCTTGGACTCGAAGCCGCGCTTCACGTGGGCGTGGTATGCGGGCGGAGGGCGTACCGGCGCATCAATCGAGAGCGCTTTCCTTCCACTTGAACTTGACTTTTGAAGGACTCGGACGCCATTACGTGATTAGCACGCGAGCCTGTCTCCCGCGGCCACGGGTGAGCGACGGCTCGGAACGGCACGGATGGAGGAAAATTGAAGAACGAATTGCGATCATGGGACGCTTCGACACGCGCCTTCATAGGCTGAACTTCTTCGTCTGCGTCAGCACGTCACCCTATCACAGTGTATGTATATCAATAATACTACGGGATAATATTATTGCGTCATTGCAAAAATTATAACTAGGAAATAATGAAATAAAAACTTTGTAAGGTTCACTGTTATTTAATAATGGGCACGACCCGGGTTTCTTAACTTTGTTACATCGTCAGGTGACTGATGAACCTTACAAAGTTTTTATTTCTTTATTTACAATATGGAGAGGTTTTACAAAGTAAAGCCTGAAGTTATGAGTTAAATTATAACTAGATTAATAATAACCCAATTGAAGAACGAATTGCGATCATGGGTCGCTTCTACACGCGCCTTTGTAGGCTGGAATTCCACGTCTGCGTTAGCATTCCACCCTATAAATGTGTCTGGCGTTAGCACCAGTGTATACATATCCAAAATAAGCAATACAGGATAATATTATTGTACCATTGCAACAATCACTATCCAGGAGGTCGCTCGTGCACGTGTGGTCGTTGAAACGTTAAATAAACCCTGATGTAAAAGGCCAATATGTGCTGTTTTCGGTGGCATGGAAGTAAATAAATAAAACAATTATAATTGTATTCATCATTATCTCTGAATTTGGAACTCAGTCACAATAAGATTTTGACGGGAAGAAGCCAAGACACTTTCAACGATTCTATTGTGGCTACTTGAGATATTTTCTGACAATTTTGCGTATTCATAACATATTTTTCTCTGAATTAGTGTAAATTGCCACCTCAACATCCTCCCGACCTCTTCAATACGGAAATCGGGGTGAACAAATAAAGCTGAAAGTCAGGTAACGTGTCATTTATTTCCATTTCAGTTCAAATTACTGCGGCCGTGCAAAACGTAAAAGAAACTCTGTTATGTTTCACGTTATTGGGGACTGTAACATTTTTAATACCGCTGATTATGATGTATGAATAAGAAGTAAAGAGAAATCATTATCTAACTGCATGAGCAGAATCACTTTCCTCCAAGAAGAAAAGTGACAAATTGATTTTTTATGTGCCATATTGGGTAATTAGTAAGTTTTTTTTAACGCTTAACATTTCCATGGCAGAATAAAAATTACCCATTGGATTTTTACACCGAATAAAAAAATGTTACTGAAAGAGGAAAAATAAAGAGGCAGTAATCTCCTCCCCAATAAAATGGTCAAAATTTGAAAAAGTATTGATTTTATTGGTTTGAATCTCCAGCACACTGCATCAATCAATTGGGTGGGGCTTTGGCAGTCCTCGAGGACACTTAGGTAACAGCTTAAAATTTTATGAAGCTGCCTCCACCTCTTTTAATTCGGAGCGAACCGGTTCCTTGACATCTCATCGCGGCGTTATGTAATTAACGGTCAGAAGCTGGGGGTTGTTGACTGAGCGCCAACCAATGCCACCAAGAGGGGTGAAAAGGAAGAGGTTTGCCCTCGAGAGGAATTCATCTGCCGGGCCCGGATGCCCCTCCGGGGAAGCTGGACAGGAAACGGAAGTTGGGGAACACGATCTAACCCTCACTACATCTCCGCACCCTCGACTCTACCCACCCTCCCTGTCGCGTGGTTTAAAAAGGTGTCCGTGCAACTTAAGATTCACTCTCAAAGCGTATTATGTAATTCGATTGCATACTGAGTACATGGAGATTGGATAGAGGAGGCCCAATTCCATCCCATAGAAGGCTGATTCCTGTTGCCACTTCGGTGGCATTTTAATCGCTTATCAAAAATATCCGCGGCGCGGTGATGAGTGCTATGCGATCCACGTGTTTTAAGGTAGAGAACTATATACAGCAGTGTTGCCATTTTATAGTGGCCAGGTAACAATTCATAAATTGGAGGGCAACAAACAATCAATGTTACAAGCAGTAAAAGGAATGAAATTTACAAAAAAAGGGAACGAAAATCTGCAGGAAAACATAATTAGGTGACAGAGAAGATTGGAAAAGGCTTATAAAGGATTTCAATGGAAGTTCAAAGGGATCAATGTGTGGAGGGAATGAGATCAATAGAGAAGCAATGTGGTAGAAAAAGAACGTTTAGGTTTTTGCAATATTTTGTTGTAAAATGATTGCAATTGCAAGAAATAACATAGAAAAATTATGAATTTCATAGATCACATCATCATGTATATAAATTTCCGTTAAATGCCCTAATTATATAATCAATAGTAGCGGGCGTAACTTGGTGGAAATCTTGCAGGAATATAAGGATCAACAACTTAGCTATTTCCAGTGCATGAATTCTAATATCATACAAGCAACAAATTTGTTCGAATAAATTAGTATCAGCGTCTCCATTGAAGACCAAGTGCAATAAATGCGACCAAAAGCGCGGGAGTATTCGTTAATCGGGTCAAAATAGACAGACGTAATCAATCGGCAGCTGCGGAGCTGTGCGTTGCGTATTATTGTGCAAAAAAATCTACGCAACACTTCCTTCGGGCTGAGGAAAAAAACACGGAAACTAAAAGGATTCATCCCTTCCTTAAGGAGTGACGTCTGCTCCACGCGAACCCCTGCTCTGCTGCTCCCCCTTACTCCCTAAAGCATCTGCCACTAGGCCTCTGGATACTGGAGAAAAAATATCACACACTGCAGCGGAGCCGCAGATTCCATGACGCGAGAGTGCGGAATCCAAGCCAGTCGCTGCTTCCGCTGGAAAAAGACAGCGGGGGAGTTTTGCTCCTCGAAAGCGACCCTCCTTGAAGACATGTGAGGCAATGTTTTTGTGCTAACACGAACTTTTTGTGTCCCTCCAAAACGAAGAAGCAATATGGATCCTCCTGGGGCGTAGCACATTCAATGAACCAGGTGGTTACATTTGACCACGAAAATAATGTCGACTCAGATGAAACAATTCAACATTGACGCTTGAGCACTGCATGGAACACAGCTTTAGACGCAGTCACGCGAAACTGTTCAGAGCTATATAACAATTATGCACCAGCTCACGGATAACATTGCACATTAAAAAGGTTAGTAACAGAAAAAAGACGCAAGGAAAAATAAAACGTTATCGCCTTCACAAAGAATGACAATAAAATAATTTTTACCTACCTATCTTTTAAGGAAGGTTTGTTTACCTTATACTACTCCTCTTTTCGTTTGAATACGCTTTGATGTGATCAAATTTTTGTTCATACGGCAAGAAACCATTAAAAGATTGACTTTTCAAAAATTACTAAGTAAATATCCTACCTTATCTTTATCATCCTTTCGTTCTAATTCATTTATCTTCTTTCCACATTTAGCTCCTCTTGTTTACATAAACAAATATGTTGCTACGATTGTTGTTTGTATGACTGCCGCGCCGCCAAAGAAAAAATATTAATAGAAATATATTAATCACGCTGAAGGAAACATAACTCTTTGTATCATTTAGTGGAATTTTGTTTTGAGTAAAGCGTATGCTTTTGCATTCCGCTGGTTTCCTAAATGACTGAAAGCTGGCGAAATTTATTTTTTGCATACCGCTATGTCACATATATTTCAAAGATTTGACATTAGAGATAAAGGTTGTATTCTAATTTTGATTTGAATTGTTTGAGGGAAAAGTTCTGGAATTAACGATAATTCCCAAGTTTTCAAAAAGGAAGCAAATTTAGAAACGATAGACGATTTGAACCTAATATTAGGGAAATAGGCGACCTTTTCAAGAAGATCTACCTAACTGATTAAAATGGAAAATTCTGACTTCCTATCATTTGTGACATTTTTAAAAAATCATTCAGTGTATTCATTCGAATATATTATTAGCCATTGGGTAAAATCTGAGATCTTATACTTTTTTCTCGATGTAATTAAGCGAATTAATATGACTCGTCCACCTAAATGTTTGGTTAATTGATCTCAAGAAACATCTTGGCTAGGCGATATGGACTCTTCTCAAGTGAATGTCCAATGTACTCTCAGCAACGACAAAAACTGTATTGTGGAAACTCTGGGTACTTAGTAAATCCGGAACGAAAAATTGCACTTTTTATTGTAGAGTTAGCCCCTATTTCCCCCTCTCAGTACCTCGCACCGCAATCACATAGAATTGGTAAAAGTGGCGCCACGATGCGAAACAATGAAAATTCATTCCCAAACGCCGTTTGTCGAACAGGCCCGGAAAACTCTGAAACTATAGCGTGGAGTACCGTGATGCAAAAAAATATGAGAAAACTTAAAGCACTAACAGGCGTGACATCAATAAGGCAGCTGCAAAAACAAAGCAAGTGGCAGAAACGTTTCCTGCCATGGCTTGGGAGGCTCTTAAAGTGCGCGGAGCGGAAAAGGAACATTAAAAAGTGGCCGGGAGGGAAAGAGACGATCGTTTGCACAAATGAAAATGGGAGAAAGGCAAATCTGGAAAGAGAAATCGACAAACGGAAAGGAAAAATATATATTATACTCACTAATCAAACAAAAATCATCCCACGGCAGTCAAATTCCTTCCTTCTCGGACTAGTTGGCAAGTGTTATACACTTCAATCCCACAACTGACCCATTTTCTTTACCTAAAACTAGATGATGGGGAAGATTTTTTTTCGAGGGACGTTTCCTGATGGCAATTATTCTCGAATGACTGAGCGGCTATAATTGCAGACACTAGTCAACTATCTCATTTTTCTTGTCGCTGACCGCGGTTTATTTTTCTAACTCCTTCAAGTGCCTATGAGTGAAATAAAACATTCTCACGACTTAGAAAGTTAACGGATATGGAGTACGATTTCACTGAGTCAAACTATCTCAATAAATACTTACCAATTTCCTTTACATCTTGCTGTCAGGTCACTATCATTGCGTCACTGTGCATAATTTTAGCAAGCAATTGACACGAGAAAATATTTTAATGAATTAAATAGGTGCGCCAAAAATGGGTACTTACTGTAGCACGCTACCAAATGATACCATCAATAACGTAAAATAAAAAACCAAATCCTAGACCAATACCCAGAGACAGGGCAATGTGAGTTCAGGTAAGAAAAAAGTCTTTTCAGCAATTATTATCAGCAAATCTGGGACCAGTCTATACCTCGGGGTCAAGAACTTTTTTATCAAGCTAAATTATGTCTTTCATCAATATTAACTATATTGCCAAGGGAATTTAAATAAAGGGTATTGATGATAAATGATTTGAATTGGGAATCCATACATAATTTCTCTTTCAATGGACATTTTAGTATTCATCAACCTAGTCTATCAGAGAAATATGCAGATAATATAACTCTGTAAGTGCTGAACTTTTTTTTAGTTTTCTTACTTATGTACAGCTCGTGAATTTGAAAGCGCGAACAATACGCGTACCTCAGGCTGTCTAGTGTATAGGTTCAACCGATTCCGGTGTGATACAATCGAAGTTCAACATTTTGAAATAAAAGTTAGTTGCACTTTTCCACATATGTCAGTTCGAGTCAAATGTGTCCTTTGTAAGTTCCAATGCCTTATTCCCACAGTAGAGAAATATCCAGATCAGGGATGCCGACTAGCAAAAAATATTGGAGGGGCCCACATCGGGGATCTTGCCCAGGAAATTTTATGAGCAGTGAGTTTTAAGTTTTTTTTTTCAGAATTTAGAAGACTCATATGATCAACTATAGAACCCTGATAACTCAAATCTCGATATCTGGACACTCCGGGGAAAATCGACAATCCTGACACATGTTTTCCTCACACCCATAACGAATTTTTGAGGGGGCTAGGTCCCCCTCAGGCCTCATGGAGTCGGAGCCACTGATCCAGATATGAAATATCAGCGAAAATTTAATGATAAGTCAAGCAAGTACTTATCAATTTTAAGGCGCAAGCAAAAAGCATTACCCGGGCAACCTAGAGGACGCTTTGAAAGCCTACATGAATGTACACATCCGTTGACGTGAAATCACATAATATTCTTATGGACTAGAGGCCAATAATAAGGCGAGGTTAGGAAGTGAAGGAGCATTCGCGTGGATTCTATCCAAACTCGCAAACTCGTTGGGTCGAGCGGAAAAAGGATATAAAATCGCAGCAGAACTGACCTGGAAGAAAATCGTTTTGAACGCGGGCCAGGAGGGAAAAAATGTGGTTCCCTTTCGTATGCATAGATGGAGCTGGTAGAGGGTGCGTAGGAAGATGAGAGAATGGTGGTTGGGTGCGTTAGAGTGCGCTTGGAGGGCGAAAAAAAGTCTAAATGACCCACTTAATGAAGTCACTGGTTCGAACAGTTGTCGGCATTGAGATTCCGAGGGGTGGATGTTTGACAAGAGGGTGAGTGAAGGAGATGTGCTCAAAGATGCAAATGAATGGTATGGCTCAAAGTGGGGAGCCAAGATTGCTCAAGAGGAAAAATATGGGTCGGATTAGCTGCGGTGAGCACTCCACATGAGCTGCCACAAGAAAAAATAGAAGAAATTACTAAATGCTACCACTCCCCGATTTTTTATCGATGATAGCTCATCTTCAGCTTGGCCTTGGCTATACAAAATATTATTCAGACACTGTTAGTGACGATAAATGAAATAATTTTGGTTGCTGTTATTGCTAATTTGTATAACTCATGTTCGCATACAATTTTGAAACACCACTAGAGAAAGGGAAGGAATTACTGAATGTTACCAACCCCTGATTTTATGTCGATGAAAGTTTGTGTCTTCATCTTGGCCTTGGCTATACAAAATTTTCAACATTTTAGTCACTGTTAGAGTCGATTAATGAAATAATTTTCGTTGCTCTACTTGATAATTTGTCTAAATTGTGTATGAAAACAATTTTGAAAATGCTGGTTACCATGTTCTTATGAAAACTAAAATTAGCAAGAGCAATTCCAGTAGGTAAATCCTAATCTCAAACTTTAAATTAAGCTGTAACACGCGATATTCAGTTGCTGCGGTCTTTCCAATTATATGTATATTCCCTCCAATGCATACTTTCATTGCATTTTTTTCACAGATAAAACTTTAATTTACTTTATCATATTTTGTTTAAATTTTTTTCCTGTCGTATGCTATAAACTTAAATTTCAAGATGTAACACCTTCCCCTACAGATGCAAATATTCCTAGGACTATAAACCTTCACTGGTGTTCTATTTCTCTTGAAGTATTCTCTTTAGTTCCCTTCTAACCTACAATATTCCCTGCACATACTTCCTCGTTCTACTCCTCTCCGTCCATCTGATCATGGCGAGTAACACTAGACGAACACGATTCAAAGAGAATAATTACAGTCATCCGTCAAGGTAAGATGACTGAATGAACAGGACGAGTACGTGAATCGCAAACGTTTAGCGGGGCTTGGTATGTCACCAGGAAGCACAAGGGCAGTCGGACAGCAAAGACAAGAATTTTCACCGTGCTCCATGGAATTCTCTCCTTGGGGAAGCTAGCTTGCGTGATGCCCCCGGATCTCCTGAAGTGTCATCCGCGAAGAGAGATTTACTTCAACCTCTGACCGCGCGGCGCCACACACGAGTTTCCGCATTTCATGAAATGAATAGCGTCACCGCGATGCAACCGGCTTTGCGGAATGCTTTAAGGTTACATCATGATAATCGCAAAGGCGTGGGTCAGCTACAGTGATGGTCGCGGCACAAGCAAAACGCATAATATAGGACACGGATCTTAGCTTCTTAATCACGAAGTAGCATGGATATATGTACTAATAAAAACATAGACAGACGTAAAAAAGGGACACTCACATCTCCCTTTGTCTTTTATAGATTTCGTTTTTTTTAGTATACCGGGACTAGCCACGGTGATAACTTATACGGGAGTCACCCGCAATGCACAATCGTTTGAAAGATTCACAGAGAAATGATTTAAAGTTTCAACGATTATCTTGTCTGATATTATGCAGGACATGTTGGAAGTTATAATATGTTTCCAACTAGACATTTAATATTTCCACTAAATTTATTTGCCGTCAACGGTTTTCATTGTACCTGTCTCTGTTGTGTTGATTACTTTCTTCTTTATTTATAAGGATATTTATTTGCTGAAGTGCTCCTGAAAATATTGTTTTGACAACGACACACGTCGCGCAAAAATAAATTCAGTGGAAACATTGCCAGGTCTCATTTAATTAATGTTTCAACGAGTCGCGAAAAAAATAAAATAAAACGATCGGTCGAGAAAGTGGTTTTGAAGCATCACAAAGTCTAAAGCTGTCTTCCAGATGCAA
Organism: Ischnura elegans; assembly: GCF_921293095.1. Classification (NCBI taxonomy): domain Eukaryota; kingdom Metazoa; phylum Arthropoda; class Insecta; order Odonata; family Coenagrionidae; genus Ischnura; species Ischnura elegans. The sequence goes on from NC_060257.1 coordinate 73,023,503, forward strand.
TCCAATAGGAAGAAAAACAATGTCCCGGCTTAACAAAGTTAGGTGAATCCGAATGCCTGCGGCCTATTGAGGACACTTTGAAAGGGGAGCATAAATCACCCGTTTCGATAAGGGTAAAACCGGGGAGATACATTTGGAGGATCAATTCATGTGAATGAATGGGAAAATGGTGTGAACTGAGAGTGAGAGGACAACATAGTGGCGCCGTAATGAAAGGGATTCGAAGCGATGACATCCACGAGAGATCCGCGTCGTGAATCATTCCGGGATGAGCTGAAGGGCAGAACGGGGAAAAGATGAGGTAAAAAACTGCTCTCGAGAGATCGCGGTTTTGAAGCATCGCCAATCGAAGGCCGCTTGCGACACGAGCGATCTCCAGAAGAAATATGCGGGCAAAGAAAGAGCAGCAAGAAGAAGCAGTTTCTCCTTTCTCCCACCCCGTCAGCCAATGGGAATGCATGGAGAAGAAACCCAGACCCTCCTGTACCAGCTTGACTTATGTCCCTATACCGCTCGTCTTTTAATCGGTAGTAGTAGTGGCCAGGGGCGCAGTTATGAAATAAAGCTGGGGGGTGGGGGAGGGGTTTAGGCGCAACTAATACTGTGAGGTCTGGAGGGTATAGAATACCCGCCGGTTCGGAGGTGCGAAGGGTTTCCGGCAGAAAACTTTTAAGATAAACGGTAAAAATGGCGAGTTTTACGGCTTTCTGAGGGTTATTTTATTAATTCTTACTGTATGATATTTGTAATATTAATTCAAATAAGTAAAATGGATTTAACTTAAAAATTTCTCTGAGCTCTGGGTGGGGTTTTATCCCCTAAACCCCCCCCCCCCCGCTCGCTTCGTCACTGGTAGTGGTGGTAATTTGATGATAGGGTACGTCGGCGACTTAGGCCATTTTGCACCATTTCCTGATTGGAAAGGTAAGAAAATAATGCTAATAAAAAAGCTAATAATGGTCTTAAAATTATGTAAAAATTAAAATGAGTTTTTTTCTTTCTATTTGTCTCAATTTTTAACGTTGATTAATATCTTGGAATAAATGAACAAATCATATCCATTGCAAAAAAGCCATGATGAAGGCAAAGATATATACACCGAAACGTTGGCCAAAAGGTTGCATTAAATTCTTGAAGACCTACTCACTCCAAGATACTAATCAACGAAAAAAGTAAAACAAATAGTTGCAATAATATTTTATTGAAGAAATCAGTTTGTGATGATTTTAATGCGCGATCAGCTCACGTATATCACTCAGCTCAGGACTTATATTTGAAAATCATGTGTAGATAAAATATGCGGGTATGCGTTCCGGTACCAAAAATTTTAGAAACTAAGCACTGGCATATGGTAAGATACTTTACCTGTAAATGCCCTTAGAAATAGAGAGAAGTACGATATACACGATAGAGAATAGCTTTGTGTAACAACATATTGTTGCGCACAACACGAGTGAAATAATAAAAAAATTGAAACCATACGTCGCATTTTATCTCTTGAAAACATTACGCAAAATTCTCGCCCTCCTGCGGAGGCATTCAGGCCTTTACACTACATATTTTTTATTGTTTGTGAAAAAAATTTACCTGTCTAATCAATGTAATCCTATTAAGGCTATTTTTGGGCTGATAGTTGCTCTATGAACGATTTTCTTTACCTAAACCTTAAGAAACTGTGATGTTAGCATTGATAAACCTTTATCTTTGATTCTGCTAAGTGTTATCTGTGATAATCGGTTGAACCTAACTAATATATCGTTTTAATAGAGATTGGTTTATGTGGAAGACATCAATTAAACTATAGTTATAACTCAGTGTATTGTGATAAATACCTACTCTTCACGGAAAAAATATAAGGGAAGTACAAGGGATGTTTTCTATTATATTTGGCATGGACAATTCAGAAATACATGCACATAAATATTCCATAAAATCGTATGATCGAACCCGCGACCTCCACGGCCGGGATGAGGTGGCAAGGATACGACGGGCTACGCTTACTAATGAGCGGCTCCCACCCCTTATCCGGTGCGGTTACGAGATGTGAAGAATGTGGACAGATCAGTCATCGCGGAGCAGCGGAGAGAATTGAGGAAGTCGAGGAAAGGGAGGCGAGCGAGGGAGACGTTAAAAGAGAAAGAAGAAGTGCTATCGAGAATGAAGCGTTGGAGGGGAGGGAGAGAAGTGGAGGGGGGAGGCGAGGGCGAAGGAGGGGAGGGGAGTGGACGACGTAAACACGGCGAAATGGACCGGAAGCTGTAACGGGCGTCCAGACTATCTGCCCGGCCGAGATATCCGCTCGCAGGACGAAGGAATGCGACTCTAAGGAGATTTAATTCTCTCGCGATATATATTCTGCAATATCGTGGTGAATAGTTTGGATTTATTTAGGATTTATTATTAGGATTTATTATTACGATTTATAAACGAGTGCAAGTCTATTATTATTCGCAATTAAGTTATGTCTTTGTTTATTTTGGTAGTACTGTCGTTTTTCGTTGATGACACATGCTTTGTTTATTTTTTGCTATGTCTTTGCAAGTTTCAAGCTGCTAGATTCGTTCCGTTACCGTTGTCGTGCTGTTTATCATGAAATGCGTGCGTTCACGTGAAATGATTCTCTTAGACAGACGAGTAACTATTGACGAAGTGCCAATATCGTCAGGAAATTAGTCAATTAATAAAATTGTAGGCCGTAAAAAATTTGATTCATGTGAAATTAAAGTTGTATACTTATTAATAAATATTATTGTACTTGATAATTGTTGGTATCCATTATTTATAGAGGAAGAGATTTTTTTAAACGCATTGTATAATGTATTTTGCCTCTATGCTGATGCATTTCGTTCACATGTATATGATTTTCTATCCTAACCAGAAGAGAAAAAAGTCTTGATTAAAGTTTTAAATTATATTACGAATAGACGATGTTAAACCGATAACCGGGGTCACAAATCTGCCAATGTTCACACGACTGCCATTGAACAACTGATTATCGATTCTCCGAGTGGTGAAGCACTCGCAGATGTTGTCAGTTCTTATGAGTTCTCATATAAATAAGCAATGACTATATACCGTGTAGACTTTACAACTACAAAGAATACCTGACGACTGTCTAAACTTTTTCATCCTTAAAAAGTCTCTTAGGTGATTTCAAGGAGCCTAGATATAAGGAAGGTTAAGGAAGTTAATGCTTCTCTTCGTCTCAGCCATGCAAAAAGAACGCGAAATAAATTCCGCCCGGATTATCTCGCCACGAAACACCCGTTACACAATTAGATCGTTCGGGAACCAAGCGTGGAAAAATTTTGGGGTGATCCGTCTTCGTTCAATCTAACTACCAAGGAGGTTGGCCGGGAGGGTGCCGGTACGGAGGGGCGAATCCCGCCTTAATCAAAGCGTCTCGGAGGCATAAACTGCTTACTCACCCGCTTTCCAGAAAGATGAAATCGTTTTATCGGAAAAAACCACCGTGAACGAGGGTGTTATGTCATTTTCGCGAAGTTTTTTACCCCCGTAAAAATGCAGCTTTGAAAAATGGCTTCCAACAACTCCGGACGTTGCTTTGCTTAAACTGTTACCGGAAATTTTCACCCGAGAAACGACCTCAACGGTAAACCGCACAGCAAAAGGACCGCGGAACTGCTTCATTTCTCAACTGGTGGAGAAATATATTAGGGAATGAATCAGGATCAATTTTATCTCTATCTGGAGAAAATTAATACTGCCTGAAAAAGAGGGTATATTTGAAATAATAGCCTCCCAGAAATTAGGGCCTGATTAAAATTTTTAAAGCAAGAATCGAGGTAATTTAAATGAAAAATGAGTAGCCAATATGAAGTTCCCTTTTACCAGAAGTCATACAATGGCGGCAATAAGTCGAATTTTAGGAAGGCATATTTCAGTGGAGCTGAAAATAAATGTATCTAAAATTTTCCCTCAAATGTAGTTCATCGATGAAAATAATACCTGCGGATAAACTATATTACAGAAGCATTCTTTAAAATCGAATCGAAAAATAATTTAATCTAACAATAATCGCCGCCGTCATCTTATTGGAAAGTATGCATCGTATCAAGACATTAAGACATAATTTTTCATCAGAGGGGCCATAATAAAGCGCAATAAGCTTGAATTTAAGGTGTGCGAATGTATTAGCTCATTCATTTTGCAACCATAATTTGCACGAATGCTAGCAGTTGTGAAATTTCCGCCATAAGAGATAACGGGCCAATGAGGCTATATAAGTCAACATTTCCGGCCCTTATGACTATGTAAATGTCTGTATGCATCAAAATGATTGAGCTTACAAAATATTTGAATAAAACCAAGTCTTTAATCCATTTCACGTGTAATTACGGGCAAGAGAAAGTGGGAGTCAAAGAGGAAACATGGATGTCATACGACATGTAGGGAGAGGAAACTTAAGATTAAAGTCAGGAGGTGAAAGGGAATGTATCAACACGGAAAATAAACGGAATTCTGTTTAGATTCCAGAGTAAGAACACAGTGTTACGGCACAACCAGAGAAACCGGATTGTGGCATTGGGGTTACGAAATACGCAAGGCTGACATAAATACACAAAATCTCACTTAGGGAAAAGAAAGTAGGCTCGTTAAATATGAAATCATGCTTTTCATCTAATGATTTATTATCCCTCCAAAATCTCCAGCTCACAGTTACCTAACGAAGAGCCAAAATTCAAAGGTAAAAAAGTACACAATAGTTGCCAAGGAAAAAAATTCCCCTGGGCCGGGAATCGAGCCAAGAACTTTTGGCTTTCAAGCCGCTGCGCAGACAAATACGCTATTCACGCCGCTTGATTAGAAATCAAAGGTCCGTGATTCGCCTCTCGGTCGAGGGAATTTTTTCCCATGGCGATTATTGTGAAAGTCAACGAAGATAGCTGGGCAGGTTAGAAATTTATAACGTTAAAAATTAGTTCTATGGCCTAATATAGCCATTGAAAGAAAGAATCTTATATTCAACCCGACACATAAAAGGCGATTGTGTTAAAAGCGATAGCCGGTACTTTTTACGTTTTCTTCTCGCTATATTCCATTTTTATTGGTGCAATTTTTGAAAAAATAGATAGTTGATGGGCTAAAAAGTAAACTTAGTTGTATTCCACACAGTATTTATTAAAGACCTCAACCGGTTTAGTTCTTTTCAGATCATTATCAATAATTGAGAAAATTTGTCTTTTTTTAATAAATCCAACGTATTGAAGCATAGATTAACGTTTTTTCCCTGAAAATACGCATTTTGAACAATCTCACGTGAGATTAGAGGGAGGGGGTCGAGTCATATCTTACGATATCTCAATAAGGGGGAAGCGGGGGTCCAAAAGTCCACAAAAACACCTCCCGTAATTACTAGACACCCCCCTAACATAGCCTGCATAGATAAGGCTTTGGCACGCGCCCGTGAAGGGGATGAACATCTAGAGAGGAAAGATCTCCTCCGGCGAGACAGTTGGCAGGAGGGACTTATAAATCAAAAGTTCCTGCCTCCGGCGTCTCCACTATCGCAAAGGAGTCATCTAAATCGATTCCGTACCCAGCAAGCACCATCCTGCAATTACGTAATTGCTGTGAATTAATAATTATACTCATGAATATTTCAAGTGAGTGAAGCCATATAAAAATAAATTTGCACACTGCGTCGCTGCAAACGATTCGTTTAGGCCATTTTTTATCACTCATTCCACCTTAGCGAGACAATGTAAGAATTTATATGAGTTTTCCTTCTCCGTTCCACTTAAAGTCTTACGTAATAAGTTTCATATTTGTAAGCTCATATTCTTTACGTTTATACCAGCAAAGGAAAGTGTTTGAACACTAAAAGACCGATGAGTACGTATCATTTCAGTAGTACACGAATCAAAGTTAATAAGAGCTATTTTATCTTATAATGGATGAAGTTGTGACACAAAATATATCAACATAATGCAATTTCCTATCCGGATGACCAGGCTTCACAAACCCCTCAATATATGGTCATTAAATGCTATAAATAGTGAATTTGAAAGGAAATGTTGTATTATGTTTGTGTTTATTAAAAAAATATGTTATTTAGACATAAAAACTATAATTTGATCGAAATTTGACTTATCTGAATTAAATTGACAAAAATGAATCTTTGAAAGAGTACTTAATCAAAGGAACTTCGTACACGTAACGAGAAAACTATTGTATTGCGTATGCCTCTCCCAAATGCAAAGATCGAATGCTATACCAACACAGTCCCCACCATGGCTTCTTCACGGTGTGTCACCGACATCAAAAGCCGTGATCATGGTACAACGAAATTAAACCACGGTCGAAGCTCAATCATTTCGTGATACACTGATTTTTCTTTGGTTGTCACACATTAGTGAAGTCCGTGGAATTCCTATTTCACGTAAGACCTCCGACCTTTCCAGAAGATTCCCAGGAGAAATAAATCCACCGATTCATTTTGTTTCCCACCATCTTTGAACCATTTCCCGGAAACTGAGGGGAAAAAAAACTTTACAAATGAATCTCTCGGATTACTGGAATATCCCGGGAAAACCTTGACAGTGAAGGAAACTTCCCTATTTCGGAACACATGCCCCGTCAAATCAATTTTGGTAAGGACTGAAGATAGGATTTAGGCACGGAGAAGTCAGGTCTCTTAAAAATAAGCGTTAAACAACGAAGTGAATTTCTACAGAAATAAAACTACATATTTTCATTTATAATAATTCTAAAATACGAAGAATCTTAATAGCGATACCTCCTACGTTTAATCCAATGAAATAAACCATAAACGAAAGAAAATTAAATTTCATCGCTTGGATTCGCTCAGCAAAAGTTGTACCAAAGTATTAATTTTATGAGCTATTCCTCCCAGTGATAGATTACGCTACTGTTCATTCCAACATGAACGCATAAATCGAAACCTATGACAAAAGTAAAAGAGAATATCAAACATATCACGCTATCTTCAGACAGATCCTTAACGTTGATGAGACAAGTTTGAACTACTATTCGTGGAAATTAATTTTACGTCATGCAGCCATATCTCCTTTCCATTGATAGTTAATCCACCAAGATAACGGCATGTCTCTTTCAGGCGTGACAATTCGCCTTAACCTGACGATTTCCCAGAAAAATAGAATGAGCGAATCCTTGTACACCATTTCATCCCCACACAGATTTTGGAAAAAGTGAAAAGCCCTGACGAATGAGATGGCCCACAGTTTTGTCCATATTGTCATGAACTTCTCCCTGCTTCTTCGCTCGTGATGTGTCAATTTACCAGTACATTAAAGTGTTCTAAAACGCGGACCAGCTCGTTGGCTGGGAGGAAAGCGAGTTGAATGTCACGGAGAAAGGTTTGAGAAGAGTTTCATCGGAGTGATTACTTAATAAATCGAAAAAAATGAATTTCAATTTATTTCAATACTCCACAAATAACATGGGCGATTACTAAATACGATCCAACATTTTTTAATCGGGTTTTTAAGAAAAAAAGTACCTACTGATTTTTTTACACTAAGTATGTCATAATAGTTAAAGTTTTAAGTTTTTCCCGTAAATAATGCTCAATTTAAAATTAAATTGAAGTACTTTTAAAATTCAAACATTTCGGAAACTCTTAATATAGAATTCCATAAAATTTCCATTCATTTTAACTCTTTTCTTTTAGCTGATGAAAATTTTTTAAAATATATTTTAGGACTAATAAATTTAAAAGTACTGTTTTCGTGCAGGCATAAAAAATAACTTACTAGAGTGTAAGTTACTGCATATTGGTATGAATTGCTGCTCCGTGGTTTAAGTTAGTTGAAGGCATATGAGAAAAGATACTTAAGCTCAGTATTTGTACATTGTATTGGAGTTATGGTGCTAAAATGAAAGAAGTCATTACTCTTGTAAAAAATTTTTTTGGGCCTCCGCTCGGATAAGAAAATCTAAGGCAGCTGACGTTTCGGGTTCTGTGTCGTCACCCATTCTTAAGGCTACATGGGTAACGAGAATGCTGCCTTGGGAATTGGTAACGAGACGAAACGTCGGCTGCCTTAGATTTTCTCATCCGCACGGAAACCCGAGAAAAGTTTATCCATTCTATTCGCCGGGAAAGTCAGATCATACATTAATCTGTATTTTTTGCAGTGCTATCACTTCATACCACTACTTTCCCTTCCGACGGATATACGGTAGCACAGGAATAGTAGTGTGCATCAGGGTTTCCAATACCTCCCTGTTTTTGCTCCCAGCGTCGTCTGAAGGGAGCTGTTTCGGTCCAGGGGGAGTTTTGCGGTTGGGATGCCCGCCCGGAGATCATTCCCACGGCCATGATCGTCCGTCGGGATGCTGCGGGGAGCAGATATAGGGGAGGGTGAAGGACGCGTAGGAGGGGAGGGAGATTTGGAGGGGAAGCGAGCAAGGAGGTTGTAATATACTGGAGGGGGCACCACTGGTTCCGAGCGTGGCGCGATGTGTGGCCGGAATGGGGATTCGTGGGTAGTACAAGCCACGCACACTTGGACCAAAACATTGACAATGGCATAAGGGTCAATGCTAACTATATGGTAAAACTTGTGGTCACAACTCGTAAATGACTAAGTGCGAGATATGGTTGGCGAGGAGAGGCAGCTTTTAGATGAGATACGGAGGAGACAGATGGTATGGTTGGGAGGAGTAAGTACTTAGCGGGGAGGGGATGTTGAAAATGGTCTTAGAGGGTAGAGTGCTTGGGAAACGAGGGAGGGGAAGGAAGAGAATAAGATTTTTAGATGGATTGAAAGGGAGTAGGCCTTACAGTGAATTGAAGAAGGCAGTGCTGGAAGGAAAGGGAGGATCCCAGATCACTTCTTCAGCACTCCATGTAAACCAACTTTAATCGGCAGAATACTATAATAATAATAATAACTCGTAAATACATAAAAATAAACTATAGAAAATGCACTGTAAAACTAATTTTCTCACTTCATAGGTATGCTTCGCGAAGTTATGTCTCAAATATATTTTTCCAGTGATAAATTATTATCAATCGCCACGGTTACGTTCTACAACCAGCTCAGCTGGAAATAAAATTCTACGAGCATAAACTAGTAATTTCCCTGCACTTAATACTGGGTTTAATTTTACTATATTCAATGGATACCTAATAATTACAGTACAAAAGTATATTTTCAAGGATATCGTCACCAATAAAAGTGGCTAACAGTACACAGAGTTTATACATTAATAGTGGTGTCGGGAGTGATCGGAAAACTCCGATGAAAATCACCAGCGAAATACAAGCGATTATGGCTGCATTCTTCACTTGATGTGGCGGATTTTCAGAACAAAACTTAGCCACCTCAAAATATCAGTCAGAGACTGAGTCCACAAATTTTCAAACTAAGATAGCGAATCTATTACCACGCTAAAAACTCGGAAACAGCGCCTTCAGATATACCAACCCATGGGCGTACCTAGCGAGGGGCAGGAGGGGGCCGCTTCCCCCCCCCCCCCCCTTAGAAGCAAAAATCGCAAATGTCTTTAAGGAAAATAATATTTTCTCAAGCAAATAATTTTTTTAAAAACTAATAATGAGCTGTCACAGTTTCCTTAAAATGTTGATTTCATTCACCTTTTCTATGTTTAAATCTTACCTACAACTTGAACAACCACGGCTGACCCCCTCTAGTTTTGATCCTGGGTACGCCCTTAGTACCAACCTCCATGGAAGCCAAGCACATGGACGGAATTTGAAGACTTGGTATAGGGGAGAGGAAAATTGAAAAGCGCTGGAGGGGAAAGTGAGGGGACATTCTTGGTTGAGGAGGAGAGGAGCATTGGAGAACCGCACCAAGCCACTCGGTAAGCAACGTGTAATTTACAAGTGGTAAGGGACGGGAGGGGGTGGGGGGAAAGAATTCATTGAGGATGGTGGCGGGCGAGACAGGAAAAGAGGTTTGAGATGACGACTGAATGTTGGCAGACGATGATATAAAGGGGTGAAAGAGGATATGAACTCGAGGATCGTGGGCTCAAAATGTGGCTAAAAAAATGGCGTGTTACACTCAGAGCAGGTTTTATAATGTCTATTTAGCGCTAACCATAAGATAATTAGGCCTTCTTCATTCAATTTCCAAGGATCTTTAGTTAACTTGAAGTATGATCTTTTACAGAAGCTAACCAGAGCTTTAATCCACCGCCAGTAAAAGTAAAAGGCTTCATCATCTTATGGTTAGCCTTAACCAGTCATTATAAAACCGGCCCTAAGGATAGTATTCATAGAAGTTGCCTGTGGATCATGCAGGCCCTAGTTAGGACGAAAGTGAACGTTAAAGATATATTTCGATCATCATAGGGAGTGAGCACAAATAGTTCAAGCCTGAAGTCTTTCCCGCAAAAGATTATCAATTTACATCAATAGAAAAGTACCTTTAGAATAGAAGGGGGGATCCGGAAACCCCCCCCCCTCCCGAAATATAAAAATACCATTATTTCCTTCTAAATTGAAAACAAAATATTGAAAGATCATGAATTTACAAAATATTTCTTTAACAAATGAAGTTTTTTCGATTGCGGAAAATTAGTTAAAAACCCTCTACTTAAAACCCTGTTTTTCAATAATCCCCTCCTCCCCCGAACGAAATTCCTGGCTACGCCACTGTTTTGGGGGGGATGCATCCCCTTATCCCCCCAATAGTTACGCCACTGATCGAAAAAATCGACTATCAATTCCATTTTGATCGAACTGTCTCGGAAGACTACTTTCACTCTCTCTCTCTATATCATCTCCCATTCCGTCTCCTCTGCCACGATCTGTCTACTGTCCCAACCCTCCAGACTCGTCCCATTACTTTCTCCCTCTCACATATAACCACCACCATCTCCTCTCTGCAATCCCACAGACAGGTATTCCCATTCCTTCTCGAACATAGAAAAAAAAACCACCTCCTTCCTCTCAGCCCATCCCATCACGTCCTCCTGCAAAGAGTGCGGCGAATGCAGGCAACACCAGTGTCGTATCGCGCATGACTCATTTGCGGGGGAGGTGGATGCGATTGTCCTCTTACCTCGCACGCTCATCGAATGGCCATTCGGCCGGGTAACTACCACGTGAGTCAAATGCATCGCGCGCTCCCTCCGCCCGTGAGAAGTGACGTAAAATCAGCCGCGAAAGAGAAGTTTGTGTACTCTTGTCACTGCTACGAGAAAGTGTACGTGGGGATCATTAACCAGAGGGATCTGAATAACGAAGACATATTAGTGGTAAACGTAAAAATGAATGGTTTGAGTCACCACGAAAGGCCATTTACTCTATTATAATTTTGTAATGATTTCTACTCTTTATCTCTGCTGGCTTAGTGTATCAGTTTCTTAATTTATCAAATCATGTATAAATATCTCTTACCTTTAACCTACCGATAATTTTAAGCACAGAAGCCCGATTAAAATATTTATGCTCAATAAATGCTCACTACAGACCATAGTTTAGGGTAAATTTAGGACCCTTTTGGTGGAATGATCTCTGGAAAATACCAGAAGACGTGAGGGAAGGGAATTAAAATGGGAAGGTAGGAAGACGAAAGTAAAAAGGTACGTGAGTCTGGAGCGAGTTAATTGTGGAGACGATGAGCTTACTAATTGCCGCTGTTTGATCATCGCGTCGCGCGGAGGTCAACGATCACGCCACGACGTGATTACAGCTGCCGGCAAGCCGATAACCGTAATTTTAACTCTACAGGTACATTTGCGGCATGAAATTGCAGAATTGGAATATAACCTTTCGTATGTGCCTGAACAATTCAGTCTCCCTCTTGATCTCGCATAGATTCAGCTTTAATTTATGTGCGTGTGATCAACTGCATTTAAAATCGTAAAAAACTAACAATAAATACAAAACAGCTATTTTCACGACTGTATGTATATTTAAAAGGAATTTTAAATTTCAAGAAAGTCAAAATTACTGATGAAAAACTATTAAGCTCACTTTGCATTGCTGGAAATACCTACTAAAACAAACTAGGGATAAGAAATAGGTGACACAGGTACACTCTTATGTGTGCGTATATTTAAAAACTGCTCCGACTTAAAATGTATCACAGTTAACTAAGTTTTACTTAAGTTAAGAAAACCAATTGAGTTTAGTTAACAAAGCTTGTAATGCTAAACAATTACCAAGGGGAGTTTACGCGTGATCATGTTAACCCAAAATTTATTAAGGTCAAAAATGCATGAATAACCTTCCTCCCACAATCCTGTTGGAGTAATGAGCTGACGAAATTTGATTAGCTAACTGGAACATGAGTTTGTGAAAAAAATGAGTTGACTTAAGAGCAAAGTGGGTGATAAAAATACGACGCGAAACAGGCTTATGGAAAAAAAACTAAAGGGATTTCGTTTAGTCTACTTGGAAATGAATACCAACGAGGATTAAGGTTACGAGCTGGGTGGAAAAAACACTACGTAGAGTAGCTGGGTGCATCGCCATGGACATAGTAGCATAAATCGGAAGACTTTCTTAAGGATTAAGAAGACGCCAAATACACCGATAAGTCTTTTCAATAACTGGGACGTCAACATCTTTAGATCACATAAAAAGAACATGTAGTACTTACATGCAATTCAAATGAAATACGTGTCCCTTGATTCAGGTTAAATACTTAAATATACGCACTGAATCGATTTCGAATTTCGAATCAAAGCTCGGTGAATAGTAGAATAAATGGGTTCGAGTCCTAATCCAAATTCTTCACAGTTTTTTACGTAATGAAAATATGAGCAAAATTACAACTACATATAATGTGATGGTACTAACCATCAGGGCAACAAAATATTTTGTTTAAAAATTTCTCTTAATTTAACTGCTTAAACGAAAAACAGAGCAATGAAAATCATAAAGTTATTTTTCGAGTAGTGTATCCACTCTGATACGATTTGGAAAAGGAAAAGTCGTCAAATCCATCGGAAAATTAAAAAGATACATGGTGGAATATATTTCTCTGCTTCCAAGTACAGATTATTTAGCGGTACTATGCCACTGAAAGTACATAATTTATAACTCAGTGGCTCTTAAATTAATGGAAAAATACCAAAAACACAGTGGCATATGAGGGATCTATGGAGTTTCTTTAAGTGGGATCATGTCTCCAGGAAGTGTGTAATGAATAATTGTTACGAACTCGTCATAGAGGCCTTTTTATAGAGATAACGAAATATGCGGTGGAGCTACTCTCCTCAGTGTTGCTAGTTGCTACCAGCAGCTGAGTGGTCGACCTTAAAGCTCAGCGGGGCTGGGCTCATACGAATTGTGGCCCTCTATTATATAACGATTAAGACGGCGCCAAATGGGCCGACACATCTTTTCATTGATGGGGGCGTCTGCATTCTTTTCCCACCTAACTAGACGGCTCAGAAGAAAGCGAGACCAAAGGCGCCGCTTCCGGCCACATCAGTAATAACCGATTAATTGAGCCAGTGATCAGCGTGCGTTTAAAGCCAACAAGAAGCGTAGAAAAGAATAGGGTGAAGTAAGAATAGGTTGGGCTCGTAAAGAGTACAATTATGCGTAGTTTTGGTCCCAGAAATCTTAATATACATAAAAACTGGCACTATAAGTCGATCCGATTAGTACTGGCAAGGTAACTTGATCCGTTAAAATCAATATTTCTTGCACCAATTTCTCCCCTCAGTGTAATGAAACTATAACCAGCGTCAAACTTCCTTTTTACTACAAATCATTTTCATAATGGCCAAATGACGAAAATTAATACATAGATCACGGGCTTTATGGCGGTATAATGACGTCAAGTGTAGAGCTATTACAAAACACATCCATCGAATTTATCCTTCATCCAATTCGAATTCCACCACTTAATGAAACTAAAAGAATTCTATGAGATAATAAACTTGCAAGTAAAATTAATACCAGGTTATACAGTAAAATAAAACTTTATATTTGAAAAATAAAAAATGTTTTATCGCACTGCGCTCTATTAAAAAAATCATCATTTTTTTCTTAGCAGGGAGTTATCTTTAGGGCGAGGGGGAGGTTGGACATGGGAGAATGGAGGTGGAGAACTTTGACACCATGGGGTTCCCACCCTAAGAAACCCAGACGCCAACGTGACCAAGCACCCTTCGCCCCTTCGGTAAAGCACGCCACACATTCCTCGCAGTCAAGGTTACAAGCCACGATACATAGGAGAGGGCGGTTTTTATACAGCCGACAAAGACACAAACAAAAGTGAAAGCATACAAAAGGCTTTTTTGATGGCCTGATTACTTGACAACATGGTTGATAGCGTGGAACATAGCCCCAAATCTGTTTCAGCGATCGACATAGGCGATCAGCAATTTTTCCATTGGTACATCTTTTTAGAAAATTACTTACCACGCCTTTTTTCTCATTAAAAATTTACCATAATGGTAATTTATTTTCCTAGAATTCTGAAATTTTCATAAGATTTTAATGTAATTGAAATGAAGTCGACGTTAAATGTCCTGCACTATTTCACTTTGCAATATTATCGATGCTCAATTTATCGGCGATGATTGAGATCGAAAGTTAATCGACGTATCGTGCTCCGACTCGATTAGACACGAAAAAAGACCGGTAGGCCGGTGGTGATGACCGCTTCCTCTTTCTTTAGTTTTTAGCAAAAGTGTCGGTCAGTGGCGTAGCCAGGAGGGGGGATCCGGACCCCTCAGACCTCCCCTAAATATAAAAACATAATTATTTTCCTTGATAAAAGAAAACAAAATATTGAAAAATCATGAATTTACTAAAAATTTCTTAACAAAATGTTTTTTCCATTGTGAAAATTTTTAAAATTAGTTTAAAACCCATTACTTAGTACTCTGTTTTCCAAAAAAATTTTGGACCCCCCCAAACGAAAATCCTGGCTACGCCACTGGTGTCGGTGCTGGATGTAGCAAGGGTGTTGTGGAAGCCGCCCGTATTCCTCCTCATCACCAAAACCTCAAGTGGCTCCGAGGGAGGGGTAAGGCGGGGTTGAGGGTGTGGGCATAAAGCAGGGATTGGCCGCATCAGGGGTTAGGTCAGACCAACACTGTGGGAACCAAGGGTGAGAATGGGCGGGAGGCGTGGATATATGGGAGAAATATGCTATGGAAGAAGAAGGGGGAAGGGGATGGAGAAGAATGGAGGGATGAATGGAAGGGGTTGGAAAAGAAAATAAGGGTTGGAAGGAGGGCGAAGACGTGATCAATGCGGTGAGAAAACACAAAGGAACATAGCGATGGACAGGTTGGGTTCAAAGGGTTATAAAATAATACGGGAATGCCCAATTGAGAGCCGTAATGATGGCTTTACGCAGCAATGTGTATTACGGAATGCATGGAAAAACCAATCTTAGTTATGGGCATCGAATATAATGTTCATCAAGATAAAATCATTTGAATTTACATAAGTTCGACCCAAGGAAGTTTATTTCGTTCATTTAGTGTATTTGGGTAGCTATGTAGTGGTACATCTAACAATAGCTGGACATAGTATCAAGATAATACACCAGTCATGGTAGGAAAGGCTAATTTATTTGCTATCTCTCACAAAATTTGCGTCTACCATCTGCACAAAAAGTCATAACCTTTCCCAATGAATTGCACCTAGGTGGACTGGTAAGTCGCAAATGTCGTTTGGAATAATCGTAAAGCCAAACGATGCTGTAGTGAGAGGCTTCATTCCTGGTGTAATATGTACTTTGCACGCTTGCATGAGATTTTGTGCAAAAGTCAGTTTTTCGTGAAATTCTATGCAAGCCTACGAATGATTGCATTGAATTTCATGATATGGCTTTCGTCCTATTTGATTCTAGTCCTATTTACAAATTTCCATTAAAAATCAAGCAAGCTGATGCTCAATATACTGCTTCAGGCATTTCAAATATTTTAAAAGTAGTTTTTTAATGATGAAGTTGATAAATTCTATCAATATTTCGGCAGTACTTTATGAAAGGGGGACCTGTGCGACAGGATCGCAATTAGGTTCTGGATGACTCCAGCTTTTGATGTTCAACTCAACTTTTTCGCTACTTCTGGGCATTCAAATGATCTCTCATTTGATGTTTCTCGTCTTTTACATCAATTATGAAGATGAATTGGAGATGATTTTGACGAGAAATAATATGATTGAAAGTAATAGGTATATAATCTACCGCTCATAAGGGCAGTAGATTGAAAAAAATCCTTGAAAAAATCTACCGCGGTATCCTAATCGAATGGTGTGACCTCGGGCTGGGAATGCAAAGTGAAGGCTTAGAAATGCAACGTGATATCGTGGAGGAATTGAAAAGATTGTTTAGTGAGAGGTCTGGGTATGACAAAGCCATGGCTGAAGAATAAGGGTGGAGCGGAAACAGCTATGCTATTGCCACGTTCCTATCAATATAAACAACAACATTTGAATTAAATTTACAATTAAAAAATTGTGATATCGGCCTTAAAATTATCATCATCGCGTTTAAAAGCCCGTCTGTGCTAGAGATTCGAATTCGCTGCTATTTCGTGCTTAAAAATTTATTAAAAATGACTAATGCCAAGAATCTACAATAAGTAATAGCGATTGATAACAAAGGGAAATTGAATACCATCAACTATAATCTATTACTAACGGTTGTCAATTCTTTACGTTACTTTTAAATTCCGATCATCGACATTCTATTCATGAGATCTATAGTATCGAGAGATCAAGTATCTCTCGATACTTGTATTAAATACTAGAGTAACGATAGCAAATTTTGCTTGAGAACGACAAAAATCGCAATCTATTGATATTCGATGTAAGTTATCGATATTGAATCCAATTCAACATATAACGATTCTCAGTGCAATATGTAGATGCATTTTATTCGATGGCAAAAATCATGGAGTATATGCTGATTTTGTGAGTCTAATTCTGATGAGCAAAATCAATTCACGAAAATTGACCTAAAATAATTTTCACGAGTCGTTGAAAGTCGAATGTCATCGATTAATAACAATGGTGATACTAGTTTAAGAGTAGGCGTGGCAGATGAATGTATGCAAAGGCAGAAAGTTCATGTTTTTTTAAGCATATGCATGGATAGCAGAAGTATGCTTCTCAAACTCCGCCTATGGTAGTTCCCTAACCAGGTTATGAAGGGAGACTCACTTTCGCTTCTGTGGAATTTGCACGCCTCTGGAGCGAAAGGGCATGACCATCACTTATCACCTCTACCACTTCCTCGAGAATAGCGCTCGTCTCGGTTTACTTCACATATGCACTGATGGCTTACTCATGTCTTAGGTACTTTGACAGCCACGCCGCCTTAGCCCCACGTATCTCTTCAAGCGAATCTATCACAAGAGCTTCAACACTTACAATTAAAACGATAGAACCAGGTTTTATAGAGCTATTACTCTAATTTTATTTGATTGAAGCATTGAAATATTTCCACAGGATTTATTCAAACACGACGCGGTTTGGTTGTTATAACAACATTATCAAGTGCTGTTGTTGTTGTAAAACCTTTAGAAATATTGTAATTAATGTTTTTGTGACTTTAAAACGCGTCGTATTCGAAAAAAAATATGTGGAAATATTACAATGTTTAATTTAACTAATATTAATAACTTCCAATACATCATACCGCATAACATACTAGCAATTCTTAACTATAAGTTAATCGGAAATCTAACTTGAATTTAACATAATTGAACTCTTATCCAAATAAAATTCAAATTAACTGCAATTAACAATGCGTTTCCGTAACTTTCCTTCTCTGTTTCATCACGAAGAAAACGTAAAACGATTATAGCGACAACTTCCGGATAGTCAACTCTCAGGCAATTTAGAACTCTATTCGTCTTTCGGCCGGTTGGCGGGAATTTTCCGAAAATAAAAAAATGTATACAAAATTATAAATACATGAACCGGAATCCAAATGAATCATCACTTGTGAAACTGGCGATTATTCTTTAACTTTCCCTTAATGATTCACCGTGTAGTGAGGGAAAAACCATTAAGTATTCCCACATTTTTCGGATGGCCAGCCGTCAAACAATCAAGCGGATTCCATTTTGCGTTACATGCAAGAATCTCCGATCGCTGACCACTTTGTAGGAGGCTGTCCCTACATGAAAATGAATGAAAAAAATTAGATCAACGAAGAATATCCTGGGAAAATATGCACACAGGGGACTGAAACTGTAAATTCGACGAACTAGGTTTTTTCCACAACTTTCCCGTGTTGACCCACAACAAAGGGGAGAGAAATCATTATAATAGAAATGATCATATGGATAATATTAGGTAAACACACTGCAGAACCGATAGATTTTAGTTTTCGTTTCTTCTTTCATCCGAAATCTTTTATGTTAACAAGTATTGCCATAAAAACGTAAGGTGCTTCGTAAGCTTCCATGTATAATTTGTAAAAACTGCAATCAAACCTATTTTTATCAACGGTCGATATAACATGTTCGTATATTTCTAAAGGCTTTGTAGCATGGTGCATTAACCCGTGTGAATTAAAGGCAGTGCATACAGTCCGTCACATATTAATCTTTACTTACCTCATCTTTCGTGGGTTGGGTTTTAGCCATAGTTTTTCCGCACTAAACCGCTAAAGACATTCCCAACTTTTACTGAAGGTATATCAATTACGCTTACCTGAAATTAGAAAGAAAAAATAAAATTAGTTAAGTACATCCACACTGAGAGTGAAAAATCATTGTTACCAAATAATTACTATGGCTTTTTATTTTTACATATAATTCCTTTGAAAGTATCGAAGAGATATTCAAGTTCGAGTTGCCATCCGAAATATTTTACGCCGACAAGTAGTGCGATAAATACGTAGAATAATTTGTAAGCGTACGAGGGTTATTTTAAAAACTGAAATCAAAACTTTTTTTTAACAACTGTCGATGTAATATGGTCGTTTACTCCTAAGTCTAGGATGAGTCAAACAGCCAACTCCGCCGACAGCCGCAGAAATAAAAACGTTGAATAATAATCTTTGCTACCCAGGCTAGGATATTTTGTAAAGACCTATATATGAATGATCGATCAACAAACTATGTGTATTTATTTCCTTCGTTGAACTATTTTCTACATAAAAATGACGTTAATGGTATTCCGATGGGTGAAATGGAAATTTATTTCAACGAAAAAAAAAAGATGTTTTAGAGTCAAAATGAAATCAATCACCCTGTGCCATCACCCTGGATGTAGGGTACCTCGTAGATGTAGATGAGAGGATAGGCAAAAAGATTATTCCGAAATCTTAATAATAGCAGGTGGACAATCAAGAGGATGCCTTCTCGCGTTACGTTCAAGCATACTCCCTTCCCCGACAACTCTATTCGTCGTCCGGCCACTTTTGTGTGGCTAGCGAAAAACAAAAGAGTCGAGCCTTCCACATTCCCCGCAGCGGCGACCAAGACAGGATTTAAAGGCACGGAGCGGCAAGGACGCAGCGCTGAGGGGTGGACGAAGAGAAAGGGCCACGCCGATTCTCACGATCCGAAAACGGGTACCGCATCCGCCGCCGCCGCGGTTGCAAGAGAGGTCGGGGGAGAGCGTGGGGGAGTTGCTGAGCGTCGCTTGCACTTCGTCCGTGGAATACAGGAAATGGGGACAGTGAAGCCGCCTCGCATCGCACGCCGCAGCCCCCTCTCGGCGCGTCATTGCTCACTTGTTATGCTCATAGTTCCCATTCCTCGTCTTTTCTTATTTACTCTCTCATCTTTCTCATCATCATCACTAGGGTGGTTTCCTATTATTTTTTTATTGCCTTAATCGAAAGATTATTACTCCTGCAGTGCGCATTTCATGTTTTTAGATTTTTCAATGACGATATCTATTTTTCGCGATTAAATGAAAAGTGAAAAATTTCAAGCGCGCGAAAACGCGACGGGTAAGTATGAATGCCGGGAAAACTCCGTGTGACGTCGTTCTGGTTCCCGCTGCCGCAAGTGAGGTGACCTTAGGGCGAGGTTCTGAGCGCTAATACGACGCAGGATGCTAGCAGGTAGCAGAGTACCCTGCTAGCTGGTAGCGCTTGGCTTAAATAAGGATTATTAATACCTAATCAAATGAAGAAAACTTTCCCACCTTAGACAGTTTTAATAGCTGATTATTAAGGCATGTTTCCCCGAGCTCTGTTCCTCATGCATGAATGGGTAATCTCAGACGATGTATAAATCCTGACTACTCGTGTAGCATCTAGGTGTGACGTCACGTGGAGTGGAATCGCATGGGCGCCAATCTGGCCTTTTTCAAATGAGGATAAAATTGACCATTGCCATTCGTCTAAACCGGTATTTCTAAAACCAAATAATTTGTATATTATGAATACACTAATGGTGGGTAAAGAATCGCATTCAATGCCATTCGTTTTCTTTGATGAAGGGAACTACCCTCTGGTCAACAATCCTAAAATTCATTTGATCCAGATATTCACTCAATTATCCTATCAGATAATCTTTTCACACCTATGTATTTTTTTCTCTTTCACTCATTTCTTAACCTGTTCCATATATTTTGTCCAATATCTTCCTTTTCCATTCTTGCCATCTACTCGTCCCTCGACGATTGTCTTCATCAGGCCATCATGTCTCAAGATGTAGCCTAAAATGTTTTTCCGTTTTCTTGTCAAGGTTTACATGAGTCTCCTCTTCTCTCCTACTCTTCTAAGGACTTCCTCATCACTTATTCGGTCGATCCATTTGATCCTCATCATTCATCTGTAGCACCACATTTCGAAGGCCACAATCCTCGATGTCTCCGCCGCTGTCATTGTCCATGCCTCACTTCCGTAGGGAAGCATACTCCAAATGTAAGTTCTGATAAATTGCTTCCTTATTTCTATGCTTAAATTTCCCGCTGTAAGTAGATATCTTTGATTCTCATCATCATTATTAAATTAATCATCGTTTGAGGTAGGTTTCCAGTATTTAAGACGAAGTTGTTAAAACTTTTGCTGTCCAAATTTGTGTTGTAAATAAATGAAAACTTATGTGCTAACCTTCGTCTTGTGCGGCATGTTTCTGATACGTAAAACTCAAAATGAATAATAGAATTACGGCTAGTATTCTAATTTCAATTACGACCTTTTCTTTTCTTGATACGATAATATCGGAAAATAGGATAAAATCATGACACGAATGGAGTTGACAAAACATAAACATCTATACTCATCCACATAATACCCTGCGAGCCACCTCTAAAGGCCGCTATTCACGGTGAATGATCATGCGCATGATCATGCTGAATGATCATATGGCTGAAATCATTCGCATGACCATGCTGAATGATCATGCGACTGAAATTATTCGCCGTGTATAACGGAAAAATTCGCGAATGAACCGTCATGCGCATGATCATTCAGCGAAAATTAGAACATGTTCTATTTTGCTCGCATTATCCCGTGAATGATCACGCGACATAATTCAGCATGATCATTCGCTTGTTCATTCACCTTACATAGCGGCCTTAAGGGTGTTTACCAGAGGTTGATCAATCACCAGCATGCCGCATAGAAGTGTACCCCCACATGCACACCAAAGTCATAAACATGGAGCATTTCAATTGAAAAAATCTTAAACAGTTACCATGCTTCCATCTTCTCCTCGGCAATATCAGACAGCTGTTTTCGACGATGAATAACATGCTTTTAACATAACCACTAAAGTATCATCAGAATGCAATCGTATTACTCAGCGAGTCTGTGGAAGTTTTGAGTTATACTCGCCTACTTGGTTAGTCCCAAAGGCGCCTACTGAAAAAACTCTGTTATGAAGAGCTATGGAGAGACAGTCCCCATTACTAAAATGTCATCATTCTCCATTTTTTTCGAATCGCTTACATTTTTTTTTCGTCCCCGAACCGATGCATCACTCCAGATTCCCCACACGTTTTCGTGGCCATGTGTGTAATAATTGTGTCCTCGCTGACATGTCAACAGGATGTTAGATCCCTTCAAACTGGCAGGTCGTTGGCCCCCTAACGTTTCACAACACATTGACGGCTCTAGGTTGCACCGAATCTTCCGTATTCAGGAGCTTTAAGCTTATAGAACAGTAGGGACTTCGGGAGCGAAATATGCAGATAAAAAGATAGCTCAAACAGTCAACAGCCGTAGAAATAAAAAAATATTGGATTAATATCTTTGCTACCAAGGCTAGTTTTTTCAAAGCACTGCATAAGCATGATCGATTGATCCATAAACCATGTGTATTTTTTTCTCCTTCGACCTATTTTCTGCCGACAGATGACGTGATAAGGACGTTGATGGTATCCCGATGAGTGAAATGGAAATTTCTTACGACAAAAAAAGTAGTTTACGAGACGAAGTGAAATCAATCGCCAAACTGATAAAAGTTTGACCAAAGAATTCTCCTATCCACTCCCCGAGCTTTTTTTATATAAAAATAAATTCCTTCAAAATTCCACGCCTTTATCGAACGAATAAATACATATGAAATGTTAAAAACATTCGTTGTCCCTTATTATGAATTCAGAAGGAAATATTTTGTAGCTGTGACGTAAAAAATGATCTAGAGGCAAAATGAGCCAATTCAGTTGTGTAAATCATGCTATTTGATTTATTTAAAGGCGTCGCATGCACATTTCTTCGTCAAACACGAAATCTATTTATTTATCAGTCAAAGTGTTTGGAAACTTATTTCCATTTTACGTGTTTAGAAATACACTCTGGCAAAACAGGCAAAAATAACTACAAAATTTATATGCAATTTAAAGTATCAAATTAGAAAATTGTAAACATATAAATCATTTTCGAGCAAAACTCACGAGAAAGATATATGCATTATAAGAGGTTTAAATTAAAATTTACAGTTGTGGTTTCAAAAGGCACTCACCTTAGGACCAGCAAATTATTCAATAGAAGAGTTAAAAGTGCATTTATCTGCTAGTACTATTGAATATCTAAAACTAACCTGAGAACTATCGATCACAGATGTGTATTTCAGTTTAAACCATATCAAAATAAATATATAATATAGAAAATGATGATGGAAATATACCGGCCCCCTGCCAAATATTCGAGAGGCGGTAGGCAGCAACGTTTAGATCAGTGGAGTAGCTAGGAATATGCTTTGGGGGGATAAGGGGGCTTTGGGAGGGACGAGGGGGATTAGTGAGGGCTACCCCTCCCCCACAAAACGGGGACTACAGGAAAGTTTTCGAAAAACAACATGCCTGAAAATATATTTTACATCATTTTAGGACTTAAAATGTAACTTTTAAGCAGATGCAGTCATTACATATCAAATCCACATTAGATTTTAAAATATTTTTTGATTTCTCTGAGGCTTTTGGGTGGGGAGAATATATCCCCTTATCCCCCCCCATAATTACACCCCTGATTCAGATGTGGAAATATTGATGGGTGGAAGCTACAGTTGGTGTACTTAACATCAAAAAAGTTTTGTTAGAAAGAGAAAATGTATCAAATGCCAATTTTTATTCGTGATCAGTTACATAGGAACATTCATATTTTTACCAAAGCAAGCTGAGTAAAGGCATAAAATTGCCACTTGCCAAAAGCACTAGAAGTGTGGAATTCCACCCATGACATAAGTCTAATTCACAATCAGTCTGAAATGCCAATTTTA
Source organism: Ischnura elegans (assembly GCF_921293095.1). Lineage (NCBI taxonomy): Eukaryota > Metazoa > Arthropoda > Insecta > Odonata > Coenagrionidae > Ischnura > Ischnura elegans. Next base: position 73,047,095 of record NC_060257.1, read on the forward strand.
ATTCGAAAGCCTGTCAGAAAAAGAAGATAACAAGATCATTTAAAAAAATTCACAGAGTATGGGAACTGAGAGAAGAGACCTCGGACCCACCACCCTGTCGTCCCACATTTTTTCGCATCCGCGTAAATACCAGCGGCTGCGGGAACGCCTTTAAGTGTCCCTTCTCCCTTTAAAAACCTCGAGAGACTGAGCGAAAACGAGAGACTGGAAGCTCCGGCTTAAAGGGGCAGCCACCTCGGATCACCTTGCCTCCACCAACCCATCACCTGCTCCACTTTCCCACGCGGGACAATGGAAGCGGAAGGATGGCCGGAGAGCGTGGGTGGAGGGGAGGGGGGTGGCGGAAAGAGGGGAGGGGGGAATGTAGGGGAGGGGAGGACGAGAAAGAAGGGAGACGACAGAGGACTCGAGATTAGCCCAAGGGGTTGGATGGTCAATGCTCCTCTTACCATTGCCATCTATGGCTGTCATGTTTGTGCAGATTTTTTATACTACACACACACTTTCCATACATTTTTTCATATTTAAACCGATTTTAAGACACAACACGAGTCATTTTTTTATCCACGTAGCACTATATATATTTAACACTAAAGGGACCGGTGTTCCATGGCTACCTAAAAGGAGTATAAACCGTCATTTTGAAGGGTATTAATTATTTGAAATATTTCTTCGTTTATGTAAACATTAATGGATAAATTAATTAAAAATAGCATTTTATTAATTTATGCATGTGCCCAAACTTGTCAACGGTTAGAAAATTCCTATAGACAATCAATGCAACGTCAGAACGACGGAAAAAAATAATCATGCACTGAGTCGTCCTAGCGAGTGACGCCATTCATTTTATAATTGGGAGAGTCCGTCGTAATCCTTAAAAGTACGAGAAAAGAATGACATTCTTAATCTACCTGTTTTGCAGACTATTTCACTGTTTTTTTCTTCTCGTGATCATGTCTATCATAATACGACGGTAAACGAGGGATATTTTTCACGTCACCTGAGAAAAACTCTTATCAGAATTTACAAAGTAAATATACATACACGCATGTTTGCGTACATGCGTTCGTTGTAATTGTTGAAGTTCTTAAGCCATCTATCGTCATGTAAATCAAGAAACAATTACCTATAAAGTGCGTAAACTAGTTTCATCTCCGTACTTATATGATATATATATTCACTGAGATTAATTAATGATGGATAGATGTGGGAAAGGTACAGAGAAGAAGTGAACCGAATTTGTGTTTTCATCAGCTTCACAACAAATTTTACATTGTTGATTGGTCACTTCGATCCACATCGCCAGTTTGTACGCGAAAGTACATTGTCGTATTGTATGAGAGGATTTTCAAACGCCGTGTTGCAGCAGCCAGCTGGTCAGGTGAGGTGGGAAAGCGAAGGGGTTGCTGAAAGAGAATCGCAGATGGAAGACGACAATGGACTTGAGATTAGCCTAGCGGGGGTGGATGGTCAATCCACCACTGACCACGACCATCTAGGGCAGTGCCATGTGCAATCTTTTTGAAAAAAAAAGAAGTCTTCCTACAACCCTTTAATAAAAACCCATCACGCTTTTCCCACCTGTCTCTTTGTAACTTCTATACACATCGTCCGTTTGTTTACGAGTGTATCTTCTCGCACCATATCTAGGACGGTATTTTTAAATGTGGCGCTTAGAGGAGATGGTTGAATCTCAAGCAGATTCATACAGGTTGTAATGCAATGACACATGACTGGGTTTTGCCATCGAAGGAGAATTTCAACGTCCATTTTATAAATAATTTATTCCTTCCTCACCACTCACGTTATTCTTATCCCCATGACAATGGTTTTCACCTATGGTTTGGTTTACCGTGTGATAAAATAAATACACCAAATTGAAGGACAAACGAAAGGATGTTATTCAATGGAGAACACTAACGCTTAACACAACATACATAATTCGCTCCTCATTCAATACTTTCACAATATTCACTTTTATCGAATCCTTATAGCCGTGGTTTTCAATAATTATTCCTTTTAAAAAATTGTCATACGCCCCAAAATAATGAAACTACTCCATTTTTAAAATAGTTTTTTAATTCCTTATTCCGTAATTTAATAGCATAAACTTAGAGATCAAATTAAAAAATAGTGGGGTTCTAAGTACGAGTTCAAAATACTAGAAAAATGGAATCGAATCAATAGTCAACCTATATCTTTCAAGACATTGGATAAATAAAACGCAACGGCTTATATTTCAACAGCCGGAAGATGATGTCTGTGCTATGAAACGGGGATTCATTTGCTCCATTTGTCTTGTTTGTTTCAACGGAATTATTTTATTGAGCAAGCGCACTTTCAATATTCTGAAACCAGGAAGCACTCGTCATTCTTCCCTCTTCCTATCTCGTGTCATACACATCCTAGTCCGTCTAATGGCTTGCAGACACAGAGTGGCGTCTATTGAGAAACATCGCTCCGATATTTCCGTCCGAACACTTATCTATTTCTCTTTTTTCATCTATGTTGACTGTGCTCTGATTCAACATCACTCGAATGTTGCTTGCTCAAATACATCCTCTCTACAGTCCTACTTTCTTTCAGCCACTGTTTCTGAACGTTTTTTCCTCATTCCATTAGTTTATAAATGCTTTTCCGGGTTCGATCATTCTAGGCCACTCCTGCATCAGCCCTGTATCCCAGTGTCTTTTTCCTCCTTCTCCTCCGTATAGATTACTTTTTCCCAAGATTGGAAATGGACGGAGGCATAAACATTGCTTTGGCCGAGATACACTCAATTAGAGGTTACTGCGTTCCAAAAATCTTGTCAAATAATATCGCTTTGAAGGAGCTGCCATGAAAGATTACGTTCGCCAGAATTGAGGACTCCGATTGCAGCAATAAAAATTCCTTCCAAAGAAGTCGCGATGGGATGGATGCGGAATCTCAATATATTTAATGAGATGAATTTTGAGCCATTACACGTAATCACAATGATTTTTCGTCTCACGCTGTCATGCGAAACGTGCGAAATGTAGAAGTTTTTAAACTTTTTTTGGGCTTTTTAGGTTATGGAACTCACTTTTGTCCTTGAAAAGAATCCTCATTTTCAGCCATCATGTATAATTGAGCTAGTTATCAGATATCGAATGGCAGGTTCTCACGGTTAGAGAAACGACTGATTAAATGGATGAAAATAATTAGCCCAATCTTCAATGACTTAGTTTAGAAAGTATAAAAACATGTGAGTTTGTGAGCACAGCTTGAAGGATATAAAAATGCTCAATATCGGCAGTAATCACTATTTTCAATTTTAACACGCTGCGTACGGATGGCGAGAATTCTCGTACGTCATTTTTTTCCCGAACGTTCCGGAGGGATGGCGAAGATTCTCGTCATTTAGGCTCGTCAACCTAAACAATTTTGAAGCGTACAATACGTACTCGTTAGTACGTTTTCAGTTGTTGTTCGTTATTCATAATAAATTGATGCATCATAACGTTTGATTGGGTAAAGTTATATTCTAAACATTAGCTTTTTAACCATGTTTAAACCAAAGGTATTACGCCCTAATTGCCACATATTTCCAATCTCAACACCCAGAATCGGTGTTCCTAGGAATTTAAATACCCCGGTACGCAACGTGTTAGATGGGAAAGGAAAGAAGAGAAATAAGAAGCGAAATATTAGAACTTGCTAGTTCCATTTGTATCCGCAAAGGCGTTATATGGTCCAGCCATTTCTTTCATTGTTTTTGTTGAAGTGCTTCCTTTTTCCCTTTCCCTTAAATTGTAAAAGTGGCTGCAATAGGTTGGTACTCACATTCCATTCTTCACGCATTGACTAAGCATGTTTGTAACACCGACTTCTTACTATAAAAATTTCACTTTGTTTACTCTGGAGGTAATATAACGTTGACTAAGCCGTGGTTCTTCCTAAAAAGGGCCCAGGATTTGTTTTGTACCTTTGGTTTTGTGGGGTTTGTGTACGCAGTAGGTAGCTTATCATCAGTAGCTTAGAGAGGGAAGGCTTCGATGTAAAACATCGGTTTTATAATATCTGCTGTGTATTATAATATATTTCTGTGAAAAATATCATTTGAGATATTTATTTCGTCTATTCATAGGGTAAATTTTAGGTTTACGGACTGCTCTAATTTGGGGTGTATTAATAATTTTGTAAGAAGTATTTCACCAAAACTCCCAATAAATATTTTCTCTGAATGTGTCACTGGCATAATGTATTCATGCATTACGGGAGAGAAAAAAACTCCTGAATGAATTCCTTCATCCAATCTCAATTTTGCCGACAATTCGGCCCTAATGGAACTCTCACTTAACACTAGGGGCCCAAACGAATTCAGCTGTCAGCGGCCTTCCGCTAAGCAATCAACGATGCTGCTGAAATCATTTTCTTTTTACTCCCTGTCATCACTTTTTCCTTCCAGATACGAAAGCACACCTCATTATACAGCAAACGGGTCCCCTTCGCTTCACTCCCTTAAACTACAAGCCCAACCAAATCGGGAGGCATTTCTTTCCCTCCCCCACGGTGCGTTTGTCAATTGATCGAAACTCAAAAACCCCTTCAACGAACCCATTGTTCCAGGAAATATCCTGAAGTATTTTTTCCTCCTTCAAAGAGGCATTGCATTTTTTTCTTCCGATTATTTTCAGCGAGAGTGTGTATGAAAGGGAAACCACGTTGGGGACCGCTCGCTCGGGTGAAATTGGATTGTGACGACAAGTGCCATTGGAAGTCGGGCGTTCACCTTGATCATTATTTTCGGCCAGGCGTTTACTTTCGTGGGCCTACTGCTGCCGTAGGTTTTCGAGACGAGTTTTTGTGTGGTGGGTTGTCAAGGAGGAAGTTCCATTGTTGAGGTTTGACTGCGGTGGCGCCGAAAGTCCTGAGACTGTGACTTTCCATAGCTCAATTGCTTCGGGAACGATTGCCCGCGACGAATGCTGGCGAAAAATAGTGATTCATTCACGGCAATGGACGCCGTGCAATAATATATCCAGCCAGCTGCTCATGCGAAATCTACGCAAAAAATAGAACGATCCGCAGGTTTATCCGCAGTGTGAAATTGGACTTCCATAAAGTAACACAGCCTTGAGGATGGAAGACAAGTCGTCTCCCGAAACGTCGGCTTGTATAAAAGCATTAACCTGGCTGCAAACCCGAGAAATATTCGTCAGAAGTATTTACCACGAAAAATTAAAATCATTTATTAATCCGCAGGAAATTTCCTTTCAAAGTAAATATCTCCGTTCCCTCCTTAATATTAGTAAATTAGCCAATATAAAGCATGTCTGATCAGCACATAAAATCCCCAAAATCTAGGAATTTATTTCCCATCTTAGAAATAACTTTAAGTCTAGGCTGAAGGGCACAGGCAATACCTTACAGACATATGGGACTACGACAAAAGTATTCCAACTACATATACACTGCCTCACCAAATTACTCGCCTATGCGCCTTTCCTATGTCTCAACCACCTTCATATCACAGGTTTATCAAAAATTGCATTTGTATCTAATCTTCAAATACATGAATTCGCTATTGCGTACTAGTTAAAAAAATTAATAAAATAAAAACAAAACAAGAAAGAAAACTCTCAAAAAATAATAAATTGTTAACATTCAACAATTGTATCAAAATAAATAAATAATATTAATAAAATAAAAAAAAGAAATAATAATAAAAACTAATATTTCTTCTTGAGTTTAAGCACGTCAAGTACTATTTAGTTTCGAAGTTTCATCTTCGCACAAACAACAACACAGGCGACAACAGGACATATGCACCCGTCATCTTTTGTACTTCTGCTGTCAGACTGGTTGAGGTGAGATTGGCTCACTGGAACAGTTTCAACATTGACGTTGTTGTGGCAACGAAACGCGTCGTATTCGAAAAAATTCTGTCGATATATTTCAACTTTTCATCTAAAAAATATTAAGAACTTCCACCTCATCGTGACGCATATTATGCAAGATATGCATATATAGAGGAGGACCCATTTCATCCCATAGGAGGTTGATTTCTTTTTTGCCACTTGCTTCGCATTTTGTTGTTTTCAGAAATTCACGCAGCGCGGTTACCAGTGGAGAGAGATCTACTTTTCCCAATAGTTTGCGGTATATCATTAGAAATTGTGAGGTAAAGCATTGAAAAGTTATGACCTTCATAGATCACATCATCACGGAGTGAGTATAAATTTTGTAAGCAGCCCTGAGCATGGCTTACTTCTCCGTTTGGCGTGAAATCCGTAAGAAATATATTACAAGGCTCTGTTCATCTGATGAAAAAATGTAGGAATTTTAATGTATCAGTATTCAAATATAGTCTCATAGAAACAGAAAAGTCTAATGATGAGAAAGAAATCGAAAAATCGTTAAAGAAATTGAAAAAATATACATTACAGTACCCCTCGAATTGGTAATATTTGTCCCGTATAAAACTCTAGAAATCAGTCCTCTTTCCGTACTATACTCGCATCACCATTCAAGAAATAGGAAATATTTGTGCGCAAAATCAGCCACGAATCAGAAATTAAGTCCTTATAACTCACATAAAGGGACATCCTAATATAATCAATTGAAATTTCATTCGAGTATTTAATCTTGAATTAAAGATGCTTTTTAATGTAAATGTAAAAAAATAACACCGGCCCTGAAATTTAATATTATTATTATTACAGTATTCTACTACTCTATTAAGGTAGGTTTCCATGGAGTACGCAAGAATATACCACAGCTAAATTATCCGCTGTACAGAATGAAAAATATGGACAGGTGAAGTGAAGTCACAAATAAAAACATTTTTCTAGTTCTGAAAATCCTAAATGAACGAAAACATCGCAAAAACATTACGCAAAAAAACCAGCAGTAGTCATGCAGAAAACTCGCGGGAAAGGTTGAAAATAGCCCAAATTATTCCCATTCGAAGCTACTGAAACGCGAAATGACGTTTTCAAACTTGAGCGATCCCAGATATATTTTGGCGAGCATCTAAGATAAAAAGTGCCTACGCCACTTCTATTCTTTTCCGCGTTTCTTATAGCGATGACTACGCAGATGACCAAGGCTGACGCCGAGCCGGCTGGCTGACTTTTTTTCTCACTTCTGGATGGTGATGCATTCGAGTCGGGTCTAGAACTAGTAGGATATAAACAAGAAGCTGAGGTCATTTTGGTATTGGTAAATTATTTTATCACACGACTGAATGAAAAGTATAAAATATAATAAGGTATGGAAGAAAATTTTCTTATAAATAAGAGAAATTTGGAAAGAAACTTTTTGGCAACTTTTGCGTAAAATTAATTTTGAGATACAAAGCGTGGAAAATGTAACAACCTCACTTAAAAGAATTAATATACTATACTCCGCACCGTATGTTATTACATATTCTGTACTTAAGCAATCGACGTTCAACGACTTTTGCGTTTATATGACTTTCATTTTTATCATGAAACTAAAGTAATTATGATAAATTAATATAGCATTGGGGTGTAACCTAGAGAAATAAAATGAAAAAAAAAATGTTAAAGTAACATAACATTCACATAACATTTGTACCCAAATGGCATTACATAATAGTATATAGTAATTTATATTGGTCATCATGTGCGCAGGTATTGTCTTAAAATTTTCATGCACCTGTAATCAAGTATAGCATAGGTATATATATTGAAAGCCAATCACTTACTACGAGTATGCATAAAATACTGGACATTTACATTAAAATGATATATACCTACTTCGCCTTCTCATAGCGGAACCGTACGCGTCTCATCTAAAAGCAGAATATGTGCGAAGAGCGATGCGACCGATGCAAAAGGAATGGAAAGTACGAACGTAGGCGGGAAATACCACGCCTCTGAACGAGGAGTAAACATCGAACGTGCCAGTTTAACTCGGCTCGTTCGGCGAGAGCCCTCGGCGAGCGCGCAATTCCGATTACGTCAGCCGCTAACGACGCGGAGCTTCCGCCTTCACTTGTTTACTCCGCCCACGCGAAATCTCCGGGAGTCAGCCAGCACTTAGGCACATTCCCCCCGCCCTCTTTGATTTTCGCCGGTTTCATGAAAAAAGTGAGTGCTTCTCGCGGCTCGACATCTGCTGATTGTGAAATGCAATGCAAACATAGGCTTGCGGTAGAAACGATCACAGGATTAGATTAGGGAAATAGACTAACGCACCGATAGGTTTAAGATGTTTATTCCGCGTACAATATGGGATCAAAATACCTTTAATAATTTAGCTCTAGGATAGATTAACTCTATGTAAAATAGGCTCTTTATATATTATTAATAACTTATAATATTTGTAAATACTATCTCCATGAAATTTTTGTCATGCTATAACTCATGCATGAATCATTAACTGCGCTCAATTTTCATTTTTATATTAATAACTGGTTGATTTCTTTGCGTCGAAATTATTATAATTCATAATTACTGAATTTTAACGATTTTTGTTTTAAAATTCAGCTACATTACAATGAATTACTTTGAAAATGAAGTAGTCAAATGGGTAAAGATCGCGATATATATTTCTAAAGTTTCTTTGTCCCATTTTACGACTGTTTTGACTCAGTATTTTATCGCAGATAAAATACCCTGATAAAGGTATTGGATGTAAAAGCCTTAGACCATTTAAGTAAGTAGACGTGCCATTCGGGCGGAACGCTGTGGCCAACATCGCACGGCGGGGAAGTGAGTGGGATGAGGGAGCGTGACGTCACGGTTGGGACAGCAGACGATATTCCGTATGCGCGCTTGAGATATTTTAACGCTAATTCGCTGCAAAGTCGCCGAAAAGTGACGATATTGGGCACGCAAAATGATTATACACTTAATAAATATATTTTTACGATGAACTAAGGCATTTTATAGCCTTGACTGTGCGCAAAAAGCTAAATAAATCAAGATAAAGCTAGAAGCGATCGTATTAAATAAATTGATTAAGAATGTCATATGTAAACATGGGCGTACCCAGCGAAGGCCAGGGGGAGCAGCTGTCCCCCTAGAAGCAAAAATCGCAAAATTCTTTAAGCAAAATCAGTACTGAATTGGAACGAAAGTATTCAACAAATTTTCTTCAAACCAACGAAAAATGATATGTATTAGTATAAGTTAAGTAACTGAAATAAAACTATTTTTTCAAGGAAATGATCTCATAAACTAATAAAGCGCTGTTATAATGTTCTTCATTCATCTTTCCCATGCTAAAATGTCTCAACTTGGCTTGCCCCCCCCCCTCCTAGAACATGGCTTCCCCCCCCTAGACCATGGCTTTCCTCCCCCTAGACCATACCTTTTCACCCCCTCTAGGTAAAAAGAAGGGGTCCTGGCAAGTATCTCGTAATTTTTTCCGCAAAAACCAGTTTATTGCGATCTCGGTAATCTTCAATAAAAATAATTAAACAAATCGTTTTATTTATAAGCCCAGTACAATGAAGCCTAGATTAACGTATTTACACTGAAAATACGCATTTTGAAAAATCCTACGTGAGATTAAAAAAAAGGCGTGGAGCAAAATCCCACGACATTTCACAAAGGGTGAAGGGAGGGGTCCATAAAAAGGCAAAATTATTTTTGAAATATTTCTTATTACTAGTAGATTAACCTAACGGTGACATTCCTAGAAAATGAATATTAAGACTGTCCCAACGGTCGTGTGTCATTTTTGACCCGTAATTTTAGTAACTTTGCATCGAGCAATAATCATAAAAATTGGCACACTTATGGGGAAAGGTCCTAAGTTTTGTTGAGTTTAAGGAAAATTTTTACAATTTTGACCTTTTGACCTCGCAATGTGGGTCCAAACCAAAAATTTTAATTTTATGTGGTTTTAATGTAAAAAATCGAGATTGAAAAATGTCTAAATTTCATTGACCAAAAATGTCAATTCTTGGGTTTTCGGACACAAGAAACCCGAAAAAAAACCACTTAAATTTACGAAAATTCAACCGTTGACCCAGTAAGGTCACCGTCAAGGTCATAAGGGTGGCAAAAAGAATAGCATACCAACAAAGGTGTCGATCCATGGATTTTATAGGGCACCCAAGTCATTGATATTGTCCAAATACCCGTATTATTCACTAATTGACCACCAAGGTTAATACGGAGGTCAAAGGCCGTAGAGGTAAACGTCCGGCCATCGTGACACCCAGGTTTCGAACCATATGTTTTCAAGGGTGCTAAAGTCGATTTTTCAGTTAATAGATCCGTATTGTTGATTTGCTGACCACCGAGGTCTCAATGGGGGTCAAAGGTCGTAGAGTTAAATGTCTGGCCATCATGACAGCCAACGTGTCAAACCATAGGTTTTGAAGGGTCCCAAAGTCGGTTACGCAGTTCATTCATCCGTACAACAATTTATTATGACCTCCGAAAGTCATAATGGGGGTCAAAGTTCATAGAGATTTTAGTCGACCGCTTTGACTTTCTGACCGCTTTTGATTCAGATATTTTAAACTTCATTCGCTACTTCGATTACCAAAATTTTATCTCCCTCAATAACTTCAATAGCATTTAAAAAAAGGTGATTGTTTGTTTTTAAACTCTAGCTAAATTTGAGGATTCTTTTTCAAAACTCTCTTCTACAATTCTAGGCCATTAAGCCTGATATAGAAATTAGGAATTCATGGTGTGGTATAATTTAAAAATTCTATCTACAGCTGACGAAAGAGGTAACTAGCGCGTTTTACTGTAACCAAGTATTTTCTTATACATGCGACTTCCGCATTTTCACAAAATTCATTCAGCATTTGAAGACGCACAGTGTAATGTAGAAATAGAAATATATTTTAATGACAATATTTTCCACATCTGCGGGCAACAAAACAGCAGCTGTTTGAACGGCGTTATTTATCATGTGCGCTGCAAAACCGATTTGATAACTTGTGATGTACAGGAAGGAATGACTATGAAAAATAGCATGGAAAGACATCCTTCTGCTAATGCTAGTTTCTTTTCTTCGTTTTCATAAATTGATTTTACTTAAAATTTCTGTATTTTGGAGGAAGATAGAGCAGTATTTAAATATCTTTTATGGTCTTGCGTCTCCAAGTGCTTCGAAATATCATACTGCCGTGAAAAATAGAAATTTATCCGTTACATTTCACACATTTGACAGAGTAATCGCGTCTGGATTTTTTTTAATAAAATGAGATTCACTTCTTAGATGATCTTTGAATCCACATCCTCTTTTCTTACGTATTGTGACAACAATATAAAAAATTAAATTATGTCGTAAATTGTTTAAAAAAATTTAATTGAAAACTCTGTAAGTACATACGTACAAAATTACATAAAATATTTAATAAGTTATTCAATATATTAAATATAATTGATTGTTATAAAGCAAATTTATTTTTAAAATTATTTTAATCCAATCCTCTCTTTCTTTCTAATTATAAATATGTTAATAGGTATTATTTATTCCCAGAATTTTCCGTAGCGTACGTAAATCGTAGGTGTCACTTGCAAAGCCGGCGCTAGACCTTTTTCCACCATCGCAAAATATATATAACACGAGAGCTGTCTGCTAAGTAAAAAATTATGCATTTATGAAATAACTAAATTACTTACCTAAATAATATGAATGCTGATTTGTTGACATCCCTTTTTAGTAGCGCTAGCGCGCAGCTCAATTTGCATCGCATAATTGACCGTTTAAAAATTACTATATGCGAAGGCGTTGCCGCGTTACTTCGTGGATGACCGGCAAATTCTTTACACCATGACCCTTTTCCTCTCTAAAATTCCCCCCGTTTACAACTTTTGTACAAGATTTCATGTTTTTATAACGATGTTCCGTGTGATGCTAGATCGCCAACGAGATAAGAAAAAAATCTGCGGAAGTTTACAAAGGGCTTTGTCTTCATTTTACTGCCACAATATTTTTTCGTCGCTGCCAATGCCGAAAAATGCCAATGTTCATTAATTGTAAGTTCACCAATCCAACCATGGCTGATAGAATACTTCTCGTACATAACGCAATAAATATTAGTACTTTTAATTGAAAAATCGCGAAGAAAATGGTCAAAATACCGCAGTGATACAGTGAATCCCCATTCGTAGCCATGCGCTACGACGATGAGCGTCCCAACCGTGACGTCACGCCGCTTTAAAAGTGGGTGGGGAAGGAAGGGAGCGGAGGGGAGATGTTGGCCACATGGCGAGACATGGGTAGGGGTGGGGAATGGCGGGTCTAGTTCTTGTATGGTCTAAGGTAAAAGCAGAAAACAATAGAAATCGTTTGGGCGTCAGTCACTTCCCACAGCGAAATTCCTTTCCCCTCTTGCGCCTCCATTTTTAAAGGGATTCAAAATATCCCACGCTTTTAAAACCAACCGCCTCTCCCTCCCCCAACGGGGCCTTGTGGTCAGCCGCGGTCACACCAGAAGGCAGTTCGGGGACGTCCGAAGCCTTTTCCCTCATATCCCTTTTGGTTTCGCCTCGCTCGCGAACACCAGAAAGGGGTGAAGATCCAGCTGCTAGCTTGTGGTGTGAGCCAAGAATTTCCACGGATATTTCTGTGAGACGGAGGTGTCCATTTTACTGACTTTAAGAAAAAAAACATCTAGCGAACATAAATTTCAAGGAAATTAGCGCAAGAAACGAGGCATTAAAACTCCACCTTTTTGAGGAACATGAAGACCCATTTCCTTACAATTAAGGTGATTGAACTTCGATCTCAGCATTATTTAGCCAATGACTAAAAAAATAGGTTACGTGCCTGCATCTTATTGCTATAACGATTATAATGCTATGGAAAACAGAAAACCTGGGCTCGTAAAAAAATTTTTTTTCTAAATGATATTTCCAGAAAATTGGGGCAATTTCTTGAGGCCATCTATTGATGAAGGTTGGTTGGAGGAGAATGTACCGAAATCTTCATGAAAATTTCATTGATTTTAATTCTAAAAACCTGCATGAACCTCTTTTCTTTTTCTTCATCGTGCGATCACCTGGATTTGGTTCGAATTCTTTCTGACTGAGAGCCGAGGAATACTGAAATGAATGAAAATCAGATACGATGATCCACTTTCTACATGAGTGATTTTTTTACCAATCCAAATCACTATCTTTCTCGCGATATAACTGTCTAAATGAAAACTTTGGTCGGCAGAACTTGATTTTAAGGCTGGATTCTAGTTCTAAACTGGATCGCGCTCATTTAAAAATTCCTTTGGTGTGGTTACCGGCGTAGATCGTTCGACTTCGGCTCTATTCAAACTGTTTGAATAAAAAAAACTTTGCTATTTTCATGGCTCAATACATTTCCATATCCATTTACCAAGGCCAATTAGGTGGCAGCTACGAAAACTCCATGTATATGTTTTCTTAAATCCGGTAACCAGAAAAAAACAAAATATGCAGCGATTGGTATCAATATCTCTCGTTTTTTAACTTCTGCCTGCCGCACCATATCAAAATTCAGTATACCTTCAGCGTCAATGCAATCGAAAACTGTTTTAATATCCTGTCAGCATTAATATCTCTAGGCTAAATATTTTAGGTGTGAAAAATTACGACGACAAAGTCTTAAAACCTTACCACACATTGTACACCTTTAATGTGCAACTTAAAGATTTTATAGTTTCCTTAACAACATAATTACATGGAACTCTATTCATACAAAGTACATGAAAATACACTTGGTTATCAATTACATCGGATTTAGTCATAATCATCCATCAATAACATCAGGCCTTTACAAAATGTGTTCCTTCCTTGAAATAGATCAAGTTCACTACAATATTTGTTACATTTACATAATTTAAATAAAAATAATTGGGTCTCAAATGTAAATCTGAAGCATTATAATGTATAATTTTCGAGCAATACTGGCCTTCACCATGTTTATAATGATAAATTAGTTCATAGAACTTTTAAAATGTCTTCCATGGAACCAGCCATGCTATGTCTACAGCAGGAGAGTTTATAAAATAGAAAGAGGTGTTTCTTACATTCCCAAAAACATTTTCTGTTTAGAAAAAGATGGGCCTGGAAGGAGGGTTTGAAGTGGGTGTGAGAACTCAGCGGGTGACACGGAGAAAGCTATGGAAGATCTGGTAGCAGATGTAGAAACTGGGATTTCGGCTGGCGGCAGCGGGGACCAAAAGGGCCCAACCGTAAAGCATTGTGAACGCCTCGCCGCGGCGCGCCGCTGAAAAACTATTCCAGGCACTTCAAGAAATAGGAGATCCGATTCTGACAATGAGTATTAAAGCACGGTCAACCACCGTCATGGGATGTCGATGGTCAACAATCGTCACCGATGGCAAATGAACCAGGTTTTGCTTCGAATGTCAAAAATTGACAATTTCCTATCGTAAAAAGACGGAATAAAAACCACCGCTTCAATATTTTAAATTTGCTGACTATCGATTGCCATCCATTAGTTGGGGATAATCCTTGGCGTAAAAATAGACATACCTATCGTGTACTTAAAAGGTATATTTGATATTTGACAATTTCTTTTCGCATATATACGGACTATCAAGCACCGTTTGACTGAATTGGCTGAAAATGATAGCCATCGATTGAGTAAGGAAATCTTACAATCACTGAACGATTTGATGATCAAATTTTCCGTCGAAAAGTATTAACAGAGTAACAATTTGCGCAAAAGTAGCCACAGCTATCGATAATTTAATATATTTTACAATTTCTCATCGAATATAGACGGACGGGCTATCAAGACCCACTAGATTATTTCAAATTTGCTGAAAATGATAGCCTTCGATTGAGTAAGGAAAATTAACAATCAGTAAACGATCTATGAACAATGACTTCGTCGAAATTTAATAAAATTAATAGAAGATCAGCAATTGGCGTAAAAAATAGCAAGATGTATCGAGAATTTAATAATATTTCCTCGATGGATCAAGTTTTCGACAATCGCTTCGATGATTCGAGCCATCTATACCAAGATTTTTTTTCTAATACGTGGAGTTATTTCTTTCATACCCAGAGCCAAATTTTGGGGAGATGCTTGGGTTTGAAAACACAGCGGGTGACGAGAGGAAAGCTGTTGAGGACCCGGTAGCAGATGCAAGGAGCTGGGAATTCGGCTGGTGGGAACGGTTGGCTACTGGCGCCCGGGGCCTAACAGAAGAGCATTGTGGACACCGCAGGGTTCCAATCCAAAGGCTTCCGGCCGGGACGGGAGGGTGGGAATATTGGGGCAGAAGAGGATGGGAGAACGCAGCAAAGCCTGATGGGAAGGGCGTTGATGTGGTGCAAGCATGGTGTGAGGTTCGTATACGAAAGAGAAAACGGCTGGTATAAGGAATAGGCCGAGAGAGAAGGGGTTCGGAAGGGTTTGCCGGCGGACGGTGAAGGCGTCGCCGGCATCCGATGAGGGTTGACGTGGGAAAAAGTGCCCGGGGGAATTCTTTGAAGAGGGGGAGGAGAAATTACTCGTCACGATTCGCAGCACGTTTTGTTAAACTCCTCCTTCCTCCTCACAATCACCGTCGCTTTCATACAAAAACCTTTTGTTGTGTACCCGCGGACATCAGCAGCCGTCATCCCTACACAGCTGGAATCTATTTTCTTATCTAACCTTCATATTGTTTTCCACCTTCCTCATTACTAATAAGCCTATATACCTGTAGTTATGTAAACTATTCAGATTATTATATTACTGGGAAAACGCCAAAATTTATGTTCAACTTTTTGGTTTCAGTAATCATTTAGAGCAAAAATCAATCCTCATACTAATAAGACCATCTAGTGACATCAACTACCCAGATAATTGTATTACTGGGAAAACGCCAAATTTTATGTTCAACTTTTTTGTTTTCAGTAATCATTACCCACACCAGGGCTGCCGACTTATAAAAAAATATTGGGGGGCCCATACTGGTGTCATGCCCGGGGAAATTTGATAAATAGCGAGTTTTAAAGTTTTTAAAAATCATTTTAGAAGTCATATGATCAACAATAGAACCCGGAAAAGTCGACTCTCGATAACTCAGCACCCCGGGGAAAATCGACAAGCCTGACACATCTTTTCCTCCCCCACATAAGAATTTTTGAGGGGGCTCGGGCCCCCTCAGGCCCTATGGAGTCGACGCCACTGACTTGCACCATGCATTCCACATTACTAATAAGGTTAACTAGTGATATAAACTACCCAGATCATTACATTATTTGGAAAACGCCAAAATTTATGCTCAACTAGATATTTTTGGCTTTCGTAATCACAGCCCGCAACATGTACATCGATCGGTTAAATATAGCAGTGAGGGGAAAAGAAATGCTGTTTGAATTAAGGGGGGCTTTCACATAAGCTTATGCCTAATATGCATGTACTTTTTATTTTATCTGTAACTGAGCTAATTGAGCATTTATAATGTAACAAATAGACGCCTGGGCATCCTTTTGAGAATATTTATGACATCACATATGCCTTAGAATTACTGCTTGTTGCTACAAGTCATTTCATTACAAACGCGTACCATGATTTTCGGAAAATATCCAGTCATAAATACAAACATCTGGGTATATACACGACTCACATAACCTCCAAGGTGTTAGTTACATATAATTGTAAACTTAAAAAAATCTACCACAGTGGAGAAAAGTAGACATACTTGAGGCGATTGTTAATGAAATACAAAGCAGAGTAGTATTTTTAAGGTTTTAAGTACTGATTAACATTCCCATATTAATTTCTCGTTTTGGTGATACAGCACGTCAGTTTCTAAGGACATATGAAGAAATACAATGAAAAAGAAGCAGATTTACATTTGAAAAACACCGGAGAAAAAAGTAATTGGTGCCGACGGGAGAATAATAAAAAAGTGAAAGCGGGTTAAATAGGTACAGAAGCGAGGCGTTTCCATAATCCGGCAGACCTCCTTTGAATGGATA
Organism: Ischnura elegans; assembly: GCF_921293095.1. Classification (NCBI taxonomy): domain Eukaryota; kingdom Metazoa; phylum Arthropoda; class Insecta; order Odonata; family Coenagrionidae; genus Ischnura; species Ischnura elegans. The sequence continues at coordinate 73,063,975 of NC_060257.1, forward strand.
AAGAGATTACGCCGGGAAATATGTGCGTGGGTGAAAGTTCCTTTTCTCGTTTTTGTTCGGATATGCTCCCTCAGATGCTCTTATTATTTTACTAATGTCGGCAATGGGAACTGATATAAGATTAGCCAACGCAAAGAGTGGTTCAGTCTATTTTATACTATCCTACCGTGAGTAACAATTTTACCTGGTTCCTTATACCAATGTACCGTCTTGAATACCATGAAAATAATTATACTTTCTTATTTTATTTCGGTAAAAGGCAAATAATATTGCAGTTCTTAAGATGATTGGAAAATAAATAGGAGGAAGGAATTACATTTTTCAACTTGATGGAATATGAGGTACATATTCATGGAATATGATTTCAAAAACATTACTTTTAGTTCATTGCAATTATTATATTTTTAAATCTAAGGAAAAAACACGATGAAGAAAAGCGTGATGATAGAGTCTGTAGACGGTTTACATTTACCTAAAAAAATGTTCACGATGAATCGAATGTATAACATATTAAAAGGAGCCACCACATCCTTGGTAATTCACTGTAGATACGAATTCAAGACTAACTGAAGAAAAGATACATAGCAACCGAAAATGTGTAAATCCTTGATGAAGAGATAAACATATCAAGCATAAAGATCACTTTGAAACAGCAATATTATTTTGCTTATCCTTGATTAAGAGTACAACTTGAAAAGGCTACAGCAGCGTTTTCACAACACTTAGTTCACTTTGCTTGTTTACGAAAATAAGTCAAGACACATCACTTTTGCCTCCTCACAACAATTTCTCATATGATTGAATAAGCAATTAAACCAATGACTGGACCATTTATTTTTCCACATGGTCAAGCATTTAACTTTACTACTCGACCAACGTAAAAATGAGCTTCCATAGGTTGGGCATAGGTCATGTTAGCTACGCACTTTTCGAAAGGTGCATAATCAGGTTTAAAATGTAAAAGCACAGTCATCGCGAATGTTTGACATTTCCCGATATGGAAACTGCTCGAGACGTTTTTCGTGACGAAAGAACCGTCAAAGGTAACAACTATTAGGTGGATTTCATGCTGTTTTGAGATACGAAGTATTTAAAGGAGTAAAAAAAGTGGAGGTTATTACGATTTCTCATTAAATAAGCGATGAGTAACGAAATATCAGCCATACGCAGAATGTCAACTGTAAATTAAGTGTACTGTAAACTGAATGGAGAAGTTATGATCTCAGATAGAATGTGCTCACAGAAATACTAGCATTTACGGGTCGTTAAGATTCAGTAAACAATCTAACTCCAATTATCCAAACCGCCAGCATCCTGTATTAGTAATTATTAGCCTACATGCTGTACTCCAACTAAACGATGCTCACTAGTGCCCTCGAAAGTCAATTGACGCGATATTTCTCCGCACTTTTACCTTAATATCCGTGAAATCGAAGAAAATTCCGGTCTTGGTGGCGCTGCGGTAAAGTCCTCACCTGCCAAACCACAGGTCGTCGGTTCGAGTCCCGCTAGAGTAGATTACCTCTAGATTATCCAGAGCATGGATGTCTGTGGTCTTCCAACGTTGACATTCCGTAGATTACCATGTTTTAAAGGTCTTAAATGTGCTTTTTTTCGGGACTGCGAAGATGAATAAAATTCACAAATGATCAACATCGCATTATGTGCGTCGTACGTCATAAACCAGGTGCGCAAACTCTGACATGGACTACTTTTCTTTACAGCTGACTTGCCTGTTTGAGAATAACTTTAGCCTGGACTCATTTTAATGAAAACACACGGAAGCAGCCCCGGATATTTTAAAATGAATTATTACGGTAAGGAGGCCAGTTTCTTGATATACAGGTCGTTTGAAAAATGGGAGACCTTATGAGGAACTGGAAAGGTTAATCCGTGACATTTCTCACGGTCTGAATCTGAATGCTCTCTTTATAAATCTCAGCGAGAACTTGAAGGAAGACGATTAAGGTGGACAATGGTGGCTTAGAAATATGGTTAAAATTTTTATTTCATCCAATCTTATGAAATTTTAGGATGTTAACGCGTTTAGCCAATCTTCCACAGCAAAAATTACTTCCTTAATAAATTATATTCATAACGTTGCACGTACCTAGTAGGCACTCTTGATTCACTGAGAATATGAATCTATTTCCCTAGCACGTTGAAATGGTGCTTTCACCAAGGTTTATGCACTTCTTTAATATTCCAGTTTCCATTTGATTCGTCGCACTAAATTGCAAAATTTCAGTGTGTATACGTTTACGCAATATATATCACAAATATTTTTCCACATAGTAAATGGCTTTCAACTCGAAATTTTCGCTCAATTCGAAAAAAATCAGCAATCATAAAATGTGAGGATTTAGAGCAGTATTAGTTTAAAAACTGTTTTACGTGGACCTTAACTATACTCCATCTTTCTCGGGCGCTTTCATGTTAAAAGGCACACTACGATCGATGTTAGGAATACCAAAATAACTGAAACTAATAACTAGCTCGAGGAATAGCACCTGACCCAATCTCTTAAATAAAAGTGTTTATAATTTCATATAATACACTATACTATGCATACTATCTCTACGTGAAACGGCTTCATGATTAAAATGCATATCAAGATGACCAAAATAATACTTTAAAACTTTTTAAATATCTTCTTCAAGACCTCTGCCTTCTACCGTAACATCAGAGGCTATCCTACAAATACTCGTGTAATTAAGCCCAAGCATATCATTCAGAACTTTTACTCGTCATTCATTTCATTATATAAAAACTCCAAAAATCCTTCATTTAAGACAATTAAGCTCCCATGTAGCACTAAGGTCAACTTCTAATTACATCTGAAATGACACTATTAGGAAAAAGACAAGATTTTTCCCCTCAATTCAACGGTAATTAAAATTAATACTCTCCCCGTTGGAGGAGGCTTTTCTCCCACAACCTTGTCGGAACATGGACAAAAATTAGGACCCAGAAGTACAAAAAAAAACTCCAAAAATTTTAATGAGGAAGTATGAGGCGGGAACCCAAAATGTAGTGGGAAGCGCCATTTGACGGAAAAACGTGGAGTCGAGTAGTTACCTCATTAAAAAGTCGCGAGCGACCTTTTCCCTCTGACGTATTCTTCCTCATCTTGAGGGCGCTCGTCAGGAACTAACGGTCCGAAGAGAACGACACGCTGCCTACGTAAAGGACTCGACGTTCACACGAGGAGGAAGAATGTGTACTACGAGAAGCGGAAGCAATCTTGAGAAATGTATTCAAATGGGATACCTTAACCAACAGCGGTGAGTTTGCCTCGCGGCTGAGCGCGTACAATTCGACTGAACACTTCACCTTGATACACGTTTAGGGTGGTCAGAAATTCATTGTTACGCTACCATGGACATTATGGAGTAAATTTATTAATTTATATATTTCTAACTTCCCCGTAAACAGCACATAGAAGCCTTCGCAACGGAGGAATTAACAAAGCACACCACGAACATCCATGCCCTGAATAGTAACAACCTAACCAGGCGGGATTCGAACCCACGAACTACGGTTTGGCATGCAAGGGCTCTACCCCACCACCACCGAGGCCTGCAAGTTATTCTTAACAACAAATGACTTATTTTTTTGAAGTGAAAACTTCTTATGTCGCGCTGAGCACTTTTGTAGATGGGTGAAAGGCATTGGACTCGCGTCACCGTCACCGTTACCGCTACTACATATGTGTATAATTGTGTATATTCTGCATATAAACAATATACTCCCTATATACATAGTAATTGCGGAGGGGTACAAACCACTAGACTCGCATCACCGTCACCAGTCCATACTCGTGCAGGTGAGTGTACTATATGCTAGAATAGCGAAGGTTAGTACAATGCAACTCAATTTCTTTTAATACGTTCAATTTGAGTAGCTTATTCGAATGTTGCGCCATAAAATTAATTTATAAATGCGAAGTGTTTACAATTATATATTGTAGAAACATAAACATTAGAAATTATTCCTTAAATTCAAAAATGCTTACGCTTTTTCAAGTTTTCACTTCTGCCGGCACTCCCGGAGTGCAGCTTTTTTCTCAGCTGCACCCTAGCTATTTGCGATTGAAGTTAGCCAATAAGAGCGCAGCGCGTCGCGGCCGAATGTGAACGTCCTTTGAGAGTTGGTGTCTACAAACCGAAAGTGGTTTCGAAGCAACGGCCGGACAAAGCGAAAAGATTGAAATTTACTCCCGAACCAATTCGAACACAGGTATTTCAGTAGCGAAAGCCGCAAGAAGCGAGACTTCCAGTCCGAAGATTTTCGGTTCCATTGGTGCTCGAAGTTGCCGGAGTGAATTTCGGTCAAGGAATGAGATGTACCTTACCTTTTGATAATGGCCCTGTTTTCAGCCGAGTCGATTTTTGTCCGCGAGAGAAAAAAATTCCTCCACTTATAAGTTCGGCAAAGAATCTCTCTCTTATCAAATGATAAAAGGGGGAAAGAGAACTTGAGGTGACCGCAGAGCTACTACGTGTCCGTCTCCGTGAGGAATGCTTCATAATAAACGGGTCGGCTCGCGTGAGAAAAACGTGTGTTGGTCGAGCGGATTGTTGGAGGGGATGGGTCGCTGGTGGTGGGGGCAAGGCCTTTCGTAGCCGATGACTCCCTCCGGGAAGGTCGCCGTAGATATACGCGTCTTGGAGGAGGAGAAGGAATCGCTGTGGGAAAAGAAAGGAGCGAGTTTTTTAAGGAATGGGATGGAGGGGGCGGCTGGGTCGGGCCGACCCAATAGTTGACAGCCGTGCGAAGCGGGACAATCCGAAACCAGAGGATTTAAACATAACCCGTGTAGTGGGCCTCACGTTTCCGGTTCTTCAACTGTTTCCCCCGACCGGCGAGACAAGTTGATTCGATTCTTGTTTCTCAATTCGTTCCGCTTGGCGCACCTACGAAGTACGTTCGGAATTTCATTCAATTATTTTTATTTTATTCACTAACTTTTAATTTTACTTATTTTCATTAAATTTATTTAATTTTATTTTATATATCTTTAATTTATCTATTTGTGTTTGATTTATTCATTCAGATACCTCCAAGTACAGCACATATTTGCCATTTTATATCGGGGGGTTCAACAACATTAATAATTACACGTGAACGAACAGCCATGCCCTGGATAACCGCAACCTACCCAGATGGGACTCGAACCCGCGACCTCTTGGTTTGTAGGCGCTTTTTTATTGCGCCTTCGCACGCACGTCAGATTGCGCAATTCCGTGTACCGTGTAAAACGGCCTTTACACGACGCAATTTTGACTGCGCCTTCGTACACCGGTCAGCTTCTGTAAGTACGTGCCCCTTGTGAAACGGCCTTAAAAGCGATTAAGAGTACGCAGTCGGGTGATAGTACATAGAGACTTTTCAGGCTGTTGGCAACCCTGCAGGAAATTTTAGCTGTGTCGTTTTAGTTGGCCTATAATGCCAGACGATCACGCCATACTGCCGTCAAAATCTTGCATTTCGATTGGATTTTACAAGATAAAATAAGCTTTATTACTTTCGATTATCGCTTTTGTAATCTCATGCATAAGAGTTTCAGTATTCTAATTTAGACTTATGTTATTTTATTTAAAACTATGTAAAAGGACATTATTTTAGCTATAAAATCCCATAGTTACAACTAGAAACTATCTCAAAAAACTCTACTAAGGAAAATATTTATTATGGCTGATTTTGAATCCTCAACTTTGATAATGAAAGAAGGCATGGATAAAACAAAGTATAAGCTGAGTTCGATACAAGAAAGAAACCAATTTGTGAACCTCTTCGGGTTAGATATATTTAATCATATTATTGACATCCTTTACGGAGATATTTCACAGCAGTCCCAACCATCGCCGTTACGGTCATCAATGGCCGCTGGGATTTTGATTGAAAAGGCAATAGGCATGGATTTTCAATTATGTTCAAAATAATTGTAATAGAATCCGCACCCCATCCTGCGTATAAAATTTCTGATGCTTGAATGGCATAATGGAGGTTATTTGTAAACGTCTCGCGCCAGGATAGGAACCCAATTTCACGAGCTTGCAAGTCGTCACTAGTTATAACCATTTTTAGATATTTACGTTGACTAATATTATAAAAACCTTCTATCCAATAAATAATTTCATTAGTTTAAAGAAGAGTTAATAAGGAAAAACAAGAATTCACAAAAGAGGTAAAAAATAATGAAATAAATATAATAAAAAATAATAAATCAATCCATTAATTTAAAGAAGAAGTGAACAAGAAAGAATAACCAAGGTAACAAGGCAAAAAATATTAGAAAACGCGAAATAATCACTACTTAACCGGAGTAATTTTCGACGGACTCAAATAAAACGGAAGGAAATGAAATCAAATCAAAAAGAGTGAGACGGGAGCGTGCGTGGAGTGATTTGAGAACAGGGTGATATTTTTTTTTAAAGTGGTCAATCTAGGGAAACAGGGCGGGACCTTGCAAGAGTGTAGACATGCAACCACCCAAGAGAAGGGAGCAGAACCCTTCGGCACCCATCCGGCAGCCCAGAGAACCTTCCGCTAACAAGATGAAGAGGGAACTCCGCCACGCCCACTTTACGGTAGTAGCATCCTCTTCACCCATCGGTCGTGGGGCCGAAATCAACCCTAGTCGTATGGCAAAACTTTGGTCCCAGTCGACATCCGACACCCAGTGAGGGAGCTGAAGGAAGACGGAGTTGCGCAAAGGAAGCCGGAGTCCGATGCCTCACTACCTCCAGCAACGCAATAGGCCTTTCCCACGACCACCTCTTTCTTCGCTCCACGCCATAAAAAAGGTTAACTAACCTTTTGTTGTAATTCTAGAGATGTTTGATGGCTTAGGAAGCTCCTATTTCTCATCACGCACCATAGTGGTCGGGAGACATAAAAAGTGGGGCAAAAGTGTAAAAAAAGAACATTATAAAGAGTACGGAAGGGAGAATTATCATGGAGTTAATGTGATGGCGTTTCATTCTAACTAGGCCTTTTGATAAATGATGCACTCAATTTAAAAATGTATAAGTTAATTAGAAGAAAAAAACTGAATACTATAAAGGGAAACAAAGAGAGAATTATCAGGGTGTTAATGTGATGACGTTTCATAATAATACGATCATTTGATAATTATTGCACATGATTTAAAAAATCATGAGCCATGTCAATAAGAAGAAAGAAAACGGTAAAAACGACTTTAAATATCACTTGGAGTGGCGCTATCTTTATATCTGAAGATAAAAAAATGTAGAAACCCAGGTATTGAAAATAAAAATAATGATAAATTCAAGATTACCTACTTGCCGTCAGATTTTATTCTGCCTATCTGGCTCTTATGCACGATACCAAAATAAAACTAGAAAAAAAACAATTCGTAAATGATTGAATATAACTTTTAAACAAGTCATAAATGGCTTCACTGTGTAAAACTGTTTATTAAAAAACTGGGATCAAAGATAAACTTCGCAAATTCTACAATAATTATCATGCATATCCATGGGTGACGGAAAGTTCGAATTTTATTCTAGCGTAATCATTATATTTTTACCTGAGATTTTGTCATTATGTTACCGCCACCTAGAGATTTCAATAAAAAATGTAAACATTACTTAACGAGAATTTCACTGAGCAGTCATTCAATTTTTACTTAGCAACAGATTTTCCAATCGATACGAAAATATATTGAACCTTGAAAGTGATCGAAGTCGTTTTGCGGCAGATTGATTCCCAGGACCATTAACACTTCTTCACGCTATTTGGCCACAGCGCAGCATATTTCACGGTAGGTGTGAAAGACATAAGGGTAAACATCTGCGCCGTTGATGTCCCATGACTCGTCGTGGTAACCGATTCACAACGCCTTTCAGGTATATAAGACGGCTATGAGGAACCAGCGCCACTTCACTCATACTGCAGCTCACTGGGGCTTCCTTATTCGGTCAACATCTATTAACGCTTCATTCGAAACCCATTAACAATATCTAAGCCAACCGCTGTCATTGACAGATATTCAATCCCATTATACGCTGTCCAACTGATTGTAGGTGTGACAAACGATGCATGCTTTACAGCGCATTCAGACGGAAACGTCGAATGATCAAGCAAGGCGATATGTCACGAAGTCATTTTTCATCGTATCTACGTAACTTATGTCCCTCGACCAAGACTTTAACAGGAGAAAAGGATTAAAACGGTAAATAGCTATAAAATTCGGAGAAAAATGGTGATTAATGCCACAAAAGATTCATTGCGAAATGATGACACACGGTAAAATATTAAACTGTGTCATTTCATCGGAGGAATGGCCGAAATAAGATATGAAAGGTACCTGCCAGGCTGGAAAACAGTCATCACACGAACAATTATGAATTTTAATTATTGGAAAAACGATGCATATAAAAAAGTTATATGCATGAAGCAAATAGAAAAATTGACTAGGGTCGTGGTTGATATTTTGCTGAATGAACTATAGTGTTGCAAGGAATGTTTCAAAGAAATTTCATTTTAACACGTCAAGTAGGTAAAAACTGGAAGAACCTTTCATTCTTGGAAATTGCACCGCAATTGTAAATTTAGTCCACGGCTTTTCCCATATTTTGGGAATACCAATTTCAAAAAAATCTTAAGGCACGAAAACTGAGCTCTCCAGGGAAGATTTAGCTGGCAGGTATAACAGTGACGTGCAAGTATTCTTCCATCCGATTATGGTTCTGCAAAAAACACGTCACAATACAAAGGATTAGAGGGATTCCGGAAAACAATTGAAAAATGGCACGCGTAAAGGCCAGCGACGGAAGCGGTTATCTTGAATAAGGTGAGGAAGTGGTAGGAAGCCCCAAGGAGGGCTGGGAGACTTCTTAATGTAATTGGGTGAAGGTCACAGGGAAAATACTACATGAATATGCATCACCTTAGCATCTTTCTTGGATTCAAAAATCTCTTTCATTTCTTGAGTTAAAGAGCAGGCAAACTATGCTGAATTTTCGAGTTATAATTGAAGCAAATACTGACACAGCTCTTGAATCAAAGGAGTAAAAAAAAAAAATTGATTGCAGTTGCCTGAAGCAAAAGAAAATTTTCCTCTGCATAAAAGGCGGAGTATTTCGCAAGTGCAAAAGAATATGCGTGATGGGTACGTAACGCCTTAGTAGATTAAATAATTGATCCTATATGGGGTGACTTCACAGGAGTTCAAATAATATCGTTACGGTCATCCATGTCCACTGGGAGTTTGATTGAAATGGCTATAGGCATGAATTTTCATTTATATTCAAAACAACAATAAAATTTACATCCCAAAGGTGGTAATTAAGTCCTAGTACGAAATTCCTAGTATTCGAATGACATAAAGGAGGTTGATTGGTTGACACGAGTACCCAGCGCTAACGCGGGTGTCCTGGTTCGTGCCTAGTGTATACTTTTAGGAGAAATAAATTTGTTAGGCAGTTTTTTTTTACTTTTTTGATACTTAAAGCGACTGAGATTCGTCTAATTACGCCTGGGTTGATATGTTAATACGTAAAATTATAATAGAAGATAGAGACACACGGACAGCTATGTATTCTAAAGCTGAATGAACTGGCAGATAAGAAGTTAAAAGCAAATAAAGAGAAAAAAATACTCTTTACTTCCGCAAGGAATACATTTCAAAACTAGAGAAAAGTTAGGAAAGGGTAAATATTCGATTATTTTGCCATGATCATAAATATACAAATGGGAGAAGGTTACAAGTATATCAGCTCCACAGATTCTCGACTTCTGTTCTGGTTTATATTTTTCAAGTGCCGAAAATTTCCTTTAAAACATTTCTTACTGAACCGTATGATGTGCCCAACCTATTTTACTCTATTTTATATTTTTATAGTACACATTTCAGTGTATTTTCAATATTTAAATAATAAATTGTCCTCGATTTTCCTTCCATATATTTGCCTATCTGTGTTTCAAATAACTATTCCTATTTGCTTTATTGTTCTTAGTATGCATGTCTTCTATCTGAAGGATGTCTATTGTTGTACATTGGATAATTGTGCAATACATTTCATTTGTAATATCATGTGTAAGCTTAAGCCCGTGAAATATGTTACGCAAAGAAAATGACAAACTAACTCAGGTAATGAAAACCTGTCAGCTATGATGGCGGAATAAAAAAATCCTTTTGTAATATCGGTAAAGAAAGAAAATGAATGACAAATACTCGACCCGATTCCTCGTGGCCGTAAAATTTCGACTGTATACCAGAACAGGTTCATCTTGATCAACACGAAATTCTTTCCATGCGGTCGACGCCGCAGGCTACCCTGATCCAGGTGCGACTCTTGAATACGCTTTTGAAAACCCCGTCTCGTTACTCGGATCTTGCAAAATCAGAGTGTTTCAGAAGTGTGAAACACGAGTGGCCGCGTGGTCTTTGAAAACGAAACCGGTAAGCAAAGTCGGCTTCGGCGCCATGGCGGGGATACCAGACCGCGGAAACGGGGTCGACATATATCTTTTACTCCATTTCAACGTGATGCAAAGGACTGAATCATTTGCTCAAGATGTAGCTGATGGAAGATAGAAGGCAAACACAGAACAAAGTAATGAGGCCGTGGGAATAGCAAATCGTGTCAGGAGGTCGTGTGATCACAGGAATTTGTGCACAATAAAATGTCTACATCTTCTAATGAGTTGTCTCGCACATTTCCTAAGTAATCAACGCATGTTACAGATATTTTCTTATCGTATTTCAGTTTGAATAAAGCGTTTTACTGACTTTATACGTCGTATCCTACATATTTTCTAGCTTTTCTATATAATAAATTAGCGGTATGTTTAGACGTAGAAATGTACTCCTCTAAAATCTAAACGTGGTGCAAATGACGCCCTAATTTTACTTGGCTACGCAAACAAATAATTAATTTTATCGTAGATTTTTTGTACAAGCGCAGTAGAACCAACCAAAATGATGTTGAAACTGAGAATATTTATAAGTATTTCCTTTTTTTCTTGGGGGCATACACGTACGATCTCTTCCAAATGATTTTAGTTCTCGATCGATTTTGTTTTCATTGCATATACATTTTCCCCTTACAATAAGACCTAATCAGAGTTGTATGTGTTAAATACTGTAATAAGAGAAAGTGGAACTTTTTAAGTAATGAAATCACCATTTCATCAAATTCATGCAATATAAGCGCCTCCTCCTAACTGCGTCATTCCAGCATGTCTCGTAGTTACAGACTCGCTGAGATATCTTTCTCACTTCTGTTCAAAAGAGTGAGGAAGGGAGTCTTGGGGGAGAATTGTGGAAAAGACAGCAGTCCTCCATTTGGGTCAGACGGAGAGTCACTGCCATCTATCATCGTGGCGGCAACTCCCACGCGACGCAACAATGATGGCGTCGAAACAAAGGAACGCAAGCTGGCGCACAAATAGGAGGGGGAAGTGACGAGGGAACGAAATGCCCTTATTTCCTCGCTTTTCCTTAGGAAACAATTATAGCGCGATAATAGCACAAAGATATGCCGCTGAAAAGTGATGCTATTTTATTTTTTTGTCCCCGACGTTTCTACGCCACAGTTCCCACCAGGAGTCATCAGAGTGGAGACAATTATTCTTCACTATTCCACTCGCAAACTGTGAATCCTATGTATGACTAACTGAAATGGTTACAAAATTGAAAATATTTATTAGTATTTCCTCTTTCCTGTGAGCACAAATTCTTACACTATCTTCCAAATATTTTTTTTTCTTGAATAATGCTTGAATAATCTTAATGTGGTTCAAGTAACGCCCTAATTTTACTCAGATACGTGAACAAATAATTATATTTATCGAAATTTTTTGTACGAGCGCAGTAGAACCAACTAAAATGGTGTTAAAACTGAGAATATTTATAAGTATTGCCTCTCTTCCTTGGGATCATACAATTACGATACCTTCCAAATAATTTTAGCTCTTGGATTCAAGTGAGTTGACCGACGATTGATTTCGTTTTTATTGCATTAAAATTTTCCCCATTAAGAACTAAGTATACTTACATGTGTTACATGGAGCACAGATACACAGAAGTAAGTGGTATCGATGAACTCGAACCTTGTGGTAAGGCAGGGAATTTTACTGCTGAATTTCGAGAAATAATGGATAGTACATATAATAATTCATCATCATAAGCCAACAATTCTGAGATTGGTCTGATCCAGCTCTCCATTCCACTATCCCATCCGCGAACCTTTTCATTTAAGATACATGAAACTTAAGTCGTATTCACACCTATCTATTCCGTGATATTTTCACAAGATTTATCTGTGATTTTGGCTGCACAGTAGGAATTATTACAATCCTAAGATTGGTATAATCAGGCACTCCAGTCCATCTTTTCCATCGCATATGTCTTCCATACTTCTGTCCTGTGTTCTCTATCTGGTCCAAGCATTTATATTCTGGTCCACCTCGGCGGAAGTTTCCGTTCGATTTTACGTCCATTATGTCCTTTGCGTATTTTTATGTTTTAAGACATGTCCTATTCACCTAAAAGAGTAGGTATATATCACCAATAACTCAAATGAATATACGTCTTGTAACAATTATGTTTTCATACTTAAGAATCATTACCTGTCTAAAGGAAACGTATGAGAGAAACCTGATTAATACAAATTACTGGTATCGAAGAAATTAAACCTGGTAATTCATAATCCCACTGTTCTTCCCTCGTACTGCTTACTAGGACAGGGAATTTTAAAGCTGCATTTCGAGAAACAATTAATAGAAATTCATCATCATAAGTCAAAAATCCTGATATTGGTCTGATGTAGCTCTCCAATCCTCTCGTCCTATCCGCTAGCCTCTTCATAGTGACGTATTTCTTCTCTTTTACGTCCGTCATAACCTGCACTATGCAACTCATTATGGGCCGTACTTTGCCCTTATCCTCTTACATCTGTTCTTCCACAATTATTTTCACCAGACAATCATGCCTCCTAAAGTAGCCAACTAAGTTTTCACGTATTCTCCCTAACGATAGTAATTATTTTCATATTCAAATCTAATGTGAAATTCGAAAAATCGTGTGGTAACCTTAAACTTGACTTAAATATTCCAAATATTCGGTAGATCGGAAATATTTTGAGGAAATATAATTTGCCAACGATGCAATCACAGTTGCAAAACTATGCAAAGAGGATGTTGTGTAACCCTAGGCTCGTAAAATGAGATTCATATGAGATAAAAAGAAGTGATCCATCTCGGTGCCTTGCCTCACCATTCAGCCTTGTGATATATTCACTCCGAACTGAAAAATAATCGGAGATGCACCGGGTAAATCAATTATGCGTGCAACACTTCAGATTCATCGCTTTGATTCACAATGGAGAGGAGCAAGGATGCTGAAGGATGCCTCAGCAACGCCGTAAACGACAGGTCACAGTCATGTTGAAGAGCCGCGTCACGTTCAAGAGGGAACGTGTCAAGTCCGACCGTGCATCACTAAGACGATGCACGTGTACGGAGAACGTCTCCCGTGATGGATATGCATGCACGTCACTCAAAGAGGAGGGCTCTCATGAGAAGGGCGTTGCCGGTGAATATGACGGGCGTTTTACAACCACGAGAGGGAATGATTCGTGGTGGTAGGATGGGAGGAATACTCTAGAGATCATATGAACACGGATATATGAGAATCATGAAACTATTAAGGCTGCTTCATAGAAATAACAGGGTACAATCAACCTTAGAAAGCACTTATAATGGTATTATTATTATTCTCATATTTTTTCACTAAATATTTTCAGTTATCCCGGAGTTTTTTATGTAAATAGTACGGGTTCTCACCTATGTTGATCTTTACTGTTGTGTTGAGTTAAGAAATTTTCTCGAGATCTGGCAAGTTGAAATTATAATGCAGATTGATGCATGTATTTTTATTTAAGTTGAGCATTGCCAAACTATTTTGTATTTGTTTTCGGATGATACCGATAGCAGAGATGACAATATTCGTCATAAAAAACTGTTCCATAGTTATTTATTTCTATTGGCAATTCTAGTTGCTTGCTCATTTTTCCGGCTATTGTCTTTCCGATGTTATGTGATAGTGGTACAGCATATATCAACTATATAACAAGTTTTATTTCTCTTGTTAATCCACATAATATCTGAATAATTCTTGACGACGGTTTATTGTTACTTTTTTCGAGTTTTTGCACTTTTTCGGCTGGTTTACACCAAAAGGAAGTATTCACTATCTTAAAGAAAAATTTAGATGAGGCTCGAATGTTATGGCAAAGGATTTATCCTATCTTACATTGTCCAAACACACCTGACCAAGGAATCTACTCGCAATCTGGCTAGTCTGTATTAAAACAGCTTTTTGCCCGTATATTTTTGAATTTCCAGGTTTTAGATTTTTTTAACCATTATGATAACACTACATCCGTAGAGATTTTAATGTGTAAAAACTGACTGCTTTAAATTTCCAAATATTTTTGGAATTTCTCTCTTTCCGTGAACTCAACTTATGACTTAGTAGCACTGCTACATCAACTATATTTGCTTTTTGATCTGATTTATGAATCAATAAAATGTCAGGTCTATTGTAATCTATGATTTTGTCTGTGAGCATCGGTTATTATTACTATTAGGTTTGCATGAAATATTTAAGAAGTATTCTGGCAGTCTCGCCTCCTACCATGGACTCCCCTCTTCAATTCAAAATAAGGCATACTCCTTTTCATTTTATCTAAAAATCCTGTTCTCTTCCTTTCTCTCCCTCGTTTACCCAACAATCTATCCTCTAACACTGTTATCAACATGCTCTCCCCGCGAAGAATTCGTTCCATCCATGAGTTCTGCTAAGTAATGAATGACCTATTTCGCCGTAAAATTAAATTCAATAGTTTATACGAGCAATATCTCTGCGTATTTTCTAAATAACAATCAGATACTTTAATTGGGAGCTGAACTCTCGACGTAACAAGGGTTTTACAAAATTAGTTCCGTCTCTCTCCACAGAGCAGCGCTTAGTCGACAATACAACTATTTATTACAACAAAAATTGTACAAAATTTGAATTTAAAACAGAAAAATTAGTATTATGAGCCAGAGGCTTTGAAATGGCTATTATTACATGGATTTTTATGTTTTTTTTTAAATTCTTACTAAAAGGCAGTTCCAGAGAATTTATATCCGAAGGGTTTGAGTATTCGTGCTGCTGGAGAAAGCGTAGTTAAGGAGACATCCCAGCGGTCTTCGTGTTCACAGGCCAGAGAATGGGTTTGGAGAAAAAGCAGCTGCTCGAGGAATTGCGAAACAGTTCCCACGTGGAAACAGGAAGTGGAATAATTGCATTTTAGGGCCATGCTTACGGAAATGACGTTACAAGGAATTTGAGAAATGAAATAGAATAAAATGACCTCGTTGTCTACCCTTCTCGTAGTTTTTGGTGGAAAATGATGAAAGGAGACAAAAGATTTGCAAGTATGAATAAGAAATAAAATCTGAGAACTGGGATGCCGTGCTATGAGCTATGATATTTGAGGAATTGGAGAAGGAGAACTTCCCAAATGAAAAGATTAAGACAAAATTAAAATATACTTAGGTATTGTAGTCAACGTTTAGGCTCGTCTTTAGGATTTACAAATGAATATTTGGCCACATCAGCGCCTTAACTGTGTCTAAGTGGCTAAAAAAAAACTTTTCCACCATGACGAAAAGAAATTTTGCTCCTAAGACCATTTTAGAATGGACGTTAAAATTAATTGTTTAAAATCCTCTCGTTAGCCGCGCTTTAAAAGGAATAAAATTGCCACAAGGTATGGGGCAGTTTATCAAACGATGAAGAAGGACCATCCATTCAGACAATATCAAAGCCTCCACCAATATTAGCCGCAGATGGAATTCGCTGCCTGATGAAGTTAAAGCAAGTAAATCCATCGCCAATTTTAAACGAAAAGTTTACGATTTGAAAGATTTCAACATGTTTAGATGAAAAGTGAAATTGATTGCTGTATCTTTTGGAATATAATCTATTATGTAATATTGTGTACCCATTCTTATTCACTCTATGTAATATTATGCACACATTTAAGCATGATGCATGAGTTTTATTTTTTAGTTCTTGATTTATCAATGTCTAAAAGACCAATGAGTCCACGAAAATAAATGTTTAATATTATTATTATTGCTGTACAGTTCCTCATGCTTCTTACGTGTAATGCCCATTATAGAATAGAGGAAGAGAGACCTTTGCAGACGTTTACGAAAATTATCAATGAATATTCAGCTAATAAATATTTAAAATGATGTTTCCTGGAGTTTAGGTCAATAAATTAAAAGTTAGCAGCCAACGTTTCGTTTTAATATTTAAAACATATTAAACATATATTATTAAACATATTTATATTAGATTTATTTTAGTATTTTATTTTATTTGTTTGTTTAAATATTTATAATAATGGAAAATTAAGTCATCATACTGACAGGGTTGCATAAACCGACTTACAGAAATGATATTCAATCTAGCACCTGGACAAGGTAGAAGGGCTACACCACATACAATCATTCTCTCTCCAAACACGTCTGAGGAAGTCCGAAGTGGCTCGTCCTTGAAAGGGGGAGAGCCTGGGTTTGACCCCCGCCCCCCTACCCGGCCTGCACCCCGGTCACGACTCACAACTCTTCCACCCCCACCGACTGGCATTGCCCACCTCCCAGCATCGTCGACCAGAGTCCCTTTGATTTTCCCCTCCGTCCCCGCCTAGTCTTCGGAGCGATCACGGCCCCCGTCTGACTGTCAGGATCGACCCCGCCCCCACCCGATATTCCTCCCCCACCTCACCTGCAGACTAACCCCTTCGAACAATCACACCGGCACGCATAATACACGAGGCATTCACCCTGTGCGGGGCCCATCGCAAAGCCTCCTCCACCATCTTCCTTCTCGCCAACTCCGTCACAGCCCACATGAAAAACCTGTCATGTTACCCATCAGAAAGCAAGCATCAATTAAATGGACCAATAAACAAAAGGCTAGAAGTGCAGTCCACAGCCAGGTTGACTCTACTGCGCCACTTGTCGTTGCCTTGTCGCCCACCATTGAGGCGCTGTTGCCTATTCAGGCCGTTTTACACGGGGCACGGAATTGCGCAGGTTAGAGCTGCATTAATTTCTACAATGGCGCGGAATTGCGCGAATGCATGAGCGAAATTAGAACAGGGGCTATTTTGCCGTCTCGCATGCACGCATTCTCGCATGTGTTCTAGCAATTCACCGCTTTACACGACGCAATTTTGATTGCGCCTTCGCACGTACGTCAGATTGCGCAATTCCGTGTACCGTGTAAAACGGCCTTTATAGTTTTGCACCAGTTGCTAGAGTTTTGCAAAGGATAACCCCTGCAGTGGGGAGACATAAATTTATAGTGGCTTTCCACTATTTGTCTCATGCTTTGTGGGCAGGCTGTTTTTGGTCCGTTTTTGCACGTTTCTTTTGCCCACAACTTTACGGAGTGTCAAGTTACAGAGCTTGGAACAAGTTTAAAATGAGCGCACAGAGATTCTGCGTCGAACGCAGCAAACCCCATCCCTGTAGCACTGGGTACGACTGAGATAGACCCTAAAGTGTGACTGCACAAAATACAGACTTACAGACACGCTACAAACTAAATATACATATAGATTTTGCAAAGACCACGTAGACTTTAAAGGAGTACAACGCGCTTCAACGATACTACGTCATCGTCAAGTATTCTGGCTTTTAAAAAAGTAAAATCCTTCACCTCACCTCACACCCATTCTCAGAAACCACAAAAAGGAAAATTCTACCTTATAAAAACTAGTGTATCTGATGATGACGCAGTAGCATTTGAACACGTTGCACTCAATTAGAAATCTAAGTGGACATTTAAAAAAAAATTCTTTATTAATCGTCGTAACATTTTCCACAACTTCTCACCTGACACCGTTGATATATAAAATACGCTTCACCCTTGATGTATCGGTCATATTATCTTTTTTCTTCCTGACACATTGATCAGTTAAAAAGTACGCTGTTATCTTGACAATATTGAGGGCATTTTGTGTAAACCCGTAATGACAGTAACCCGAAATTCAATCGTACGGGATGTAAGAATTGTTTCACGAAGTTTTAAACCTGAATAGCTGATTCAAGGGCGTACCAAGGATCATAGCTAGGGGGGGGGGGGGGGGGCAAATCATGGTTTAGGCGGGGGGGCAGGCCATGGGATGTATGAGATTATTTCCTTGAAAAAATAGATACATATTAGGTACATATCTTATACTAATATATATCATTTTTCGTGGGTTTAAAAAAAAATTGTTGAATACTTTCGTTTCAATTCAGTACTGATTTTGCTTAAAGACCTTTTGCGATTTTTGATTCTGGGGGGGAGGGGCAGCTTCCCCTCGCTGGGTACGCCCATGAGCTGATTCCAGTAGTGACGACAATTGCCAATGATGTTTCGGTCTATAACGCACCATTTTTAAACTACGGAAACTTTGAGCCAAGCGCTCCGATTGGACGAGAATTGCCGGATGCTCTAGACCAGGGGTCTCGAATTTACTAGGCCACGAAGGCCACATTCCAAGTTCCAAATCGCCCCGCGGGCCGGATAGCAAAGTTGCCGATGACTAAAGTATTCGATACCAATGTCTACTGAAGAATCCGGTGGCGTATTTCTTATTTACGAACAGTTGAAGGCGACTTTGACGTGCAGTACAGCGCTGCAATGCTCTCACAGAGTTAAACGAGCGAGAATCGCGCGCTTCTTGAAACGAGTGCGCGGGCCGGATCCGGCCCGCGCGCCGTATTTTGGAGACCCCTGCTCTAGACAGCTCATGACATCGAATGCTTTGCCTGCATTTGCCTTAGCCTTTAAAACTTTCAAATTTTCAGCTACAGGCAAATTTTTACAAGGACCAGCTCTATATGCTTACAAATATCAAGATAATTTAACAAAATAAGTTTACCACGGTAGACCGTGAGGGACCCTTCACCATGTCGCACCGGCACTGCTTCCAGCAAACCTTTCCTCGCCACCCTGTGAAGGAAGGTACCTTCGGCTCTCGCCACCCGCACCAAGGGACTCCACCTTCCCGCGTGGTATTATGAATCCATAAGGAGGGAAGCGATATTTATTCCCGCCCATGTCCCACACGTCGCCACGCGTGCTTGCCTGCCTCGATATTCGTCAGGTAGCCGAGACGAGCGCACATCCGTATAGTCATTCCAGCCGCGACGCATCCTGCCTACCTGCCTCTCACGCCATTACATACACTATCCCCATGGCTACCTACCACGAGTCATAACAACGCTATAGCCAAAGATTTCCCGATCCCTACTGGAGTGCTTTGTGGAAGGGAGTTCATGCACAGAACTCTCTTGGTATTGCAAGTTATATCGCCGCGTCCTCAATGACCGGAGACTCTTTTAAAATATTATTAACGGCAAATATTATATAAATAACGGCATCTGAACTTATTTCTCTTTTCCCGCTTCGTGTTCCTTCGCGCACGACTAGGTCGAGTGACTTATTTCATTGTTTCACCCCCCGCCTTTCTGTCTCTAAACGCTCTTTTCCATTCAGGCATCCTTCTTCCATGAACTCCTATTCCAAATGTGTTCCAGATTTTGATCCTTTTTTTTCATCCCTCATCCATCTTGCACCATCTCTGTCGTAATTTTCCACCTATTCCTCGCACCAACCGGTGAAGTCTACCATTTTTTTATTTATCTGTAAATACTGTTGAATGTTATTTTGTTCATTGTTGGTTACGTTTTACTCAATATTAGTATATCATTCTCTTGTTATTCTCTGTCCGCTGTTTTTGGTCAGAATTAAATACATAAACTCCGTTCGTCCGATGACATGTTAAACCAACGGCCTTCAACCCGCGGCCCCCGGGCCACATGCGGCCCGCCGACTTATTTCTTGCGACCCCTAAAGGCTACAGGAAATATTGTATGGCGCCACACAATATGAAATATATACCGACACACTCGTCAAAAATAAATAATGCCCAATAATGTATTGATCGATTGAACTTTTTAAGCAATAATGATTATTGCTTTTCGAAGTTATATGTATATATTTTATTTTATTGATGTTGTGGTAAAGTAACGAGGAGCATTGTGGCCCTCCAGACGATGTGAAATCGTTTTTTGGCTCTTAGATTAAAAAACGCTGAAGACCCCTGCGTTAAACCATAGGCCCCTTGGCGCCTTTCTTTATTCCTTTATCTTCACCTCCGCGAAAACAGCCCATTTAATAATGTCTTTACATCAGGAGACTTCAACTAGGGTGGCCATAAGTGTTTTGGCCTAGACCGGGACATCTTAGTACCGGGAAGGAGGGGTCCCCAGTGAATTCCGAAAACCTACTTATAGCCCTACTCCATGGAAATGGGTAAGTATAATCAAAACTAAGATTATTATTTTATTTTTTCCTTCTTTGACAAACTAAAATATATTCTTATTGCCTTATTTTGTTACGCCTTCTGTTAAAAAAACTGTTAATATCAAACATGATTCCCATAATATTTTGCCGGACATTTCAAAGAATTTTCGGAAACCGATGGGACGCCCTCAAAAGCAATCTAAACGGCCACTTTGACTTTGACAATAAACAAAAATGGACTATAACAAACACCTACACATACAAAAACCTTGTATGCCCTGGATTGGGGCAACTTACCCAGATGGGATTCGAATCCGTGACCTTCTTCAAGGCAGGCGAGGACTTTACCCCGCCGCCACAGAGCTTTGTTCCCCGAGCTAATGCTTTCCGTGTCGCAGTGAAAGATATATCATTAATTACTAAAGAAATCTAAGCCTAGCACGTAACCTCCCAGTCTTCAGCGGCTGTCTTTCTAATTCGCGCGAAAAGCTGCATAACTATTCGTTTATATAAAGTTGTGTCCTTTAAAATCTATGTGCAGAATTCCCCCATTCTTAGCCTTGGCAACTTTGCCATGCATTCTTATCTCCTGCTCATCATCTTCAGCGCCCGTATATAGCCGGTGTCTTTTACCACAAGGTACTTAAACATTCACTTACCATAGACATTCACGTAATGTTATAAAACAGTATTCTAAAAAGTTTTTCTTTACTGTCGGATCAAAAATTTGTCATTCCACTCAAAAGAATTTCATTCCATACAATGGAGAAACATCAGGCACAGCACAAGAAGTTTGGGATGGCTCGCATTGAACATGGCAATCTAAATTTTAAATCAGCCTCCGAAACAACCGTGTGCCGGATTTATCAGTGCCCATCAGCAGAGGGTGGTTTCAGTTAGCAGCACATCGACAGAGTAAAACATTTCGTACGAGTTCAGCAGAGGAAACGGGCGAAATGGCTGCGACGTGCGTAGATTTGATGAGCTGTCTTCCATATGCATAATTCTTGAGGAGAAAGAGTCCGAACAAGAAACGGCGGGATGAATGCGAATATTAAGATTGACCGCCATGTCGAGATACGTTTGCCAAAAGTTACAAATCACTCAAGGTTGCTGCTGAGACGTGGTAGCAAAGTCGGATGAGACTTACTCAGTGGTTACGATAATCTGAAGCGGTCGGGTTAAAAGAGGGCAAACAAAATATTAGTGTAATTGAGGTGTTTGCATTTTAAATTTTGGTTTAAGCTATAAATCTCTGTTATTTATTTATTTATGCGTATTAAACCCAAAAACAGTACAGAAGGCCTTTTACATTGGATTTGTAAAAAAATGGTGAAAAGTAAAGAATAACAAGAAACTACAACAACAAAAATACACGCAGATATCACGTAATAATTCACGTGAATAGACACCTCATCCACTCTTTTTTTGTAACCTAGGAAGGGCGGAGCAAAGGAAGAGGGATTTTGAAAGGAAGTTTCCTGATGGCGGTGGTAAATGATGAAATTGATGATGTTATATCGACAGGAGCTTTGATGGAATGATAGGTAAGAGGTATTGCAGTAGAGTAATTATTTAACTACCAATTGCAACACATTAGTATTAGGTCCATACAATTAAATGTTAAATTGCATAATAAGTTGGATATTGTAGTTAATATTTTTCTCAACAGATAGTGGGCAACTCAGTATGGCCAAAATGGCGATTGGCACTCTTATAATCCGATCCCTTCATATGTTGACAATAGAATTATTCAACCAACCTATTCAATGTAAATCGGGTGGAACTATGATTTCGTTGATTATAAAAGAACTTTTATAAACACAAACCATAATCAGGTACATAAACACAATTTACTTGTGTTTATGTACTTGGTATGGGCTTAATAGCCGAGGCCGGTAGTCATTTTAAAAATAAATTGTGAAAGTCAAAAAGTGTCATCATGGCTAATATCATTCCACCACATTCAAGCTTCTAATTTCGATTTTAGTTAAATTTATGTCAAAGTGAGCATTAGAGGATATACGAATCATACGCACGTGAGTGGAACTTATATTTTTTAAGAAAACGAGAAACACCTGATGATTCATGGTAACCAATAGGTCTTTGTGGAAGAAGATGAAATGCCTCGATGTTTTCTGACAGACATTTGGAGATACGACGGCAAAATAAACGGAATAATTTTGCCTATTTTATAAATGAAAGTATAACTATGAATAATGGGTTTGCACCCATATTCCATGAAGATAAGGATAAAATATATAAGTTTTATGGTTCACTCCGGACCAGTCCATCGCTATGCGTCAGTTCCGCGCGTGACGAAGATTTGTGTTGTGTCGTTATGCCAAATGTCCCGCTTAATGTGGCCGTCACTCAGACGGGAATGTCAGAATAATATCGAGCCTTTAGCCAGTCTAAATATTCATATCGTTACTGAGGCGGATGGTTGGCGGAAATTGTGAGTAATATGGTCCATTTGGGCTGAATGACTGATATTGTCACGCAGGTGAGGGAGAGTCGGAAAAATAGATTGCTTTGAAGTTGCGAGATAAAAAGCGATCGTAATACGTCTACAATACGACGGAAAAAATTGTAAGTTCACCTCTTACAAGGTCTGTGGAGGTGGGAAAACCTGTTACGCTGAATGAGAAACATTCAAGACATGAATAACAAGAAAAATGGATCTTGTACATCACGGCGCTGGACATGTATTCAGTTCTGGTGCGTAAGATGGCAATTACGCCATGCATAAAACCCACATTCCGCAGTATTAGATTACGTCAAACGTGTCACTATCATTACCGTATGGATTGCTAGTGAATATCCGGTTTTAAACGTAAAAAGAAAACACGTATGACCTTGATTCATGCCAACTGGATTTTATTTGTTTCACGAGAAGATTCCACACATAGAAAGCAATTTACAATGAGTCGTTTTCAATTGATCCAAATGAGCGACTTATGAGAGTGTCTTAGGGAGGTGACATTATCAATTCAAAGTGGAAATCCACGATCAAGTAATCTGTTTTCCCCAATGCAAAATTGCGTAAATTACCAACGTATGTCTTGTATGATGTTTGGCACGATATGGTGGAAGTTCTTAATATTATTAAAATTAGACATTGCAATATTTCCAATGAGTTTAATTATGACACAACGCGTTTCGTCGTTACAAACACTTGATAATGTTGTTTGTTACGACGAAACGCGTCGTGTCATAATAAAACTCAGTGGAAATATTGCAATATCTAATTTTAATAATACCTACGTATGGGTATTTCTTAATATCACAATAACACTAGAATATGTCTATGCTAAGAGCTGAAGTAATTTACCTTTGGGAAACAAGAGCATTAAGCAATTTCCACCCACAAACATTCCGCAGTTTCAATGTCAGCGGAAAAATACCGAACATCATATTTAGTACGTCACAACGACAGGTATGATGAAGGAAATTCCGACTAGTACAGTAGATGATTAAATCCCGTGAAGATTGAAAAAAAAATCGAGATGAATGTCAAACAATCATATATTTACCTAGAGAACCAAGGGCACTCAATAGTTCAAATAAAAATATTGACCGCACTTCAAATAGAAATTCTTCAAATATATTATGGGAGACATAATGAAAACCCACTGGTGTAAAAAACGCATTATCATCTTTAGAGGAAATTTTCCTCACCGGACTTGCAAAGGGTGACATCGGCTGATGATATCAGAGGGAACTCGCGGAAATGTCAAACAAGGAAGATATTTTTAATCTTCGCAAAAAAATATCTTCACATAAGGAAATCGTCTTCTTGAAACCGGCGTAAAATACCTACTTCTCCAGAGAGCTCTTCACACCTCAAAGTGGTTCTTGAGAAAGAACGCTTAAACAGAAATCTCAAGTCCCAATTTGCTGTGAAGTGAGCGCTTTCTGAGAAAATTGGTTTCATGGTATATCAATCCATGGGTGCCGCACACAAATAATAGATTTTACGAATTCTTCACCCGATACATGGCTTTAAAAAATATCGCATTTGTAACTGAACGTGATAACTGGATGTGTTATAGCACACCATAATGTTAAAGATAACAGCATATTTAAATTGCATATTTTGATGTTTAATTTTATTTTAAATTTTGTACCTTCTTAACAAAAATAAATCATAAGCGATGATATAAATTTTGGCATAACTTATACGCACTACATTAATGAATTTCTGAGTTTTCACTGGATAAAAAGTTGCTGAGCAGCACATTCAAAAGACTTCAATAAAATGATTGCTATAGTTAGAGTGGATGCTTCAAAGATGACGCTATCTATCTCATAAAATTATTATCTGACCAATTAATTGAGAGAAAAATATTAGGAACCGTAGCTGGTAATAAAGCTCAAGATAAAGGTCAAAATGAATCATAAATGATTCTTTCCGATTTTCTCGATGTCGAGCAGCTAAGCTCAGGATATTCAGGGGGTGATTTGTATGGAGTTCTGGAAAACAGACGAAGACAAAGACGCGAGGTCCCGCCCCCCTGAGGAGAAGTCCGTATTGTCGAGTTGACCGCCAAGTCACTGAATCACCCGCCCGCGTGGGTGTCTGCAATCCTCAGCGGTAGCGAACCCCGCCGACGGACGAGATGTCGGCAATGACTCTTTTGATATCGCCAAGTCTATGAGCACAGAATGAGCGCGAAGCTGGACGCCCCACCCACGCTAGTGGCGCCATTGTCAACCGGCGCGAAGACCACTCGATCACAGCGCCTCTGCGTGTGACCTAGAGTAAATAAATACGAATGCGTTCAAGATGGCTGCATAGTGACTGAGTTCTTAGGTCTGTAGTATTAATCCCATAAACATTTATCGTAAGAGTGGCTATATCACCTGGCAATTGAGTATATTTTGATACAATCGTACGATATAATGAAGATAGTATATTTATTGTACTCTAGATATCAAGATTCTTTGAAAAAAATATTGAAATATTAAGAGGTCATTATAATAGTCGAGGAGGAGCATTAAAATAGAGAATTCTCCACAGGAGCACCTGTATGGGCTGTCATCCACCGCTGTTAAATGGATTTAACAAAGTCGACACTCGCTTCTGAGTATCCGGCGAAAATTTATGAAAATGCTTAGTATCCATGGGATGATAATGAAAGACAGTAATTAATTTCCCCAATGTTTTATCGTTGACCGACCCTGTTTCAACGCTTTTCATTATTTTCATAACCGGGTCGGCCAGCATTAAAATTGTGTGGGAACTTAATACTGTCTTTCATTCTCATACCATGTCATCACTCGCGTCACTGACGACAGAGCTATCCAAATTACACGGTGAAAATGGCTATAAATAGGGCTTCTAATTGGAATTTTTATTGTTGATGATATATACTTTATCAAATTAATACTTTTATTTACTAACCCTCGCGAGTGCCCTAATATACTATTTAAAATATTGGGAATAAATGTATCACTATCTACAGATCACCGCGCTGCGGACACAATTGAAAACTAATTACAGCGTTTAGGTATAGCACCATGGGAGTACCCAGCGGCGGGCTAGAGGGGGTAGCTGTCCCCCTAAAAGCAAAAGTAGCAAAATTCTTTAAAAGATAAATCTGGAATGGATTTTAATTAAATTATTCAAAGAATTTTTTTTTTAACCCACGAAATATGATATTAATATAAGACATGTAAATATAATAAAAATATTTTTACAAGTAAATAATTTGAAAAACTAATAAATCGCAGTTATAATTTTCTTAAAATGTTGGTTTCATTCACCTTTTCCATATTAGAATGTTACAACTTGAACAACCATGGCTTACACCCCCTTGTTTTGATCGTAGGTACGCCTCTGTATGGCATAAGGTTATTGTGGATATTTCGATACAATCGTACGATGAGTTGAATAGAAAATATTCATAGTTCTCTAGAAATCAAGACTCTTTCAACATACATATTTAAATTATAAAAAGTCACCATAATAGTCGGCGTATCATAATAAAATGACTGATCAAAGGAGAATACGTACGCCACTGGTAATCATTATCCTGTTTTTTGCGGGAAAGGGGAGAACAGCTTATCTTTTTTTCTTACCTGTAAATAGAAGAGAAAAAAATAAAATTAATAAAAGTTTCAAGGAAGAAATAATTGAACAATAATTATTAGAAAAAATTAAAATTAAAAAAGGAACGTAGATTACATCCCAGAATGGTAAATAAACGATTCGTCAAAGGAACTTGATATGAACGAAAAATTAATGGATTCCAGATCACCATTGCCAGAACATATGGCATCAACCATCACTTTCACGACTGACGATACTTCCCTGGAGAAACAAACATTTGGCTCTCGGCCACAGTAA